>NC_054494.1:16734117-17037526 GCF_017639515.1 Carcharodon carcharias | reverse complement strand
CTGTGTCGCAAATATCTCCCTGTTTCCATGTACTACTTTCCAGATTCAGCCCTCACATGGTCTTACGTCTCTTTCATAACACATTTTGCACATGGCCATAGAGGGCATACATCCAGGCAATGACACTGACATCCTCCAATGGCTCCACACTTCAATACAGAACCCAGCTGTGTTCTCCAATGTCGTGTAATGCTTACTGTGTCCCTGGAATAGACTGTAAGTGAAACATTTATAGGACTTCAGTTGAACAGGAACAGAGGCGATGAGAATAAGCACAAGTAGAAATACTTGTCCCAATATCAAGGCGTCCAGATGCAAACTGCATTCTGAATCAGAGCAGTTACTGGAATTGTGTTAACAATTATCTATTCATTGGAAAGGATATTTCTACGCTTTACATACATGATCTAACTGTCTGTGGTGACTTTAATGGGAAATCATGTTCAACTCCAGCAAGTTCTTAAAAGTAACAGGGAGGCAAAGGGTGAAATGCCATTTATAAATTAACCAGCAGATTCTAAAGATGAACAACTCATGGTCTTAACGCTTAATTCCTTGAATTTGCATCAATAGTGGTGTGTGTCGTCAACATGCCACCAATGCTTCACAGTTGAAGTGGGACACAATAAGAAAAGGCATGCCAAGCAGATCAGCGAATATCTGAGCTGTCATGCCATTAAGCTACCAACTGTAACAAGAGGCCTTGGCACAATTATCACAATGTAGGATCCAATCAGCAGAAAGCCATATACCGTGTTGCCACCTGCTTCAAGGATATCTACCTGTAGCAATGGTATGGCCCTGCTAATGGCAGGTCAAATTGTTACTATCCTTAGCATCCTTGCCTCTGGTTCAAACCAGCTTAACACTGCAGTAACTGAGGCTAGACTTGGGCACGCAGGTATCGTTATGTAGGTGACTGATCTATCAGTTAATGCAGCCAGCAGCTTCATCCTTCCCATGGAAGAATAATGGGCATGACGTGGGTGCTCTACTTCAATACGTTGCAGTTCCTTCCTCACCTGTATACTGTGACCAAGCTAGCAGTATCTCCTCAGTCTCAGCAGTTGCATTCTCCAAGGTATGTGTAGCTGTGTTGGCATAACTGTTGCTGAGAGGGATGCAGGGTGATGCATATGATACTTTGTATTTCTAGGCCAGAAGGAACTAAGGTTAGAATACTACAGCAAGGGTTAACTCTACATAGAGCTTGTCATGTTTGTGTAGTTACCTATAATGTTTGTGTAACAATGAGTTACACTATAAGTTATAACTTATACAAGAGGAATGGGACATAAGGGATACTATTACCCTGAATTTAGGAGAGATCTATGTTTTTGCTGTCTCCTTACTTACTCAAATGCATTTGTATGGAAGTATGTCCAGTGTAGCTTCGTCCAGTGTGTCAAGGGGTCATATCGATCCCAAGCCATTTGGTGAAGTATGAAATTAGGTACTAATACTTTTCTTGATAATGCAACAGTACATATGCCTGCTTCCTTACTACTTACCCGAGTGTCCCAGCAGCCTCTCTTTATAATCTTTTGGGTATGATAAATAAAATTTCCTGATTAATTAAAGAAAACTAAAGAGCCACCCCTTAAAGAGGCATTTTAACAAAAGCAAAACTTCAACGGAAACTTATTCGATCAAACAAAAATCTCATTGTGTGTGGGGGAAGATAATGCACTCCAGCCCCTGTCACGGCAGGCCCCCAGCCTACTGGTGGACACCGCGTGCTCCTTCTCCAGAGGACGCTGGGGGCAAACGTAGCTGCAGAAAAGAGGCAGGCAGTCGGGTCTAACGGCCCCCCTCCACAGACTGCTGCCTGGACCTGTTAATGGCCACCTTGGCCAGGTCCAAGCCCAGGCCTAAGAGCAGGCCCACGACGAAGTCCACCAAGTTTCTCGCCCCCACTCCCCCACACCTTAGGACATTCAGGAGAAAGAAACTTCACAACGACCAAATACAAAACTTATTCCAAATAAAATTCAAAAAAATGTTACAAATAAAGCACGCAAAAAAGAGAAAGGACTCAATAAAACGTTCCCCTTTAAGAGCCCCATCGTACTTGGGGATTGTGTTGTACTCATTGAAAAGAGACTTTGAAATGGGAAGGCACAATCTGGCTCAATTGTCAGGAGATTATGCTATGGGGCCGATTTTAAATTTGGGTAGGTTTCAACAGACTATGAATGTGCCTCCTGCCCAAAGTCCCTCACTACTTTGAGAAATTAGACTGGTGAGCAATACGTTCCACAGACAGCTTGGGGTGGGGAGGTGGAGGTACCTAAAGATTGCAGCCAGGTCCTATGTCCATCATTGTACCAGATTAACATACATGAATGAGGCTGCCCTCCAATGACAGATAGCCTGGGCCACTCATGCAGAAACCCCCCAGGAACATTGTGGCAGAGAGGGAGGTGAGTGGTAAGTTAAGCCCAGGGCTTCATCAACCTTGCTCCCACTGTGGGGGATTGACTTGAACTCATCCCCACCATCCTCCATGTTCATGCAGATTGTTTTGCGAGCATTTTGGAGCCATTAGATGTGCACAGGTGTGGGTTCAAGACAATAACGACATCCTCAAAGATCAAATCAACTTAATTACTGAGGTAGTTACTAATCAGCAGCTTACTATTAAGAGATTGTTGAGCTACTGATAGATGGAAATTGTTGGAGCATTCAAAGCAAAGTTTATTTTTCAAGAAGTCAAGCTAGAGAGCCAAGGACTGGTTCCCATGCAAGGACGCAGATTTTCACGGAAGAATGGAGGGAGAGAGCCTGATAATACAGGGTCATGAAACCATGAACTAGAGGCACTCCTGATTTCTCATGCTTTTTTCACTCATTCATGGGATCTGGGTGACACTGGCAAGTGTAATGCCTGCCTTTACTACCCATCCCTAATTGCCCTTGAGAAAGTGGTGGTGAGCCACCTACTTGAACGATTGCAGTAAATGTGGTATAGATGCTCCACAGTGCTGTTAGGGAGGGAGTTCCAGGATTTTGACCTAGTGACAGTGAAGGAACGGTCGAATAGGCGATAAGCCTGTTATGCCAGGCAGATCTGCTCATATCCCAGGGGGAAACTTGAAGCAGCTGCCACAACTATTTGCAATTTGTACTTATTTTGAGATGCGGGTTTTGAATTCAGTAAATGAAGGCCACCAAGTTTTATAGGTTTCTCACAAAACTAAATTAAATCTTTATTAAAAGAAGAAATGATTTTAAGCACATACATAGATCTACAAATTACTACTATGATAACTTCTAAAGTCCCTAATTAATCTAACTCCCAGTTACACTTTTGTTAAGGCAACAGTGAGACACATAGATTTTAATAGACCCTGGCAAAGTAACACACAATACCCTGAACAGTCGAATTCAAAGTGAGTTTTGCTCAGCTTTGGTTCCTTGTAGACAACAGCTTGAGGCTTAGATGCTGGAGGTTTTTCACACTCGTTAGATCTTAGAATGCCTGCCCTTACACACAGCCTTCTCTCCTTTATACATATTTTCCCCTTTGAATGCAAATTCCCATGTTTCACTATGGCCAGAATTTTTCCCTCGTCAGGTGGGCTCGGCGGGAGAGAGCGGGGGCAGTCGGGAAGCCGACAGCCACCCACGATCGGCTCCGCACCCCGATTTCACGCGGGTGGGCCAATTAGGGCTGACCCCGCATGGATTGCGAGCGGCAGCACTGAGCGCTACCTGTGTGGGTGGGGGGAGGGGGGAGAGCGGGCCTGATGCGCAGCTCACACGTGTGCATGAAAGAGCACTTCAACCTCCCTGAGGGCACGGCATTAACAAGACTAATGTGACTAACATGATTAACAAGGCAGGGAGCTGCCTCAGGGAGATTGAAGCGCTTCTAAAAAAAAATTAATAAAGACAGTAAAAAACTTTTTAAAACATATGCCCCCTTCTGTCGCATGAGATGGGACATGTTTTTAATTCCAGAATAAAGTTTTATTTAATGCTTATTTGTTTTAGGAAACCTCATCCCACTCATTCAAGTAGTGTATCCTAGATCATAAAAACGGGTGACATGAAACAAAATTCTCCTCCTTCCCTTTCTAGTTCTGTCCACAGTTACCGTAAACCTGTGTCCTCTGGTTACCGACTCTCCTGCCAGTTTCTCCTTAATTGCTCAATCTAAACCCCTCATGGTTTTGAATGCCTCTGTTAAATCATCCCGCAACCAGGGAGAACAATCTCCAGCCTCTCCACATAACTGACGTCCCTCATGCCTGGTACCAATCTATCGAATGTCCTCTTTACCCTCTCCAAGGCTTTGACATCTTTCCTAAAGTATGGTACACAAAATTGAACACAACATACCAGCTGAGGCCTAACCAGTGATTTATAAAGGTTTAGCATAACAAGACATATCGCCTAAAAGAAAACAAGCTGTTGTAAATTTGATTCATGTTGTTCCCTTCATTCCAGTTTTGAAGCAAATACTATTGCTAATAGTCATGGTAATGCTGTGCCCTAATGGGGGAACGAGTCAGCTAGCTTTCAGCAAAGAGGTTGAATGACTTTACCTCAGACTAATCAGCTCAGCTGACTGGCAGTGCCTTATTCTCTGAGGAAGGTTGTTAAAGTGGTTGCACTGGTTCGAAATTTTCCCGAGAGAAGACTGTGATCTCTTTAGGAGTGAGATAAATGAGACAGGGCTGTCTCCGCACTGGCAGCAGTAGCTGAGGTGTAATTGAATCTTTGCTGACTGAATACAGACCACAGCCTCATTGTATAGGCGTTTGCTGGAGGCAGCACCACTCCAGCCCTCTCAGTACCCGACATCTTTCTGGTTTGGCTTTACAGGCAAGAAAGAAATTATGTCGGCGATCAATTTATTTGGTCTTCTTAGCCTTGACATTTGGCTATCAAATTATTTTTAAGGAGAGCCTGTAAGAATTCACTGCTCTTACATTCATGTGTGACTGTATTAGGTAAGTTATCACATTCCAGAATTCCAGTGTTGTCTTCAGTCCAGTGCCCACATTCTAGCATGCCTTCTTGTCACGTTAGTCTGTCTACATATTACAGTGCTGCACAGACCCTAACATAAAAGAGATGGTGCCAGTGCTTCTAGGTTAGTGAACTACCTCAGGAGCCACTATCCCGAACACCGGTGCTGTCGGCAATTTTGGCCACCATTATCCTGGCCATTCACCATAGTGGTTTTCACTTCAGTACACACATTTCCAAAAAATTTGGGAATGCCCTCGCAGAATCGAAATATCTCATCATTGTGAATTTTAAGTAACTGTGCGAGTGGAAGTGAGTCCTCCTTGCCATTCCATCCTCAATGTACAAGAAGCGGATTTGGCAACACCAGGTGCCACAGCATATTGCAAAACCAATTCAGTAGAATTGGTTCTACAGTGTGCAATGAGGTCTATGAGGCAGCTATCTGGAGCCTTGTATCTGGAGCCACATAAACCATTGGATAGAACCCAGCTGTCACACTGGTCCTGTCTAGATGTTGGGTTGTAATTAAGACTAATACCCAATCCTTTCTCTTTGTCATATGGATAAAATTACCTAAAAGAAGAAAGCAATATTAAGTAGGAAGACTTTTTGTTTAAAGGTGGCATTAATGTTGACGAGGCTGTCAAGAAAAAAACATGCAGGATCCTTAGCATTGTAAATAGAGCCCTAGATTACAAAGCAAGAAAGCTATAATTAAACCTTTATAAATCACTGATTAGGCCTCAGCTACAGGACCACATGTTAGAGAATTTATCGAGGCCTTAAGAAGGTGCAGAGGTCTACTAGAGTGGTACCAAGGATGGGAGGCTTCATAAATGTGGCGAGACTATAGAAGCTGGGATTGATCTCCTCAGAACAGGAAATGTTAAGAGGAGATCTAATTGAGGCATTCAAAATTGTCAAAGATTTGGATGGAGACAAACGGTTTCCACTGGCAGGAAGATTAGTAACCAGAAACAGATTTAAGATGGCCATGGAAGGTATGTTCATAATGTGGTCAAGCAGGTTGATTATCAGCCTGTAATCCTTCCAATTTGCCTGGTGCCAGGCAGTGAGAACAGGAGAGTTTCCTGGTCAGCCATACTGCAGAAGGCAACAGCAAACCACTGCAATATTTTGCCAAGCATAATCATGGACCAATCCCATGGAAGTCCATGGTCGCCAACCTTAAAGCATGGTAACTGGAGGAGGAGGAGATTTTAAACAAAAAGTACCGGTTCGACTTTCCTTTTTAACAGTCAGATGCGAAAGACACAGAATTATGCTAACAAATATATTATGAGATTTAATAATCATATACTGATAGTGAAATCCAGTATTTAAAAAAAAAACAAGCACTGGATTCTGTATCTCACAATTGTGTGACACTCCACAGAGTTACATTTACAAGAATGAATAACCCACCCTTTTTTGCATCGAGCAATGCACCTCATCACAGGCTGGCTGTGTCATTCTATCGATTTTTTAAAAAAACTTGTCTGTTTGTCCAATCCTGTGACTGAACAGTTGTCAATCAAACCCTAGAACCTCATCAAGTTGAATGCACTCAGTGGGAGAGGATGGGGGCAACCAACCCTGACCATTAAACAAACATAGTTATTCACACTTGTGCTGAGTTGTTCGAGAATTTAAAACCAAGGTTGCAGATATAAGTCAGTGCATTAATACATCTGTCATGAGGATAATTTTGTAAGTATTTGTTATCAAATGTATTCTAAACAGTTGGAAAGTCCCAGTATTACAGTAGTTACCTCTACACCAAATTACTTGGATTTGAACCCAAGGTCAGTCAGTCATTTGAAAATTGAGCACTCTTAAATTTAATCCCCAGTAAGTACTTGTGGCAAACCTCATGAGGACTCTCTGGCTCTGAATTCAGACTCGTGCAAACCACTGGAGGCAATCTATAAAAGTAGCACAGCTGTAGGTTCTACTGTTACCCTCCGAAATGGGGTGGGCTCTGTCAACTATCTGTTTTACTCTCTATAACTGTGGTCCTATTTTGTTTCTACCCTTTTCTTCATGACTGTTCCGTCTTCTTATCTTTTATTCTCTTAATTTCCAGGAACTACAAGCAGAAAGAAAACTAAAAAATGTTTAGCACTAAAAGGCAAGTGCGGATATTGTGCGTGTGTGATTGCCCCATCTTATAGAGCCGTAGAGTCGTAGAGTTATATAGCACAGAAACAGGCTCTTCAGCCTATCATGTCCGTGCCGGCCATCAAGCATCTATCTATTATAATCCTATTTTCCAGCACTTGGCCCATGGCCCTGTATGCTATTGCTTGTTTGTGTCTTTTTTTCTATTTCTTCCATTTGACAGTGCTGTTTAATGTCAAAACATCTCAAAGCATTTCACACAACACAGAAATCTATCCGATTGTTGTTATGTGGCAAACAAACAAGTTATTCTGCATCCCACCACAACAGGGGTGAACAAACAATGAATCGCTCTCTTTTGTTGGTATTTGCTGGAGGAAGACTCTAGGCCTGGACACTGGAGAAACTCTAGCTCTCTTTCAGGCAGTGCTACCTGACCTTTGAAGGTCCACCTCAATAAGCAAACAGGACCTCAGTTTAACATTACACCTGAAGGACAGCGTCACCAGTAATGACACAGACACCCACGCCTTATTGAAGTGTTTGAAGTCTTAGTTAGATGATCCACCCCCCCAGCCTGACAGAGGACACAAACCTCCAATATTCTGGCCCAGGGGGCAAAAATACAACAAACTGAGCCAAGTTGGCACACTTGTTTCATTTCTTTTTAACACTTATTTTAAGAACACACTAAATTGATAGGACAGGAAAAGACTAACTGGCTCATTAAGTCTGCCCCACACCAAGAATAGCCAGAAAATCATGAACACACCTGATCTTGTTTCTTTTAAGGAGAATGATAGAAAACCTATGGATGAAATGCTGCAGTTTCAAGGCAGCTTTCAGATTAGGTGTTGTTGTACTTAATAGAGTGATATACAAATAGACACAATGAACACTAATGTATTGTTTTTCCTTGAGGATCTACTAATAAATGCAGGTGACAAGTCATATCTCTAACTACAAGTACACCTAATGATATCATCCAAAGAACCTTGTCAGCCATACCAAACTACTAACCTGTCTGGGGAATTCTGGATTCCTGATGCTTTACTGCTTAAGCTTAATTAAGAGCAAGGAACCACAGAACTAAAGGCTAAGTTGACTAGGAAATTCCAGATTCCCCATTCAATGCTCTTACATTCATTGCCCTTATCCATTACAAATGAGTAATCTATATAGTGAGTGCCCAGGGAAAGTGCTCTGGTGCCTATCCCTGATATACGATGACCGGCTTTCCTCAAATTTTGAATTACACATGTTTCTCTTTGTAATCTCAAGGGTTCAATGACCGTAAGCCGACATCAAAAGGACAAAGCCAGCTTGAACTAGAGAAGCGGCGGACTCTAGATGGTAAGGAAGCCTTCCCATTGGCTTAATCCAGCTTTATCTATTTTCTCTTGGCTTAAGTAAGCAGTAAGTGTTCTGAAAGGAGAGCTAGCAGAGTTCTGGGTCCCATTTATTAGACAGATTAATTATTAGCAAGCTGTTTGTCTCCTGCACTGGTATTAGAGCGCATTTCTGCACCTGATTCAGTGCCTGACTGATCCCTCCTGGGCTGCGAGCAGTGTTCAGAGGTTGCTGAGTAACAGTGAGCCAAGAGGCAGAAGAGGAACAGACTGCTAAACAGACTTGTTATATAAAATAGGAAGTCAGCAAGTGAAAAAAACACAGAACTGGAAAAGGTCTGAATTACTAGGAGGTTGTAAGTTATTCAAAATCTCAGCAGAGATCAGAAAAATGCATTTTTATATATATATATATATGCATCCTTTAAAAATGGGTTACTGTGACTTATAGAGTGGAGTCATCCCAGAATATTAGCATAAGTATTCAGAACTTTGAAAAGTTCTCTCAAGAGAAAATTACACATTGTAAACCAACGTTGTAAGAGGGTCTGAAGATAAATATTTAAGCATTTATACATTGCTGTTTTACCCACTTTAAAATCACTAAATGCTGTTTTGTGTAACTATTCAACCCTCATATTTAACCCCTGCAAAGACAAAGACAAGAATTGCTTTGGAGGCTTTTCCTCAACTGATCATGGAATTAACTCTGTTTTGGAATGTAAACAGCTTTCCCACTGGGAAGTTTTCTTTTCACTCTATTATATTCTTCTAGGAAAACAGCCTGCTGATTTTGTGCATTCCAAAACGAACTCCACTCTGCCTGCAGAATCCGAGGTATCCTGCTTTTTAAATTCATGTTTTTGAGTGCATTGCTGCACTGCTCCTAATAGCTGTAGGAACTATTATTTTGCAGTGTTTCTTATTTTACATGACACTTTGCACATGTTCCTTGGTGCAAGGTTGCTCTGTGAAGTAAGTAGTAAGCTGCGAGTGAATGCTGTGTACATTTCACGCGGTTGTTTGTTACATGTTAAATGTTTTGTTAATCCAGTACCAGGACATAACCTGACTGAAGACTCGCCCGTCCCATACTGTTCAGGAGGTGCTGAGTGAAACCACAGCTACCCTTTTTTTATCTCCTGGCAGAGCTCTATAATCCACATTGAATTGGAAAAGCCAACAAGTGGCAGTTTGGGCTTTGCGCTGGTGGGTGGTGACAATGGAATTGCTGCGCTTGTGAAGGCGATTAGCCCGGGCAGTGTGGCAGATCTGGATGGGAGACTCAAAGTGCGAGACAGTCTTTTACAGGTAACACCTCTTGGGGAATAACCCACAGCACTTGCTGTTGTGAACAGCACATCAATTGATTCACGTGAGTTGTGACAAAGAAATAACTTGCATTTATGTAGCACCTTGCACAACCTCAGGGAGTCCCAAAGCAACTTTACAACCAATGAAGTATATTTGAAGTGTAGTCAGTGTTGTAATGTAGGAAATGTAACTGCCAATTTGCGCACAGCAAGCTCCCACAAACAGCAATGTGATAATCACCAGATTATCTTTTTTTAGTGACGCTTGTTCAGCGACAAGTATTGGCCAGGACACCGGGGAGAACTCCCTTGTCCTCCTTCAAATTAGTGCCATGGGATCTTTTACACCCATTGAGAGGACAGAGACTTAAGCTCTCATCCAAAAGCTGGCACCTTCGACTTTGCAGCACTCCTTCCGTTCTGTGCTAGAGTGCCAGCCTAGATTCTTGTGCTGAAGTCTCTGGACAGGCTGGTGGGCAGTGACAATGGAACTGCTGCGATTAGCCTGGGCAGTGTGCAACGAGATGACCATTATGGTTTTTGCAGAATTATGAACTTTCCCAAACATTTGCCACAACTTTGGTGGAAGCTTGCTGGGGGAAAAAAAGGCATAAATGGCTGATTTGGCATTTCTCCAGAGATTTACCAACCATTGTTACTGTGGACAATCAGGACCAATCACACGGATGTTACTAATGATGCAAGAAAACTCTCAAAGGAAACCATTCTAGATTAAGTTCTGCTTACAGTTGTGCATCACTCTAAAGTTAACAGATATCTCCTGAGGTGGTTATGGTTGATTGAATTTGTATATATTATATATAATATTTATACATTAATTTTCAATTGAAAAAGTATATATTATCTGTAATATTCATGTAATAATTATCAATAGTTAAATTTAGGCTTACCTAAATGGTTCTTTCAAATTGGTACCTGTGTATATAAGTAGCACAATGCAGTCAGTAAAAGGAGTATATTTAGACATGGGGCAATTGTTTTTTGTACATGCAGCTGAATCAGTTGTGCAAGTTTTCTATAAGACATGGTTGTTCTCCTAAAAAAACCCCATAATAATTCATTTTGCAGCATAGCGTACAGTCGGAAAACTAGGAGTGATGCCAGAAGGATATTTAAAACCAAGATAAAAGCAAAATACTGTGGATGCTGGAAACCTGAAATAAAAAAACAGAAAATGCTGGAAAAAATCAGCAGATCTGACAGAATCTGTGGATGCTTAGCTCTGATGAAAGGTCAAACAGACTCGAAATGTTAACTCTGTTTCTCTCTCCACAGGTGCTGTCAGACCTGCTGAGCTTTTCCAGCATTTTCCGATATCTAAAAGCCATGTGCTTACTTTGAGTCTAACTGAATACCCAATTCTAAATGACAGAAAGGTTTGGACATTCTTGCCATGCAGAAATGCATTAACCCTTTCCCCATTACTGAAGAAGGGATTTATAGGAAATGTAGAAACAAAGCCAAGGAGTTGGGATCAGGTTAAAATATTCCTTGTAAATACAGTCCTTAAAATTATCTGACCATCCTTCTTGCATGTGTCAGTACAACAAATCTCATCAACAGACACCTAACAAGGCAAGAGCGAAAGCAAAGTCCAAAATCTTGTAACAGGAGATGCAATTCAGACAAACGAGGACAAATTCAGCTCAGAGAGAGGAACCGTCAAGCGTTGACCAGCCAAATCTTCTCGGAAACCAAGAAGCACAAAGACTAATTTTAGATTTGTTCCCTGGAAGCTGCAAATCAGTGCACAGGTTAGGTCACTTCATTTGCAATAGGCTGCACTCCTCATTGAAGAAATAAGCCAGTGTTTCTGAGGCTCTGCTGACGGCCGGCTATGAGTACAACTCACTAAAACTCACAGTTTGATGTAAATGGGTTGCCCGTTGGATTTGGGCCTTCCTCACTCTTCTAGCCTGCGCATTTGAAGCTGTTGTAGCAGGATATGCATGGGCAGCCCTGGTTGAGTAGGCTAACTCAAAAGGTGAGTGTGACTGTTCAAATGTCCGGTTATCAAGTTCATTTTTTTTTTTTACTTAGCTTCTTGATTTATCTGCACTTCTATTCCTGCATTAATATTTCTCACTGTTTGGGATGATATTTTGCATGACAAGACTTTTATTTCCAAACCTATATCCAACAACCCTCTTGCTTGCAGTTGCTCTTCTCACTTGCTGCAATCAAAGTGGAACTGGGATTCCTTTGGAGATTCCAATGGCATTTCCTAATTTGGGTGATGAAAAGTGGTTTCTGAGAGGATAAGGGAGGCAGATGCCACTCTTCCTCATACTTAATGTACATGCCCATCCTTAGCTCAGAACCGGAAACAATTGGCCTAGGAATCAGTCCTTTCAACACACCCTAGAGAAGTTATCTCTGCCTCCACATCAGAAGGGGCCACCACAGGGCAAAGCCATCTCTTGGACCACAACTCGTGTTGCGGAGAGACCTCTTCCATTAGCTAATTCTCAAGCCTTTAGATGAGCTTACAGGCCATTCCAAACCACTGGTGACAAGCCAATCAATTTAATCTGTTGTCCACAGACACGCCAAACTGGTGATAGAGACCCTGCCGGCACAAGCATCCATTTATCCTGTGGAAAGGAAGCATCAGCTTGAATGCCCTTGATGCAATAGATGACATCCTTGCACTGTACAGATGCTTTAGCCTCACCTGCAAGTCCTGCCTGACAAGGTGCACTGCACTCTGAAGTTCCAACAGGGCAAACCTGTTCTTATTTAACTCATAAAGCAGCATATTCACTTACCAGCCATTATAGAGTGGGGCTTTTCTATCCTAGCACTTTGCTATATACCTTGCCTCCACATTAGGTGCTCTTTCACTTAATTTTAGTCTGGTGCTCCTTTCTCCTTAAGCTCCCTGAGCCTTGGACAAATATTTAAATCCCATTTTTAAGCTTCATGGAGCGATATTTGTCCACCCATATGAAGCAACATACATATAAGTGTATAGTCTTTTAATCTTGAACTGCTGTCTAGCTTCCATGCATCCCAGTTAAACTTGCTGTTGGCATTAGACCAAAGCTGTGCTCGGAGCTGATGCTAGTTATTCAAGAGAGCAGAAATTAGGTGTCATCCTTCAGTGAACTATCTTGGACCAGGTAGCCAGCTATTCCCAGCACCGATTAAGCATGATTGAGACAATGGACACTGTAAAATAGATTACTAAGTACATGCATGGGATGAAGCAAAAGAGTGAAGATACATTCTGAAGTAGAAACACGAGCAATCATGGATGACTTTAGAGGAGCCAAAACCTACATGGTATCGTCAATGACTGCAAGGAGGGGCAAAGATGAACATAAGAAAGGACGAAGATTTGACCCAACATTATAACCGTTTCCAAAACCACGGTTATAATCCTTTTTACTGATATCTAAACTTAATTAGAGAGGATGTATTTACTATCAGTTGCTTAGCTATGACCACAAGATACAACACACACTCTTCGAGAGTATAATTCTGAAACCATATAAGGGTTCTGTGTTTTGTTATATTCTGTTGAATTATGTTGTGCTGTTGTAATCCTAAAGCCAAGTCAACAAGCTATTTGTGAAGATCACTTCAACAACCTTGTCATGTGTCATGTGTCAAATAAGAGAAATAAAATAGTGTCAGAGATACAATTTTGTGTCAGTATTTATTTCTTGATCTCCACTAAGCCAAGTGTTAAATGGTTTTCAATCTGTTCTGCACTCAGGTAATTGTCAGGGTATTTCCATAAGATTATTTAAGTCGGTGAATGCAGCACATGTTGAAGGACCAACCTTGGTGTCGTACCTTTAACCTGCACCATAACTTCAGTATTGATTGATGGAACATCAGCACTTTTCAGCTATTCATTCCCATCTTAGTTTGTGATTGGGTCCTATAAATTAATGGCCCAGATTTTGCTGGAGCAGAGTATCTCGGGATACGCCCTGTTAGTCAGGCTTGTTCATGCATGTTTAGGCTTCAACACTTTCTCCCCACAAAGTTGCTGAAGGTGTGAGTTGATAACTGCACGGGAAGGTCGACTGGGCATCTCCTTGGTGATCAACAGTGTATCTTCTTAACCAATGGGATTTAAGGATTGAGCAATAATTAGAGGAAGAAGGGTGAATTAGAGGGAGTGAATTCGACCTCAAACCAGATACAGAAAGAGAAATAGAGAGGGAAAGAACGGTTGGATTATGTGAGGGAGAAAAATAGGAGACAGAAAGGTAAGAAAAATATAAGAATTTGACATTTTTAATATCTCCTAGAGCAATTCACAACCTGAAGGAATAAGACTCCACATTTAATTGTTCCCTTTGGGCAGGGATTGACTGGCAGTCTATAACAATTATTACTTTGTTAAGTGGGTACTTACGCTATTCATTTCCGTGACAGCTTCCTGAGGCAAGTTTAATGGGAAATTAAGTTGCAAATGTGGCAACTTCACAAAACTCACAGAGGTTAAGGGTCAGAAGCCCAGTTCTGTAAAGCCAGAACCTTGTGGCATTGGGAGCACCTTGCCATCGGCGCAAGTACACATTAATGGCATGTTCAGACACAATTATTTATTTACCGAACTCTGTTCCTGTGTGTCAAGTATTAATGAGAACTTGAACATGTGCTAATAAGAATAACATCTGGGACTTGAATTTAACAGAGGGAGGAAATGTTGACTTATATTTTATAATGTAAGGCAGCTAAATGGAGCAAATAGTTAATTCATTTTAACTCTTACTAAAAATCAAGGACGATCTTGTAAATTTATGTTTGTGCTGTTTGGTCATACTATTTCATATAAACTGATGTTTCAGGAATGTTGTTTGATAAATTATGACTTATTAAGAGCACAATGTCTTCTGAAGGGCAAATTGTATTAAGGTTTGGATTTATGAATATTAATGTTGCTGTTGTGTAGTTTAGCCCAAATGGTTAGAATGCCAGAGGTTTTCTGTATAGCTGCTGAATGTTAAAAGTAGGTATTTTAACACAAGACAGCTTAAAGTTAAAGGGGCTGAGTGTCCAAGGTTCTCCCAACTGTCCACCATAACATTGGTGTAAGGTTGCTGGAAACACCATAGAAGTGGCAGACAGTCAGGAGAATTGCAACTCCAAATTCTTCATTCTTTGACTGAACCAGGCAGCATTCAACTGTTTCCCCTAAGCTAAAAACACTCATCACTCAGTAAATTTAAGGGAGCAGCTCCATCAATTTGGCCAAACTCATTTTGACCTGAGATTGAAACATATTTCACAGTTACAGTCAGTACAATTTATTTTGGCATTAGGCTATAGATGACTTGCTCCTTTAGTTATGGATTATACCCTTGGCCCTTGAAAGGTATTGTTTGTTGATACTGCATTTGTGGGGATAGTTACCCATGAAGGAGTGGTCTGATGGGTGGAGTATAATGAATAGCTGTAATGGTTTGTGAAGGCACAACAGGAATCCACGGGCCAAGAAAGCAAGCTGAAGTATCTGCCGTTACTTCACTGCTGCATTTTCAAGTGGGTTGCCTTTGGGTCATGACGGATTGGAAAAATAAAGCATATAAGACCTTAAAGGGACAATACATCCAGACTGGGCCTGAGCCAGTATGGAGAACGATCACATGAGAAAATCAAGTAAAAGGGAGACTTACATTTATATTCTGCCTTTCACGATACTCAGGACATCTCAAAGTGTTTCACAGCCAACAAAATACTTTTGAAGTGCAGTCACTGTTGTAATGCAGGAAAGACAGCAGCCAATTTGCTCATAGCAAGCTCCCACAAACAGTGGCAAAATAAGCGACCAGCTCGACTGTTTGTTTCAGCGTTGGTTAGGACACATGTAAGCAACTCGAGCAGAACACGATTGAATGCAGAGGAATTGGAGCAGCTGGGCAAAGGGACAATTATTAGCTTCCTGTATCACTTTTCTCAGGCTGTGGGAGATCACATATGTAGTGGGGGATGGGGGGGATGGCAGAAGTGAGGCAGCTTAGTAAACATAACAACTAAGAGGACATACTGATCACAGCAAGACTGTGATTGTAGGGAAGCAACTAGAAACATATAAACAGGCTCACTGAAGTCAGTAACAACAGAATATGGAAGAATATGTATAAGTCCAGGAAGCATTAACTTGGAGCAGGAAGGAGTGCAGACATTTAGGCAAATATAAGAACCTATTTTATTCAGGCAAACGGCTGTGCTGGTGGGAAGTTCCCTGAAAGGTGAAAGGCTAGGACCTGTCCAGTGTGCTCTGAAGGAATAAGATTCGCTCTTTCTATGGTCAGTGATCAGATAAAAAGAGCAATGCTGAAGAAGTGGAAAGCCATTTGTGGAATGCACCTCCAACACAACGAGGCAGTCAGACCATTTCAAGAGCATTCACCTCACTGGTTCTGAAATACAAGCAAATAAGGAGACTCTAGCTGAATGAACCGCAGGATGAATCAAAAAAAAACCCCAAGATATTTAAAGAGGTAAAATTAAGTAAAACTTGTGAAGGAATGAAATAAACCCAAGGTTCTTCCATGCCAGCTATTATGACTGGGCAGAGGGTCATAAATAGCAATGGTATTCTGTTCAAACACTGAATTCAAATACCCATCCTGACTGCGGCCCAACTCAGACGGAGCATTCAGCTGAGTTAAGGGATTCCCAAGAACTCATGATAAGAGAAGTTTTATCAATAGAAGATGATGAAGAAGTGACCAACTCATCTTGATTGAATTGATTCTGATGCCTTCCACTCAATTGAAGGCTTAGGTTCAAGTGGTCAACTCCAATTAATAACTTAACCAATGAAAGCACTGACAAGACCACAAAGAAAATATTGACAATGAATTAGCTATGACACAAAGATTGGAGGAGAATGAAAACCCATGGGGAATTCTCCCGTTTTATCTGGAGGATGTTATTAAGACTGGGTCTTACAAGGGGATCCTTTGCGATGTACAGTTTCAGGGAATTATGAAGTATGAAATTCTGGCAGATTCAGGATGGCAAATGATGATGAAGACATTGTTTAATTGATTATATATTATATTATACATTATATAAAGAAAATCAATAAAGCTGTCTCTCACTAGAGCCAGGTTCATGAGGAATGGTGATAAAGAGCAAGGAACAGTTGGATGGCTTGGATCATGTGGAGACTTAAAGCTGTGAATCTACAACATGCAGACTATGTGAACTAGTGAAAGGAAAGGGAATTCTATCTGCGCAGTAATTTGCCTCTGAGAGTTTGTTCCTCCTTTGGATTGATATGGCATTGTATGAGTTTAGACAGAAAATCTCTTTCCACATACGAATGGACAAAGGCAGAAATTTCAGACTTAAGGATAAGGATTTGTCTGTACTGGATTATTCACTACCCAGAATAGGCAGCCCAGAAAAACTGACACAGTTACAAGTTGATTATGATATCAAGTTGATTATATCATCAAGGAAATGCATCTTGTTCACAACCTCGAGGCCAGAAGTAACAAGAATCTCAGGAACATGGAAGAACAGTCTGGAATAGATCAATGAGAAGGGATTTTGTACACTCATCTTACACCCAGAAGGACCATTATCCTGAAGGAAGGAAACCATAGAAAGGGGCTTGTCTTGTGCATGATAACTGAGAATGATTGAATTCAAGGTGCCAGTTACAAGAAGATGAAGCTGAAGAATAAGATGCTGTATAAAGGTTATGAAATCTTGACAGTGAATTAAAAAGTCGAATAATTAAAGCTAACTGTGCAATCCTTGTTACAGATCAGACACTTACATACTTGCAAGTTTAATTATCTGCTGAAGACTGACTCTAGCTTTAGCATCAGCAAAATGAGTAGCAGTAAGGGTGAAACGTTCACAAAAGAGAGAATCTCAATCATTTAGATTTAGTTGCACAACTCATTTCTTTAATAAGATTATATTAGTTCTATTAAATGTGATTTGTCTACACAGTAACTTTGGCATTCTAATTAACATGTTACAGATGTAAACTTGTATGTTTCATGCTCTGTTGCGAAAGGTGATGGCTGCGCAATAGCTGTTTTGCTATATGTTTGTCTACATTAATCATCTACACTGATATGCTCAATAAGGTTGGAACTGAAGGTTACTCGTCCAGTTTAAATGAAGAGTTTTTACAATAGAGAAATGTATTGAACCTTGCAACATTGTCAAAGGGGGAACTAATTGAAAAGTAGGAACAAAGTGAATAAAACAGGATAGGCTTAAAGGCCCATTAACGCTAAGCCATTCTTAAAAAGAAGAGGTTTCAAGTGATTTGAAGACTGCAAGCCTGGACAAAGAAAGGAGCCAGGAAGCCTTACCTTCTTTGCCCAGGACCTTGCAGTTGCAATGATGGCGAAACTGTCAGTGTTTACTGTCATTGTTCTATGAAACTGATAGCAACATCTCATGCCCACATGTGCTCATTTAAATGCAGAAGTTACTGTCGGTGATCCCCTGCTCCTCCACAGTGTATGCTGTTGAAATCCCCAGAGATGACAATCTTTAGAAATCATTGAACGGACTAGAACTTCCCCTGTTTTTGCTAAAAATCCATAAAAAAGTTACGTCTTGTTAATGAGATTGAACTTGGTTTTTTAAGTGTACTAAATCAAAACTACTTCCAAACAATCTCTCTGGTCCTGGAAAACCAATTTTATATCTGTGTAATGTTGAGTTTGTCCTTTATGATAACATTCCATAGATTTTAATATAATTATTTTTAAAAATAGTTTTTGATATTTCCACTTCAACTGTACCAACCTTTATTTCACTATCTGTAAAACTGATAGGAAATGAAGGATAATTGGTGCATTTTACTGCCTGCATTGCTGTCTGTGAAAATTCTTCAATGTGATTGGCTGCTTACCCTGCTTGATGACATCACTGTTTCTGGACTCCTAGAGATCCTCTTGACTTGGTGTCAAATTAACATCAACAAAGAGGAAATCCATACCACAGAGATTACTAGCCTCCTTCATGGTCAGCAGCTAGTGTGGTCACTTCACCACTGACTGCACAATCCAGGCCCATGTGTTTATAGCTTTTTAAACGACTCTTCAGGACTCGTGGAAACAAATAGTGACATCTCAACCAGGTCAACAGCTAATCAATCTTTAAAATCATGTACTTCTTGCAAATGATTTTCCACTGTATAATTATTTGAGGTTGGACAGCTAGATGTATCAAGGCTTCAAACCTCATCGAGAAATGTTTCAAAGATCTGGCAAAAAGCAAAACCAAACAATCCTCGATTAGGAATGTGAGATAAACATCTCTTCAGGCAGCACTTTGGTCATAAGTTAGAAAAATGTGATTTTATCTCACTGTGAGTGTTGAGATTTAGTTTGAGAAAATGATAATAATAATGGAAAAAGAAAATAAAGGAAACACCGTTTCTCCCATGACCTATTCAGATGAAGGCTAAATCAGACAGCACTCATTTCAGCTCAGAGGGAGAGATCTTTTAAGTATGCCCAGACAGTTCCTTGGTATAACTTCTCAAGGGAAAAGATATACAGAGTAAGTGTATAAGTAGATGCGCGGATTAACTAGAAGAAAGGAAGCTGACGACACCAGGTGAGCAAGCATTGATGACGATTATGGAAAACTTGGAAGAGGCACAATCTATATAGTTAGCAATTGAAAAGAGAAACAAATCTAGATATAGGAAAGCACTGAACGTTGAACAAGCAGTGTAACTGTGTGTGGAACGAGGTCCTAAAGCTGTCCACTGATATATGTGCAGTGTATTACCTTCATTGCTTGGGCAGAAATAAAGATAAGATGAGTTTTATAGAGGATAAGCTCAGTCACTTTACCATCCAGATGCTGAAGGTGAAAATTACCTCATCGACTTAAACCATGAGCTTACGATTGCTGTGGGTTTCTTGGTTATAGAGCTACAAGAAATTGTACAATCCTAAAACTGGACTCCATGTTATGTTATATTCAATTGAACCCAATTAAATGATGTGCTGCTGTAATTCTGAAGCCAAGTTATTGAGCTATTTGTCATGGTCACTCCAATAACCTTGTTAGGAAAATAAAGTCACATCAGAGAAACATTTTTGAGTTGCATGATTATTTCTCGTAAATTGTTTTCAACCAATGCTGCATTTTATTCAGGAGATTGGCAGCAGCCATGTTTGCTTAGAGTTATTCTGGTTGCTGACTGGAGGCCAACATGATGAGCTAGACCTGAGGAAATGCAAGATGGATGCCGACATTATCCTACATCATTTGTAAACAATTTCAGATAATGTTCTTCATCATGCTCCAAAGATTGTGTGTTAAATCAGGAGCTTGCAACTCGGGTTGGCCATAACTATGATTACAGCGCTGACTATCACCTAACTCCTATCGCTTTCAAGCATGCAATTATATAATGTACAAAATGTGCTGTGCATTTACACACTTTTGAAGCCACTTAACTTTTTCAAACCTGGACAACTGGATTTCCACCAAGGAACAAGCAGAATGAGGAGGATGATCTTCATTCTGATGGGCTTTATAGTTGCTTTCCTTAACAAGGGGTACACCCCCCCCCCTTTCTAATGCAGGAAGGATGTTCTGCCTGGCTGGGGGTCTGGAACCAGGGGACCCAGTCTCAGAATAAGGGGTTAAGCCATTTAGGACTGAGATGAGGAGTAATTTCTTCACTCAGAGGGTGGTGAATCTTTGGAATTCTCTACCCCAGCGGGCTGTGGAGGCTCAGTTATTGAGCATCTTTAGGGCAGAGGTTGATTTTTTAGTTGGACAATAGATCAAGACTGAGAGGCTGAATGGCCTACTCCAGTTCCAAGGTTCGTAATACATATCCTCTTCACATCTGCTACAAGTAATAAGAAGCCATGTGTGGAGCAGTGTGACCTGTTCTCCAAAGCTGCAAACCTTCCTTCTTTTTGCGGAGAGGATCAAGCAGATCCTGGGAATGGGGACAACATGGCTCCAAGCTTGAGGCTAGCACCTTTTCATTTTCATTCTTTATTTCCTTATTTTCTCACTCAGATTTCTCCTTCAGACACAGGCAGCCCAATACACCCCGATGTCTTGTCACGTGAAGCTCTGTTACTGCCAATATTCTAAAATATACTCCAGCCTTGGGATGTTTTATTATGTTAAAGGCACTATATATATATATATATATATAAGTTGTTGTTGTTGCTTTTGTTCCCCTAGATGGTGGAGGTGGCAGAGCCCAATGTACAGCTGCGACCAAGCACCTCATAACAATCTCCATCTCTCGTCTTTGCAATGGTAAACACTTATCAAAGATAGGCCCACTGCAGGTGAATAAGTTAGTGAGGGGAAGTGGGGAGTGCTTGGCGAAATACAGAGTACAAGGAAGGGGGAATTGGAAGAGTTACAACTAATGGTTGAAGGACTCTTTCAGCTGCAGAGTCTCGGGGCTGGCCTACAAAATCATCCTGATGGCTCAACAAACTCAACACTTATTGGAGTTACTTGAGAGCATAGCACGTAATGGGTATGGTTTGGGGGAATCTGTAGAGGACCTGAATCTGTTCAAGATAACTTGACTGGGCTACAGACCATCAGGGTTAGAGCCTTGAAGAGGGGTCCCTCTTGGAAGATGGCATGCTTTGTTCCCATCAGGTATGCTTTGGTTGGCACTCTTGAAAGCTTAGGCTGCAACAGTGCATCCTATTCAACATTTTGGCTGCTCCCCTGCCTTGATCCTCAACTGGGAATTGGTATAGCGTTACCAGAGGCATGCCTCCTCTCACTAGATGTAACATTTCCAATGCTAGGTGGAAGTGTAGGAAACCTACTTGTTCAGTTTGGGATCAGGGATCGAACCTCGAAAAATCCGGACCGTACATTGGGGAAAAACATCTGGAGCAGCAACATTCCCTTTCCAGGGAGGGAAGCGGGAGTTGACATTCACTCGCATCCCAGCAAGATTCTTCTTGCCCAACTCTTCTGGACGGTGTCAAAGATGTCCCCCAATCACCCTGCTTCTCCCAAAACAATAATCACTACAGGGTCAGCAAAGGAATGGTATAACTTCCGAAATTCTGCCATCAAGGAATGTGCAAGACAGTGATTTGGAAACAGGGACTCCAAAGCCATCAGTATGCTTTTAGAGCAAGGATCTGAATGAAGGGAATGGGCCATGTTTAAACTTGAAGCATGCACTCCATTGCAGGGCGATTCCAACATGAACCCCCAAAACTATGTTCCTGACTCAGACGTTTAACTCACATGACACAAAAACTCACTGCCCCCACTTGTATCCAAACCAAGTGCATGATGGTGCAGAAACCTCCAGGACCTGATGCACTTCAGGGTCACATTATTCTGGGCCATGTGTAAGCGCAGCTCTTGCATCAGTGGTGTGCCTGCAATTGGAAATGTGGCATCTCCTCCTGGCCGTAACACCAGGAGCTGACAATTGATAAGCCACAATGTCACAAGCGCTGATTGAAGTAGCTCAGTGTTAGTGCTTCTTCCTCTTCTATTCTTGCTGTCCAGCACCTTACAAACCAATGACCACTACCATCTAGAAGGACAATGGCAGCAGATACATGGGAACATCACCTGGAAGTTCCCCTCCAAACCACTCACCATCGTGACTTGGAAATATATCGCTGTTCCTTCACTGTCGTTGGGTCAAAATCCTGGAACTCCCTTCTAACAGCACAGTGGGTGTACCCACACCACATGGACTGCAGCGTTTCAAGAAAGCAGCTCAGCACCACCTTCTCAAGGGCAATTAGGGGTGGGCAATAAGTGCTGGCCAGTGACACCCACATCTTATGAATGAATTTTAAAAAAGAAGGGAAGGTTATTGTGATACAGGGTTATCACAACAAGTATATCAACTGTGGATCAGTGGTGGCACACATGTGTCTGACTCCAAAGGTTGTGAGTTCAAGTCCTGCCCAGAGACTTTACCACCGCGCCACTATCTCCCTGTAGTGTTTTTGTCACTAGCCAAGTAATCCAGAAGAACTCATCATGGATCCTAATCAATGGGGTTGAGATGTCCAATTGGAGCTTGCTGAAGGAGGGCTTTGAGTGTAAGTCGCATTTCCTTGTTTGCCTCAGTAATTACCTTGATGATTCTCTGGAGATGCATTTCCAACATAGCACTTACTGCCACATCATCAGCGCATCAGGGCTCAATCAGATCTGGGTGGTCTTAGTTTTTGATTGGAGTCATAGGAGATTAAATACTTTGCCATCCATTCGATGAATGAGCTGCACTCCAGCGGGGTCCTTGTCTCTAGTCAGATGGAGCATGGCAGCGGGATCGAGAAAAGAGTTGGAGCAATGGCACTACCTTGTTTTGAGACCTGTCTTTATCACAAAAAGGGCTGTAATGGATCTATTGTTAAGGATCACCGCTCGCATATCACCATGAGGCAGGCAAAAGATGGTAATGAATTTTGGAGGACATCCATACTTGAGCAGAATCTTCCAGGGTGCCTCATGATTTACAGAGTCAAAGGCCTTTGTCAAGTCAAAGACACTATGTAGGGAGGTTGATGTTGCCCACGACATTTCTCTTGTAGTTGGCGAACTGTAAAAATCATGTTGATCATTCCTCTTGATGACCTAAACCCGTGTTGAGATTCGGGGAGTAGCTCTTCAGCAAGTGTAATAACTCGATTCTGAAGGTTTCTTTTAATGATCTTACCTGCAATGGAAAGCAGGGAGATGCTTCTGTAATTTCTACAGTTGGATTTGTCTCCTTTATTGAGGATTGACACAATCATGGTGTCCCTGAGGTCATTCAGGATTTCCTCTACATTTCCAGATCTGTAGGATGAGGACATGAAGCTGTAATGTTATTTCCTCTCCTCAGTGCTTAAAGATGTCAATGGGGATTCCATCGCCTTCTGCTGCTTTGTTGCTCTTCATTTGTCTAACAGCTTTCATCACCTCCATAGGCATTGGCATGTTCCGAGTTTGTCTCTAACTGGGTGTTGTAGGGTGGAGTTGAAAACTCTCTTGTCAACAATCGATTCTTGATTGAAAAGGTCTTCAAAATGGTCTCTCCCAAAAGGCTTCCCTTTCCTTGATCAAATCTCCCAAGTCCTGCAGCCTCAGAGAAGCAAGTCCTTAAGTACTTGGGCCATAAGTAGTCTTTGTGGCAGTGGAGAAGCCACAGATATCATTCATGTCAGCGTGATGTTGAATTTCCTTTGCCCTGTCTGCCTGCCACATATTCTTCACGTCATGGATGCTTTAATTATTGGTAAGTCAGTTAATTTTGCTTTGAGTTTGGGTCATTCCACCAGGCACAGAAAGTTGTGCACTTATGATCAATTCGTTGATATCCGGATCATTTTCTTCAAACCAATCCTGATGTTTCCTGACAGAAAATCTAAAACTCTCTTCTGTAGACATTGATGATATTGGACATATGGACATCCCAAGTACTGTGGACACTTTTCTTCTGTCCTTGCAGCCTTTGGTCACCTGAGGAGGTGAGTGTTTGAAGATTGCAACATGAAAACTGAAACTAAGCTCGTGGTTTACCATGCGGTCATGATCCCTTTCTTTAATTACTATACGGGTATGAAACATGGACAACGTATCGGAGGCACCACAAAGCTCTAGAGTCATACCATCATCACTGCCTGTGGACAATCTTACATATTAAGTGGGAGAACAGACGCACAAACAACATTGTCCTCTCACAAGCAGGTATTACAAGCAGCAAGGCCATGACCATCCGCTATCAGCTTCGGTGGGTTGATGATATAATTCGGATGTCAGATACCAGGCTCCCAAAGCAGGTCTTCTTCTCCCAGCTCAGTCAGAGCAGACACACCAGAGGAGGACAGAAGAAGTTCTTCAAGGATATGCTGAAGCGACATGAAGAAACGCAACATTAACATCAACACCTGGAAGACCATCACCTTGGACCAAACCAGATGGTGGCACTGTCTGTGGGAAGGAATCCAGCATTTGGAGACCCATCAATGACAAAATGAAGAGTAAAAGTGAGAGTGGTGTAAAAAACACTCCATGAGTCAAACTGTTTAGACCCAACCAAATATCTCACATGACAGCAAATGCCCTATGTGCCACAAAGTCTGCAGATCCCGAATTGGCCCGATCAGCCATGTTCAGACTCATGGGAGGCAATCATCCTCGCTAGCAAGGGATAGGCTAAAAAAAAATAATAATAATGATCCAGAGACCAAGGTTAATGTTGTGGGGACGTGGGTAAAACACCACCACAACAGATGGTGGAATTTAACTTCAATTAATAATTCTGGAATTTAAGCTAGTCTCAGTTATGGTGACCATGAAACTATCATCAATTGTTGTAAAAAAAAATCTGGTTCACTAATGTTCTTTAGGGAAGGAAATCTGCTGTCCTTACCTGGTCTGGCCTACATGTGACTCCAGACCCACAGCAATGTGGTTGACTCTTAACTGCCCTCTGAAATGGCCCAGCAAGGCACACAGTTCAAGGGCAATTAGGGACAGATATAAATGTTGGCCTTGCCTGTGATACCCACATCCCATGAAAGAATAAAGAGATAAATAAATTAAATCTAGACTGGAATTCCCCTTACAGTCACATCGGAGGTTCTGTTTTTCGGCTGGGGAAGTTAAACTGCCTTCTCTGCTGGGTCTCTGTCTCAGAGGAGCTTTCAGTCCAGCTCCTTTCCCCTGGGGACACCAGTGGTGGGTAGGGGGGTGCGGGAACTGATGATGGAGTTGGTGTGCCTGGCCTAGAGTTGCCTCGTGCCTTGGCCGCACAATTGAAATCAAGAGGTCCCTGTGTCATCTCATCACTCTGTGATGCAGCAAAGGGTGATACATCATTGTGCGTGTACCACCGCCCCATACCACACCTTTGCCCCACCCCCACCCTCTGCTCCCCGCATTCTGCACCCCCCCCACCCCCATCAGCAGGTGATGGTAAGGATGGTGGCCACTGACAGTTACCTATCATATATATAGCTGTGATATATAACACAATGTAACGACATGTAACACAAATGAGTAATGATCCCATCCCACCACTGAGAGAAATGGATTTCTGAGTTTTTGTCCCAGAGCAACTCCAGAGGAGATCAGCGATATAATATATCTTCTAGTGATCCTCACATGTTGATGTTATTAATTCTGTTTGTTTACAGACAAGATACAAAATAAATAAAGTACCTCTGTACTCATTTGTTGAAGTGCCACTCCTCCAGATCCCTCGCCCAGGCCACTTGCTCAGACCCTTCACCCTGGCCACTCGTTCAGGACCCTTGCCCTGGCCATTTGTTCAGGCCCCTTGCCCTGGCCTCTCATTCAGGCCTTGCACCTTGGCCACTCCTCTAGGCCCCTCGCCCTAGCCAACTCGTTCAGGCCTCTCACCCTGGCCACTCTTCCTGGCCATAGGCCTAACCTTCAACCTTCACTCTCCCTCCTGAGAGAGTTCAGCCTTTAATACACCAAACCCGGCCTCATTGAAACTCTTAAAGCTGGCGCAATATTCCTCATTCAGCACCGAGTTGGTGCCGTTGCTGTAAGTTAAATATCAAGGTCTAGCACGAGTTTCATTGCCCTTGACAATAACTTGTCCAGTGACTCCAGCAGCATTTCCTCCACCCCTTGCAATAATCATTCTTCAGGAGCTGGAGCATAGTTAGCAGATTCCAATAAATAACTGGCAACAATGGGACACAGGGGAGATTAACCACATCGACATATAATGCCTGAGCCTAGAAATAAGAGGCAGCTTGTTCTTCCCCCACCAACAATGCTCATGGGCAGGGATGGAGGTCAGACTCTGACTCTAGTGAGGGCTGAGATAGATGGGTCCAGTTGAGATATAAGTGGGGGGGGGTGGGGGGTGGGGGGTGACATGGTCTGCATGTAGCAGAGCTGTGGGTTTGAGCCGCAGGTGGGCTGAGTTACAAACAGACAAAAATTTAATAAAAATAAAATTTGAACTCCTCTACAGGAATATTCAGGAGGGGAGTACAGGCCAAGGTGGGGAGTGTGGGGAGCGCAAACCAGGCAGAGAGAGGTAGCGCAGATAGGACCGAGAGGAGGGAGGACAGACCAGACTCAAAATGCGGAGAACACAGGCAAGTACAGGAATGAACTTCGTGCAGCTCAAAGACTAAAGTAAAGAGAGGCCTAAGATTGGAGTATAGGCCAAACTATGACCGTCAAGATTGGGAGAGGTGTGTTAGAAGATGAGATTTTGCTGCTCCAGCTCTTGCTGCATGTGGACATGGGCTGCTTCAGAATCTGTGGAGTCACGGATGGTGCTGAACGATGTGCAAACATCAGCGAATATTCCCACTTCTAACCTTATGAGGCCCCATCAATGTTCAACACCATTCACAACTCCTTAGGTACTGAAGTAGTCCATGTCTAAATGCAGCAAGACCTGGTCAATATCCAGGCTTGGGCTGACAAGTGGCAAGTAACATTAGCGCTACAGATGTGCCAGGTAATGACCATCTCCACCAAGAGAGAATCTAATTATTGCCCCCTTGACATTCAATGGCACTGAGTCCCCCACTATCAAGATCCTGGGTGTTACCATTGACCAGAAACTGAACTGGACTAGCCATATAAATACTGTGGCTACAAAAGCAGATCAGGGGCTTGGAATCCTGTGGTGAGTAACTCACCTCCTGACTCCCCAAAGCCTGTCCACCACCTACAAGGCACAAGGCAGGAGTGTGATGAAATACTCTCCACTTGCCTGGATGAGTGCAGCTCCCACAACACTCAAGAAGCTTGACACCATCCAGGACAAAGCAGCCCGCTTGATTGGCACCACATCCACAAACATCCACTCCCTCCAGCACCGACACACAGTAGCAGCAGTGTGTGTACTATCTACAAGATGCACTGCAGGAATTCACCAAGGCACCTTAGACAGCACCTTCCAAACCCGTGACCACTACCATCTGGCAGGACAAGGGCAGCGGATACATGGGAACACCACCGCCTGGAAGTTCCCTTCCAAGTCACTCACCATATATATCGGCCGTTCCTTCACTGTCGCTGGGTCAAAACCCTGGAACTCCCTCCCTAACAGCACTGTGGGTGTACCTACACCACATGGGACTGCAGCAGTTCGAGAAGGCAGCTCACCATCACCTTCTCAAGGGCAGTTAGGGATGGGCAATAAACGCTGGCTTTGCTAGCGACGTCCACATCCGGTGAATGAAGAAAAAGATATCCTGTCTCAGACATTTCACTACTCCCCTCCTGAAACGGCCTGCACTTCCCCTTCTGGGCCTGCCTCTATTCCCAGCCAAGTCTTCCCCTATACACAGGAATTCTTTTTATTCATTTCCCATTCTTTTATAAATTAGCCCACCTTTGACCCTAGCAGACAACTCTGCTGGGTTACGTGAGTGTAAAAGACCCTATGCCCTTTCTTTGAAGGAGAGGGGTGAGTTTGCACAGTGTCTAAGGCCGACAGCCGTTTCCCCAAAATGTACTACCATGTAAAACGATGAAGTGACCATTCACAGCTCTTTGTAGGACCTTGCTACATGCACATTGGTCGCCCCCATTAGCTTTCAAAGAAGGTGAATACACATGGAAAGTAATTCACTGGCTGCGAAACCCTTTGAGGCATTCTGAGGGTGTGAAAGATGCTATATTAATGCAAGTTATTTAACACTACCGTCTCAATCTGTGCCTGGGAGGCTGTATCACACAGTAGGTTTGGTTTGGCTGGAATATGATATGGAAGAGTATTAAAACTGGGGAGAAACAGTCCACATGACATAACTAATGCATAATAAATTAGGAGCCTCTAAATACATAAACAATAGAAGGGAAACTACGTTTTGGCCAATGGTTCAAATTCGGCAACAGGGTTGGTATATGTGACAGGTAGAAGATATTTTTTATGACAAATATGATTTAAAAATTGCAATGTTCCCTTTTCAGGTAAATGGGGAGGATCTGTCTGCTCTGTCTCATAGCGAGACGGTTGAAGTTCTACGCAGGGTGAAAGGTGTTGTGAGGTTGACCGTCAGCAGAACACTGCCTGTGGACATGGAGCACAATCAACTGGAAATGAAATCTTTCTCCCTAAAACAATTATTACCTGCTGGTAAGAAATGGAAATTCCTCCAGATTTTGTAAAACCTGACATTAGTGCTACAATATTGTGAACTGACCAAGAGAATAACAGAACAGGTGTTATATTGAGGGGAGACTGAGCCAAATAATATTTAAGGGGAGGATTACTTACTTGTTTAAAATACCCCTTCAATGGTTCTATTTTTAAAAAAGATATTTCTAGAAACTAACTATACTTTATACTTTGCCAATAGCGTTGTTCCAGTGGTGGCTTCTGATTGGCCTACAGCCTAGTCCAGAATTGTGACTACCATTTCACAGAATCACAGGATTGTTGAAAAGCGCAGAGGGAGACTATTCAGCCCATAGTGTCTGCACTGACGCTCTGAATGAGCAATTCACTTAGTGTCGTTCCCCCCACTTCCTCGCCACCCTGTATATTCTTGCTTTTCAGAAAATAATCCAATTCCCTCTTGAATGCCGTGATTGAGTCTGCCTCCTCTACACAACCAGGCAACACATTCCAGATCTTAACCGCTCGCTGCGTGAAGAAGTTTCTCTTCATGTCTCCATTTCTTCTTTTCTCAATCATCTAAAAATCTGTGTCCTTTCATTCTTGATTCTTCCACCATCGGGAACAGCTTTTCCCTATCTTCTCTGTCCAGACTCATGATTTTGAATACCTCTGTCAAATCGGAGTAAATCTCACATATGCCTTGTCTCTTTTGCCCATCGCCACCCTGCTCATTGGTCTACGTGGCCCCCTGGTTAACTAACGCCTCAATTTTAGAGTGGAAAGGCCTTCAGTGGTCACCGTCAGGCGTGTCGCCAAATGACCTTTAGCGAAAGGGAAACCTGGAATAGGGGATGTTAGGAATAGGAATCCGACTAAGACAAGAAATCCCCCAATTCTGAAGCGGAGCTTACATTGACAGCCCTCACAGCACAGCTGCTGTCTGCCAGCACTCAGCAACTTGGCATTCCGACAGGTTCACTCAAACCTCCCAGACCTTTCAGTGTGCCTCACATAACTGATGTACTTCAGGCAGAGAGAAGGCCGGAGTGTCACGGTCTGCTCTCAGCAAACTGTCACTAAGCAGTATCTTTGTCCGTGGGTGGCAGAATAAATCAGCAGCACCTCATGCTACCATCTACTGGTATGACGAAGGCCTCACTGCCACTGTCTTGGTCTCTGAAAATTTCTCCGTCTCTCCCTCTGTCTCTCTCTGCTTGTCTGATTTTCTGTGCTCACCCATGCAATGCATTGGTAGGGATGGAACTTGGAGAGAGAACTCCTTTTGTTCCAGTCTCCAATGTGCTGAATACTCAGGCCTGCCAGCTGATAAGGGGCCCCACGGAGGCTTCGATTCTGGCCTATTTCCCGCACAAAAAAAATTGAGGAAAGCATCTCCAAGGGCATTGGGATTAGGAGGCTTGGTCTGAAATGAGTGCAGCAGCCTCATTCCAATATTGAAGTAAAACCCGCATCCTTTCCAGGCAGCAGCCAGAGCCACCTAAAAAAAAAGGACCCTGAAATATTAGCAGAGGCATGAATAGCAGCATAGTGCAAGGCCTCTGCTCTACTGAACTGGTTGTTGTTGCATCCGTTCTGTCTTAAAACAAACAGAACAATATATAATTTTGACTCTACTGCGCCTCACCAACACTCTCCCCCTCCAGGGGCAGGATTTTTTGCTTGGCGTGTGGCGGCACACCCGAGTACAAGAGCGCGCGATGACGTTGTGTGAGCATCGCGCGTTCGCGTGCTATTTTTGGTCGGCGCGCGAGGGTGGTCAGCGCTCCTGCCGACAGTTGAGAGGCCTACTAAAGCTATTACTGTATTAATTAACCTGGATCTTTCGCTGCCCATGCAATGTTATAGTTGGCAGGCGGGCGGGCAGGTGATTCAGCCAGGCAGTGTTTGGATTTTTGAGGAAACCTCATCCAAAGGGCGGGGTGAAGTTTCCGACATTAATTTACAAAAATAAAGACGCTTGGGCTGAATTTTTATAATCTACATGTTTAGGTGAGTGAGTCCGATGGGTGGACATTTTTTTCTGCACTTTAAGATCTTTATCTGATCGCTTTAAATTCTTCAGCTCCCTGAGGCAGCTCTCTGCCTTCAGAGAGATTACATTGCGCGCTCCCCCGCCGTGCTGGCTTCAGCGCTCGTCTCCAACCCGGCAGCGCTGAGCCTTGCCACTGGCTGGCTGTTGATTGGCTAGCCAGTGTGAAATTGCGGTCGGGGGCCGATTGTGGGTGGTGGGTCGTTCACCCCGCTGCTCCCAGACCCACCCACTGCGCCTGCCCGATGATCTCAAAATTCTGCCCCAGGTCTCTCAGTTCATAGTGACGCACTTTTTACCATCCTCCTTCTCCCCCTTAAACATAGGATTGGAATACAAGTATAAAGAAGTCTTGCTACAAGTGTAAAGGGCTTTGGTGAGACCGCAGCTGGAATACTGTGCGCAGTTTTTCTCTCCGTGTTTAAGGAGGGATAGACTTGGATTGGGGGAGGGGTGGGCAGGCCGGTGTGGTGGGGGATCACCAGATCGGTTCCTGAGTTGAGAGGGTTGTCCTATTATGAAAGGCTGAATAAATTGGCTCTTTAGATGAACACGAGGTGACCTCATTGAAGTGCACCGGACTCTGAATGGGTGTTTGTCCTGGCTGCCAAATCTAGAACAACTGGCACAGCCTCAGGATAAGGGGCTGATCATTTAGCGCAGATGAGGAAAAATGTCTTCAATCAAGGGGTTGTGAATCTTCAGAATTCTCTAGCCAAGAAGGTTGTGAATGCGCCATCGTTGACTAAATTTAAGGCTGAGATAGACAGATTCTTGATCCCTCAGGGAATCAAGGGTAGCGGATGGGAAAGTGGCCAGAATCCAAGCCTCAGTGGGACCCTTTATCAGCTGGCAGCCCTGAGTATTCAGCACAATGGAGAGTGGAACAAAAGGAATTCTCTCTCCAAGTTCCATCCCTACCAATGTCATAGTCCTTGCATGGGTGAGCACAGAAAATCAGACGAGCAGAGAGAGAGTGAGAGAGAGAGGCAGAGAAATACTCAAAGACAGCAACAGTGGCAGTGATGATCAGCCATGATCATATTGAATGGCAGAGCAGGCTCAACAGGCCTGATGGTCTACTCCTGCTCCTATTCCTTATGTCAACAAATATTTAACAGATCAACATCAAAATTTACTGCTGAAAGTGCCTCCCCAAAGAGCATAATTATATATATCTCTAAAAATATGCCAATCCTCTATATGCAGAAACATTTAAATCACAATTGAGTAAATACACACCTCAACCTTACTAAAGTCAGAAATCTGATATCAGCATTTAATAAAAGAGAATAAAACACAAATTTAATAATGATCCATAGTTTAATTTCCGAATAGATATGATTGATTGAGCTTCTTCCTTATTCATATTTTTTTTTTCACTAATGTTATTAAATTGAAGTAATTATTGAATTCTCAAATTTTGGTATTATGAATAACAGATTTACTGAATCAAAGTCTATTACTGCGCTCAATGTAAATCAAGCATGTGAAGGACATATTCACAATGGGAGGTAGTGCTGTACAGAAAAAGTGAAAGGCTGTATGGAGAGACAGAGAAACAGCACAGCAAGGGAGGGACAGGGTAAAGCAAAGCAGTGGGAAAGTAGGCAGAAAGAAACCATGGGGAGGATGGAACAAAGAAACTTCCGAAAGAGGAAAGGAGAGGTATTGGAAAGACAAGAAAGAAGGAAATTTAAAGGGGAGGAGTAATAAACAAGTGAATTAGTTTCCCAGCAGGGATGGTGCAGCAGAATACTTTGTTCAAAAAGGAGCGGGACAAATTCCAAATGTACAAATGTGATTCACGTTATTAGATTCATTTGTGACGACCTTTTACCCACAAGCAGCACATTAAGGAAAACTTTTAATTTCTTTCAAAGGTCTATGGAAACTGTAATTGTTTTAAGAATGTTTGACAAGACTTTGCATTAATTGTCAAGGGATCAATTGTAAGTTTCTTGGATATTAAGAAATGCTGATCCTAGTGACTGAGCGACCCTTGACATGGAAGCAGTGTCAACAAGTTAAGACCAGAAGCCATGTGGCTGGCGGACACAAAGGTGGGCTGCAGACACAAAGGAGAGCTATAAGCAATGAAGCTGAAGGGTGAAATCGATCAGTGCACACATGCAGACAAAAAGAGAAATTAGACATCTGCAGTATATGTAGCAAGACCATATGCACCATATGCAGAAAGACCTGGACAACATTCAGGCTTGGCCTGATAAGTGACAAGAAGCATTCGTGCCACACAAGTGCCTCTGGATGAGTGCAGCTCCAACAACACTCAAGAAGCTTAAAACCATCCAGGACAAAACAGCCAACTTGATTGGCACCCTATCCACCACCTGTAACATCCACTTCCTCCACCACCGACGCACAGTGGCAGCATCTACAAGATGCAGTGCAGCAACTCACCAAGGCTCCTTCGACAGAACCTTCCAAACCCATAACATCTGCCACCTAAAAAGACCAGGGCAGCAGATACATGGAAACACCACCATCTGCAAGTTCCACCCCAAGCCACACACCATCCTGACTTGGAAATATATCACCGTTCCTTCAATGTCACTGGGTCAAAATCCTGGAATCCCCTCCCTAACAGCATTGTGTGTGTACCTACATGGACTGCAGCAGTTCAAGAAGGTAACTCACCACCACCTTCTCAAGGGCAATTAGGGATGTGCAAGAAAAATGCTGGCCTACATCCTGTGGAAAATCTTTTTAAAAAGACAGAGATGGAAAGAGGAACATCGAGAATTCTAGTGAAGAGAAGAAGCAAATATCTCTCAGGAAGAGGTCAGTTTTGCTGTTCAGCAGAAAAGGAAACAGGAACTCCCGGAGGCAATGTGTGAACTGGCTAAGAAGGTCTAAAGCATGGATAGCTATGTGAATGACTTGGAGACTCTAAAGAGCAGGATGTTTTCTCGTAAATGGATAAACCATGAACCTGGGTGTTATTGATTGGTCAGTTTAAAAGGAACTCTGAAAAGCTACACCATCAGGACTGTCGTGACCTGAGGGAGAGAGGGTTCATAGAAGTGTGCCTTATTGATGATAATCATACCTGTGAAACTCAGAAGTGAAAGCTATTGTCGGGTAGCACTCCTCACCTACTTTGCATGGATAAAGAACAGCATATTGTGGAACAGTGTAGCTTTGTAGTGTTATACTTATGCAGGGAATGATGCAAATGCTTGTGATTATGTAAGACATATCTTTGATATATTGACTATTTAAAGTGAAATTTACATTTTTATTTGAAGTTTAATTTGCCTGTAAATTCATGTACAATTTGCATTGGTAATGATTCACACTAAAGTAAAAAGCACAAAAACTGGAATCTTCCCGGTCATATCGCCATTTGGGAGTTATTCAGTAAATTTGGTTACTTTGGTCATGGTTTATAGCACACAACGACAACTAGCATTTATATAGTGCCTTTAACCTAGCAAAATGTCCCAAAGCACCTCACAAAAGTGCAATCAATCAAAATTTGACAGCAAGCCACGGAAGGTGATGTTAGGGCAGATAATTAAATGTCTGATCAAAGAGATACATTTTAAAGAGCATCTTAAAGAAGAAGATGGAGGTCGAGAGGCAAAGAATTTTGGAAAGGAAAGCTGAAAGCACTGCCACCAATGCTGGAGTGATTAAAAGTAGGGATTGTAGGTGACAGAATTGAAGGAGTAGATGGTGGAATTTGAATCCAATAAAAATCTGGAATTAAAAGTCTAATGATGACCATGAAACCATTGCCAATTGTCGTAAAAACCCATCTGGTTCACTAATGCCCTTTAGGGAAGGAAATCTGCCATCTTTACCTGGTCCGGCCTATATGTGACTCCAGACCCACAGCAAAGTGGTTGACTCTTAAAATGCCCCCTGAACAAGGGCAATTAAGGATAGGCAATAAATGCCGGCCCAGCCAGCGACACCTACACCCCATGAACGAATTTAAAGAATAGAGAGATCTCAAAGGGTGGTAGACCTAGAGGAGGTTACAATGATAGGGAGGGGGAGAGGCCATGGAGGGATTTGAACACAAGGATGAGAATTTTAAAATTGAGGCTTTGCAAATGGTCATCGGAGGACAGGCTGGCGTCCTTTTCCTTTTTTTGCATCACTCTTCCAAAGAGCCAGTGCAGTGACGGGTGTCTGGCTGTCAGTCCAGGCGTCGGAACACGGAACATGGACTCTCCCCAATAGAGCGACCAAACCGCCTGAAACCAGGGGCCGTGTTGCAGATAGAATAGGGCATTTACTGCTAACGGGATGAATCGCTGTGAATTCAAGCGTCAGACTGTGGCCTGAGCACTCTGTCAACACAGTTGCTGAAATGTCTTGCAATAGAAAGGAATTCCTTCCCCAGCAGTAACATTACTCAAGATGGCAGTATCCTTCAGGACTATACGAATGACAAAGAACCAGTGAAACAAAGTAAAGGTGATCGTTGAGATTATTTTCCATACTCTACAATAAGAAACAGATATTAGATGTTATAGCATTTACTTTTATTTCAAAATGATTTGTTGAAAAGTAAGAAATGCGTTTAAAATAGAGTTATTTTTTGAAAATGGCCTGCACCTCTGCTGCAGGGTCGTGGTGGGGGTAACTTTAAGCGTATATGCCTGTCATGAAACTGATGGAATCAAGTGCAACACCAGTTTAACATGTCACCCAATATAACCCATCATTGGCTTCAAAGAAAAGTAAAGTCAAAACGAGTGTAAAACTGCCGTTCCACCCACCCAGTCCGGTCAGCTGGGCGGGTTAGCTAACAATTCGCGTAGAATATTACAGCACAGGCAGAGACCATTCACCCCATCATGCCTGTGCTAGCTCTTTGAAAGAGCAGGCCATCAGCCACATTTATTACAATGAAACCTGCCAGGGTGATTCATTTATTTGTGGTGTTGACCGGGGTTATGGGAGGGGCTGGCTTCTAATGCAACATGCAACTTTCTTTTTAAAAAATGGACATTGACAGGTGGCTAAGCTGATGGCTGGAAGTCAGGTGACTGTTGTGATTTCTGCACAGACTCGGAAGTACCTCAAAGCTCTGCGAAGTTCCTAATTGAATAACCAGGCCGAGAGTCTCCCCCTTGAATGGTCATACCCAGATGGAACCAGTCTGTGGAATTTACACCTGCTATTGTTTGTGGTTCACCCCTAGCTCAAAATCAATAGATTTCCAGACTTCATGTCTCCAAGTTTGAAATTTAACAAAATAGAGCTGCAGAAACCAGTTAACCACAAGTGGGTGTGGATTGCCAACCCATTCTCGATTGTATAGCAATGGCTTCTAACTTTAAACCATTCTGGGCGGACAGTAGAAGTGTTGGTTCTGTGACTGAAAAAGGCCACAGGTAATGATTCTGTTATTCAAAGAACCAGGGAGAAACTGGTCAGTCTGCAAAGAACACAGCAAGAAACAGTAGTGGCAGAAAAAGGCAGTGACATCTTCACCTTCAAAACCTGGATACTGTTACAATTTAAAGGTGTCCCCAGCCTGTTCCTTTTCAAAGTTCACCAGAACAGAAACTTGACCTACTGGTAAGAAAACTACAAGTGACTCACTTCATGACCCGTTGTACATCCATCTCTTTGAGGGAATCCTGCAACAATGCTGAAATGTGCCTCCGCCTATTGAAACCGCCTAAACAACCCTTTCAGAGTGAAATGCCTCCTTTAATGGGCCTGCGACAGCTGCTTTTGGTTACAATGAGCAAAATCCGTGAACTATGAATGATTCTTTTGTTTAAAACTTGCAGAAGTTCTGTAACTTCTTGAACTGTATCTTTCTTTGCAGACCAACCACACCGCGTGTGTGTGACGTGTGTGCATGAGTGAGTGGCGTCGCTTTTAGACTTTTGGGGTGAATGCGTGAATAAATAACCCATTTCATTTAAACCAACAAAAGCTTGCTGCTGATTGTTTAAAAATTGACCACACACTCAGGGGTTGAGAATTATACACACCTTCCTTTCCAGAAACATGCTGATTATGGACAGTAAGGGAAAGGGGACAAGAGTCTCAGTCCCCTGCAGTCCCTGTCCATAAACAATAGCCCGCTGCTCCTTTGAAACTGGAAGGTCTCTGATTGGGCCCCCCAATTTTAAGTCCCTGCCCACCATTGGATGGCAAACCTGTATCCAGGCCAATTAAGGAGGCACCCCGAAAATTGCAATGAGTGCCTAATTCCCCTCGGGGGGGTTGGGTTCGGTATCTGGAAACAGCCGCGAGCTGTTTTTTTCCAACCCCCGGAGGGAAAATCTGGCCCAGGTTTTCAGATTTACCTTATTAAAATCCATCATCATTTTGAACAGTCCTTTGAGGTCACATGTCACATGGAGTAGGAGCAGGAGTAGGTTACTTGGGCTCTCGAGCCTGTTCCCCCACTCAACAAGATCATGGCCGATCCTCCACCTCAATTCCACCTTCCTGACCTATCCCCATATCCCTTACATTCCCTTAGCATCCAAAAATCGGTCGCCCTTTCTCTGTTTTAGCGAAAAAGGGCACCAGTTAGTGTAGCCTCAAAATTTAGACTTTGATTCTTGACATCAATCACAGGTATGGAAAAAAAACCAAGAAGATTTTCCTGTACCCCCCCCCCCTCAACTAAATCCCCTCACCGCAGTAATAAATCCCCCAATAATCCTTCAATAAACCTCTCCCCTCAGCTGTAAACCTGCCAAAAAGACCCCCATCACATCACAGCACTAAACCCCCCACCCCACCACCCCCCCCCAGCATAAAGCCCACCACAGTACTAAGACCCGCCAAATATACCCCTCAACATTGCAATCAATTCCACCCCCTCTCCTCCAAAAATATAATTCCTCACCACAGTACGACAGGCCTCCAACGAATTTTTGTGTTATCTGAAAAATAACATCATCTATGGATCTCTTGGGCTCTTTCTAAGTTCAGGGCTGGGTCTTTTTGATACCCTGAGAAAGCAGAAGGCCCCATTCCTGGTTTGACGCTGGCTCATCGACTTGAAACATTAACCCCGTTTCTCTCTCCCCAGATGCTGCCTGACCTGCTGAGTATTTCCAGCCTTTTTCTGCTTTAGTTCAGGCTTCCCAGCATCCACGGCATTTTGGCCGTTGTTCCCCACTCTTACGCCAGTACCATCAGAAGGTCGCCACTAGGGCAATGTAGCTTTCCGCCAGCACTGAGCGAGCCTCAGCCGACAGTATAACTCCAGTCTTGCCATTTGCGTTTTGTGCTGTGCGGCTCCCAGTGTTAGGCCTGCAGAGTTGTACACTGTGTGCAGTTGAATATTATATGATACCCAAGCTCATGTGAGGCAGGTTAAGTGGTCAGTCTATACGCAATGGTGTATACGCTCTTTGTGTCCTCTTGCTCCTATCCCCACGTCTCACTGATCAGTTTGAGACTAAGTGACCTGTTTTTTGTGCCAATCAAAACTGTCCTCCCAGCATTTGCCACTATTAGTCAACTGAGCACCAAGACTTACATTTATACAGCGTTTTTTGCGATTGACAAATGTCTCAAAGCACTTTACAGCCTTTGAAGTACTTTTTTTGTAGCGTCATCACAGTTGTAATTGCAGCGACCACGTTAGTGCACAGCAAGCTCCCGCAAAAAGCAACACGATAATGACCAGATGATCTGTTTTTGTGACGTTGATTGAGGGATAAATATCGGCCCAGGATAGCTCCCCTGCTCGATGTTGAAATCGCGCAATGGGATTGGATCTTTTACACCCACCTGAGGGAGCAGGCAGGTAGCCACAACTTAACATCTCATTCCATGCTCCCCCAATACTGCGCTGAGGCATCAAGTCCTGAAGTGGGACTAGATCACACAACCTTGTGATTTAGACATAAGAGCACGACCAACCGAGCTGCGCAGTTATCAGTTGCGATTGCTCACTTCGTGGAACAGAGAAGTGTTTGAGTTTTTCATTTTCTTTTAATATGACAATGTTTGTGCCCTCTCCTGGAATTGTATCTTCTGCTCTGTAATCATACACAGGTATATTTGTATCAATATTTGATGATGCTAATGTAGATTTATTATTTACTTGCCAGAGGTACAATTCCCACAGCAAAATCCGCACTTTCTTGATCCTGAATACTCAAGCGGAGGCCCTGGAGACGCCTGTGAGGTAAGGGAAAAGGTCTCAGCCGCACTCTGCCAACACAAATGCGGTGGAGCAGTCACAGGTGACCTCTGCCCTCCGACCCCACCGGAGCTTCCAAGGTCAGGCCAGGACAGTTAAGGTAAATGGTGGCAGAGGCTGCCTGCACCCATTTGGGCCAGGCCATACATGCCTACTCCAGGATGATGTCCGCAGAGATAATGGGTCCAGGGACAGCCCCTTATAAGAGGCCGAGTATGATCACTTGCGATATTGAGGATAATCAGGCCTGGAAATGCCATTTTATGCCCCACAAGCTGTCCTGCACACCGGGTTCATCTCTGGGTTGCTCAGCAACAGGGCGGCTAGGACCAGGGTAATTCCTGACGTTGGGAGTTCCCTCCGCCTTGGCCCCCACCCCGCTCCGATTCCAGAACCCATGCGTAGGGTGGGCACAAAGACCCAGCCGCCCCCTGTGTGGGTTGGCTGCCAGCAAGATTCTGAGCAGAAACCTAAGACGTACATGTCCCACCTGCCTGTCTCAAACCTCCGGACCCTGACGTGCGTGCCCCCGCCCAGCTCCTCCGCTGCCAGGGTCATCGCTGAGGGCCGAGAGTTTTGGGTCCAAATTGTCGGGTCCCCTTTGTCAATTGGATACAGGCGCACCCTCCACACTTGGGCTCAGTGTAAATCCTGCTGTGCGTGTTGAGAATAAGGAACAGCTATTCGCTTCCTGCTGGCAGAATAAGAATTGCCATTCCTAATCTACAAGACCATCGGGCAGAACTTTTAACTCGGTGTGCGGGCGCACGCCCAGCCCCTTCGAGCATAAAATGGCGCGTGATGACCTCGGGTGAGTGTCCCGATGTTAGCCCACGCTCATGCAATATTTCAGTCGGACGCGCTGTCGAGAGCTGGAAGCACGCCCACTGACAATTAAGGGGGCAATTAAGCCCATTAAACTTCCAACTGACTCCGATTTTTCATAGTCTGTCCAACCTTGCAGTTGGCGGGTGGGCGAATGGGCCAGGCGGACTTTGCATTTTTGATGGAACCTCATCCAAGGGCAGGATGAGTCTTCCGTTATTAAATTTCCAAAGAAAAACGTTCGGACGGAATTTTCACCGTCTCTATGTTCGGGTGACAGATTCTGATGCGTGGACGTTTTTTTTCTGGATTTTAAGATCTTTATTGGTTGCTTTTAAATTCTTCACCCCCCTCCCCCACCTCCCCCCACCCCGAGGCAGCTCTCTGCCTGCGGGGAGCGTTCATTCCGCGCTCCCCCACCGTGCCCGCGCTGACTTCAGCGCCCACCCTCCTCCCGGCCCCCACCCTACCCCAGCAACGCTGAGTATTTCAGTGCCCGTTTCACGCTGGTTGGCTATACCCATCAAGCTGTGACGATCGAGGCAACCCTGAGCACTATGGAAGAAGCGAACAGAATATCTTCGCTGCTGACTATGTAAAAAGCCACCAGATTGAAATAGGAGGATTGTGGATGTGATAATTAGTACCAAATTTTCATTAACTCACGAAAATGACTCCCATCTTTAAGATGCTTTTTAAATATGTCATAAATTGCGTTTGTAAGTTAAGCTAATTAGATGATAATCTTACTTTCCTAAATGTCTTTTCATAACAACTGTTTCTAGTTAGACACATATTGAGCTAAAAAAAGCAGAGTAAGTAAAACATTGATAATGATGCATAATTTACCAATGTAATGTAATATCTAACATAGCAACAAAATATGTATGTTCCAGATCATAGCAACTTGTTCTGTAAAATAGAAAACATTCCTCAGCCTCCCTCTGGATCTTTTGCCAATTATTTTAAATCCTCTGGTTACTGACATTCACATCGGTGGAGAGACTTTCTCCTTATTCAGTAATTTAGGAAAGCTGGTATATTTGGAGCAGTGCTAACAGCTTGGGGTAGCAGAATGGATCCTTTCTCTGTTCCCAACTAGTGAGGTTTCCCCTTTAAATTGACAATCTATTCCCCCTGAGTTTCGCATTTCTAAAGTTTTGTTGCCGAATGTTCTTAGCTGGGGGTAAATACATCGGTACATCCCGGAATGACACATCAGTTAATCTGCAGTTGTTGGGAGAGTTTATAGGCAGGTTCAATTGGGACATTCAAAAAGGAATTAGATTGTTATCTGAAAAGGAAGAATGTGCAGGGTTAGAGGGAGAAGGTGGGGGAATGGCACTAAGTGATTAGCTTGTTCATAGAGCTGGCGCAGACATGATGGGCTGAATGGTTTCCTTCTGCACTGTAAACATTCTGTGATTCATCTTTCCTTTTCTGCTGCTTTGCAGACTACAGGGAATAATGGCGTTCATCCAATGCATCCTAGTCAAGAGCAGAATGGAAAACCCAGCTTCAATGTTGCACGAAGCCTTGAACACAGCCCAGACTGGTAAAAAACTGACTGACGATTTATTCTGTAATCTTACCTGTGATATTTGCCAATGTCACTAAGGCCCTCTGATTGCTCCTTGCCATTATGCATGGGGTAATGTGTATGTAACCCTCCAGATCTGGCAGGCTCTGCTACACTAGCTGAGTTCAGCAGTGCCGTCATTGTGTTCACTGTGCCCAGACTGGGAATGTGAACTGTCAGCAGGAGTTCCTGTTCCTGAATGCTCTATTTACAGAAACCTTGAGTGCACAGATCAGAGAGGAAGGACAGAACTAGGTTCAGTTCTGATGCCTCTCACAGCCAAACTTTGTGTTCACAATCAGGGGTGGACTCACACTTAAACATTAGTTTTCTGGGCAAGGTACCAGACATATAGATGTGCTTATGGAAGATATGATTTATGGAACCCATTCCCTCTCATCAGTCAATGTCTTCAGGGGAAGAGGAGAGAAATTTCAAACAAGCACTAGGCACTGAATGGTCTCCTGTGTAAAATCTGATGATTCTAAATGGAGGAGGAAAAATGGCAACTATATCCATTATGATTCAGAGCAATGGATAAATCTTGACTTTGATTCTTTTTCGAAAATTCCTTCATGCTCTCCTGTGCCATTGCTCACAGCCTGGATACTGTTATCCGGTATACTGTTGCTAATTATACTGTTATCTAATACACTGTTATCCAGTATGCTGTTATCTGATATAGCTTTATCCAGTAAACTGTTAACTGATATACTGCTATCCGGATTACTGTTATACAGAATGCTGTTATCCAGTATACTGTTATCCAATACACTGTTACCCATTATACTGTTATCCAATATACTGTTATGTGGTATACTATTATTGACTATATTGTTATCCAGTATACTGCTATACAGTGTATTGTTATCCAGTATACTAGTTACCTGGTATACTGTTACTGTTATCCCATATACTGTTATCCCGTACACCGTTATCCAGTATACTGTTATCTGGTATACTGTATACTGTTATCCAGTATACTGTTATCTGGTACACTGTTATCTGGCAGTCTGTTATCTGGTATACTGTTATCTGATACACTGCTATCCGGTATACTGTATACTGTTATTGGTACACTGTTATCGGGTGTACTGTTATCTAGAATACTGTTATCTGCTATATAGTATACATGTTATCCAGTATACTGTTATCAGCTATACTGTTATCTGGTATATTGTTATCCAGTCTACTGTTATCCAGTATACTGTTATACAGTGTACTATTATCAGTTATACTGTTATCTGGTTTAATGTTATCTAGTATATTATTATCTGGTATACTGTTAATCGGTATACTGTAACCCAGTATACTATTATCCAGTATGTTGTTATCCAGGATGCTGTTATACAGTATACTCTTATCTGGTATACTGTTATCTGGTACACTGTTATCTGGTACACTGTTACCTGGTATTCAGTTATCTGGTATACTGTTATTTGGTATACTGTTATCTGGTACACTGTTATCCGGTATGCTGTTATCCAATATGCAGGGATACTGTTTAACATAGGCAGGAGTTTTACATCTATGTAGGGAGTTAATTTCCATGGAAGTTCTCGCAATCACTAATGGAGCATCTTTGGAAATCCATAGAAATACTTCATTCTCTGTTCCCCATGGAATGTTGGCCAAAGTTAATGCAGCCAGTCAAGATAAACTCTGGCAGGTATTTACTCCTGTTGTATTGTAACACAGTTTTGTTTCCTGCTCACGGATAAGAAATCGGGGGAATTTTCCAATTTAAATATTTGAGTGTGGGTCTGTACCCACTGGAAACATCCATTGCCTTTTTTTTACTAAATCCATTCCCGGGATGCGGGCATCACTGATGAGATTGGAATTTATTGCCCAACCTGAGTTGCACTGAGGAGTTGGTGGTGACAGGTAAAGAGCAGCCAAAGGTTAAACCATAGATAAAAACAAAAAACTGCGGATGCTGGAAATCCAAAACAAACAAAGAAACAGAAATACCTGGAAAAACTCAGCAGGTCTGGCAGCATCGGCGGAGCAGAAAAGAGTTGACGTTTCGAGTCCTCATGACCCTTCAACAGAACTAAGTCAAATTAAGCAAGGGGTGGAATATAAGCTGGTTTAAATATAACAAACACCCCCTCCCCCCTCCTTAAACCAGCTTATATTTCACCCCTTTCCTAATTTTACTTAGTTCTGCTGAAGGGTCATGAGGGCTCGAAACGTCAACTGTGCTTTTCTCCGCCGATGCTGCCAGACCTGCTGAGTTTTTCCAGGTATTTCTGTTTCTGTGTTTGTAAAGGTTAAACCATGTTGGTTTCAGAGTCGGCTCACAGGCCAGACTGAGTGAAGAACGCAAGAAATGCCTCCCATCGAGGCAGCTCCGCCATTCATTATGATCGAGGCTGATCTTGGACTTCAACTCCATTTTCCCCCCCACCCCTCAATCCCTCAATTCCCTAAGAGACCAAAATTCTGCCGACCCCGGCCTTAAACGTACTCAGCGATGGAGCACCCACAACCCTCTGGGGTAGAGAATTCCAAAGATTCACAAAACTTTGAGTGAAGCAAATTCTCCTCATCTCAGTCCTAAATGATCGGCCCCTTATTCGGAGACCGAGCCCCCGTGTTTCAGATTCCCCCGAATGGCGGGAACAATCTCTCAGCCACCAACCTAAAGGACAGCCGCTTTCGTTCCCTAAAGGCCCTGAATAAACCGGTCGGGGTTTTACAACGATCCAATGACCTCAATGCCACCTTGCGTTTTACTTAAACCAGCTTTGCTGAAAAATGCAGGCTGTGTTATTCTGTTACATAATTTCCTTAAAAAACATTGTCATATAAAGGCACCATCTCAACGCAGTAAGAGTTGAGTTCTGTTCCTACAAAGGGAAACCTTCATCGATTTGAAAAGACGAGCAGGATGAATAAGTTATGAAGTTTGTGTACACTGAACGCAGGGACGTCGGCCATTCAGTTTGCTTTTATTTTAAAGCTCAGTGAACTGCAACCAGAGTCGCTCAGGAGGGCTGTATGAAGACCAAGGAAGGGATAAAGAGGCAAAATATAATTCCGATGGCTGGAGCAGTGACGAGGATCGACCTCGTTCCTCGTGCAGTGTACCTGCTCCCCCTACAGGTGAGCTTCAGGATAACAGGCCTTCCCTGTCCAGGCACTGTGACAGGAACGTGATAACCCTGGAAATAAAGGACAAAACTGTGACTCTTTCAGAAAACAAAGTGGATGCTGTGCCAGAACATTGTAAATTAAAGTTGCATTCAGCAAAAAAATTGCTACAAGGAATTGTTACAGATGTTCATTTTAAAGTGTAACACATATACAATTGATAATGTTAAGGCTGAAAACAAAATATATTAAGGTTCAGGGTTAATTCTTAAGAAGGGCATTCTTCTGACACTTAGCTGAACTATAGATAGAACAGGACATTAGTCCTCACCTGCAGCCACAGGCCTCTTTGTGCCGTTGACTCTGGCTCCAATTCCCTGCACAAGGCCTTGCCTGGAAGTGAGTCTATCCCAGGGTGTCTCACTGGGCTAGCAGTCTGGGACACCTCATTCGGGTATGCTTTGGCTGTTCTACACCCAAACAAGGAAAGTGGAGGAGAAATATCAGGACCCGTATATAAACGATGGTGAAATGTTTTGTAAGAAGTGTAATATGAAATAGGAGTAGAAGCAGACCATTCGGCCCCTCAAGCCTGCTCCACCATTCAATAAGATCATGGCTGATCTGTTTGTGTTACTAATTCTACATTCAAATCTACCCTGGATAACATTTGATTCCCTTGCCTAACAAGAACCTATCGGCCTCCGTCTTAAGGATATTCAATGACCCCGTCTCCACCGCCTTCTGAGGCAGAGAGTTCCAAAGTCGCACAGCCCTCCAAGAGAAAAAATTTCTCCTCATCTCTGTCCTAAAAGGGTGACCCTTAATTTTAAAACAGTGCCCCTAGTTCCGGACTCACCCACAAGAGGAAACATCATTTCCACATCTACCATGTCAATTCCATTTGGGATCTTATATACTTCAATCAAGTCACCCCTCACTCTTCTAAACTCCACTCTGTCTAACCTTTTCTCATACGACAACCCGCTCATTCCAGGTATCAAGCTAGTAAACATCCTCTGAACCGCCTCTAATGCATTTACATCCTTCCTTAAATAAGGGGACCAAAACTGCACACAGTATTCAAGGTGTGATCTCACACCTTGCCCTGTATAACTGAAGCATTACATCCTTACTTTTATGTTCAATTTCTCTGTAATAAAGGGCAGCATTCCATTAGCTTTCTTAATTATTTGCTGTACCTGCATACTAACTTTTTGTGACTCATGCACTAGAACACCTAGATCCCTCTGCACCTTGGGATCCTGCAGCCATTTTCCGTTTAAGTAATAAATATGGCACCATCCAAGCACAATTTCTGCTTCTTAGAAGGCTTTTCTTTAAACAGGCACTGTGTTCTCTTGAAATATTCCATATGATTAAAGGGGGTGGAAAGATTTGTGTGGTCAGGTCAAACAGGTGATTCTAAATTGAAAGTCCATTGATTGGAAAGAGAAGGGTAAAACTAATTCACTGCTATCCAAAACGAAATTCTACACCCAAGGTCTTTCTATTGCGGACTTGCTTTCAAACTCTGTGTGTTTTCCCCTTGCCTCCCTTAGGCAAGCCCACAGTATCAGAGGTTGGCCTGTTGATCAGTTGGCCTGTGGTGAAGAGTCCAGTGGGCAGTAAATACTCTGGAGTGAGCCTGGAGGCTCTCATTGAAAACCTTCAACAGCAGCTGGAACTGCAACAGCCTCTTAAGGAATTTATGGTAAGTCAGTGAACTCCACCTGAATAGCCTGCGAAACTGCAAGTACTTATGCCTGGGATGTTTGGACACATGGAAAATATCACTGGGGTTTGAGTTTCCTCCTGCTCCCGCTCCATGACTTTTCCGGGCGTTGGGAAGGTGACCAGAGTTAGGCCAAGGTCAGGAGATCAGCATTGGTCCACGGTGACGTGGAGAGCAGTGCATTAGGTTAGGACAAACTGAGTCGACAATTGCAAAGGTAAGGAATCTAGGTTGGGAGAAAAGTGAAAATTGGGCCAGTAAGACTGCGAAGGTGGAGATACCAGGTTGAGAGTTGGGTAAGGCACAAGGACCGGAGAGCAACAGGGTGTAGGGTTTTTGGGTGAGATGACCAGTAGGTGTCAGTATTCCAACAAAATGCAACTACTTGGCACAACATTACTGCGATTTCATTTGCAAAGTGAGGAAAGCCATTTAAGAGCTTAGATAGCATCATTCGATGTCTTAGATACACCCATATTAAAAGTACCATGTTCTCTGTCTCTTGGTTTACGATACTTGCAATATGTGGTCTGCACAGTAAAATTTCAGCGGTCTATCCATCCATTTGCCTTATCTTCTGGAGGAAGAATCCCCTCCAGTGAGACAGATAAAGGCTCCATTATCATTACTTTAACAAAATAGTCACCAATTTATTGTAGCTACAGTCACAGCCCAAATTAAAGTCATCCCCTTGCTTTAAATCAATCCTTTCATGGTGTAAGGTCCATTACCAAAACTTAGCCCTTAGTGCCACATGTTAAACATCTTTAAAAAAAAACATACACAAACTTGGAAAGTGTGTTTAAAAGCTCTTGAAACCTAGGTCTTATAGATTTGACTTTACCTCATGAAAACTGAAGATAAGTTAAATGCAGGAAAGAGGCTGCTTATTTCGAACATGAACAATTTATTTGCTCTCAGTGAGCTGAATTACTGATTACCACAATGAATGATACAGAAGGTGGTACTGTTCAGTCTTGGATTGATCGGAAACAATGCACTGTGCAGCACTTGTTAAATGGTATTGCTTTACTACCAATTGTTTTAGTGGGATTTCTTGTAGTTCACCTTTCTAGTTAAACCTTTTAAAGGTTTGTGACAGGATTATCTTGTGTAGTGGGCTGAATACGTTTTCTATTAGCAGTCAATCTGAATAAATTGGTGAAAACAGTTTTGCCAGCCACGTTAATGAGTTATGTGGACTGGTCATTTAATTAGCAGTAATCCTCAGTGAATATAAGTGTTAATACTAAAGGGCTGAATTCCTTGACGTGCACTCACATCGCAAAGCCACTCTGTCTGGGAACTCAGGACATTGCAGTTGTGATCCCCAATGATTTTTGCAATCTTTCATTTTAAGGCAAAAAATCTTGAAATCGAAAGATTTAAATTAATTGGGGAAAAGTGCAGGGGGTGGGGGTTGAGGGGGGGGGGGCAATGAGGAGATACTTTTTTCACACAGGGTGTTGGGAAGATCTGGAATGCAGCAGGTGCCAGGATCAGATTCCAAAGGAACTTTGAAAACATGTACTTGAAGAGAGCTAATTTTATCGGAAGGGGGAAAAACTGGGGGCTGGGAGTAAATTGGAAAGAGCCAGTTGAGTCTTGATGGGCTGAAAGGCCTTTCTCAGTGCTGCAAGATTCTAAAACCGCCAGGTACAAGGGATCACAGGTTGAAAAATCAGCTGCAGTAAAATCGCGAAAGATCTGTGACTCGTATTCATTTGTGAATAAATTTATTGAAAACTTCAATCAAGATTAATTTGGATTTAGAATGATCTGGGGACGAAGCAGCAAAGGATTCTTCTTGGTCCTTCCAGTAGTATGGAGACAATTACTTTCCAGCTCTCCCTGTTTTTGATCTGATGTTTGCATCAAATCTGGACTCTATCAGTTGGCTGGTAAAATGAACCTTTTGAAGATGGTTTCTGAAAAAAATGAACTAAAAAAACTCCTGCCTAAAAATAGACTGTAGATACAAAGGGCAGAGGAAACAGGCAAGGCTAAGACTTAAAACTTCATTAAAAATATATGAAATGCATTATATTAAATCATTTAATTATATGAAGTGTTATATAAAAACAATAGAGAGTATAAAGAATATGAAGAATAAAGGGCAGCTGGTCATTTTTTTTTCTAAATGTTTTATCTGAAATGAAGCTTACATGAGAACATAAAAAATAGGAGCAGGAGTAGGCCATTCAGCCCCTTGCACAAGAACACAAGAGTTAGGAGCAGTGGTAGGATATTCACCCCCTCGCACAAGAACACAAGAGTTAGGAGCAGGAGTAGGACATTCAGCCCCTCGCACAAGAACATAAGAGTTAGGAGCAGGGGTAGGCCTTCAGCCCCTCGCACAAGAACACAAGAGCTAGGAGCCGTGGTAGGACATTCAGCCCCTCGCACAAGAACATAAGAGTTAGGAGCAGGGGTAGGCCTTCAGCCCCTCGCATAAGAACACACGAGTTAGGAGCAGGAGTAGGACATTCGGCCCCTCGCACAAGAATTAGGAGCAGGAGTAGACAATTTGACCCCTCGAGCCTGCTCTGCCATTCCATAAGATCGTGGCTGATCTGATTGTGGCCTCAGCTCCACTTTCCTTTCTGTATAACCCAGAAGCCTTGACTCCCTTGTAGATCAAAAACCTGTCTAACTCAGCCTTGAATATATTCAATGACCCAGCTTCCACTGCTCTCCGGGGCAGAGAGTCCCCCGCACTAATGACCCTGCAGAAGAACAGAAAACTCTCCTCTGCAATTCCCCCACAACATCCTGTCAGCATCTACCCTCTCAAGTCCGCCTCAGAATCTTACAATGAGACAATAAACCAACAAAGCCATTTTTTTACGGTATTTGAGGAACGCTTATTTTTAACGTTAAGATTTATATTTAATGATTGAGTTAAAAGAAGAAAATAGTCCTCGGAGACTGTAATTCCCTGACAATGGTATTCGCGAACTAAATATGGGTACGGAATATTTTTCCGCGATGAGCAGCGTGTTCAACCTCTGTAAAAAGCACCACTGGAACCGCAGAATTAATTTTGAGAGTTATTTTCTAAAAAAAATTGCATTTCAATGTATAATCACTGGGAGCTAAAGGGTCCTTTAAATCTGGGCATCACATGGCACAGTCACAGCTGCGCTACTGTCAGAGGGAGAAGTAATGCGGGCTTGAATTTAAACAAGCATTGTTAACGTGCCTTTAATCGAACGTGTGATTCTAAGGCTGACCAGGGAGATCTACTCTGAAAGGACATGAGGCAAATTGTCTTTCAGTGACAAGTACCAATTAGATTTGTTCTCACTCTGCCAAAATGTAGTTCATGCCACCAAAAAGAGCCTGGATCCCCATTCTGCGCCCTAGCGAGCTTCAGGCGTGTGACAAGAATCAAGCACTGGGCCAGACGAGTGGTGGCTGTAGGTGCAGTGAGAAGTGGGAGCGAATCAGCAAACTGGTCATGGATGCTAGGGCTGTTAAGGTGATGAAAATTGAAATCGCTGGCCATGATAAGGTTATGAATAGGAGCCAATCTGTTCCAGTTCAACCGAAATATCATCATTGGATGTGACTCAAGTGTCTCCGAGATTGGTAAGTGGAGCAAATAAGAAGGAATCTGTCTCTTCAGAAAATGTGAGCTTCATATGCAATTAATTCGATAATAGTGAATGAGAGACGACAGGGTGTCTTGGCATTTTGTTGCCTCTTATCTTCTTCAGAAAAAACAAGGTTAAAATAAAAATGAGCAACAGTATAGTGACAGTTATGATGGTCCCTTGCTCATACTATCTTTGGGATTGAATTATTCCCCGATGGACATTAGATCAAAATGCTCGAATGCAATGGCATGCAAGGATATTTGAAGCTTTATCAGTAGATCAGTGCTGCGGAATATGACTGGTAGAAGCTGCCTGCATCCGGATGTCCCCCTGCAGCATTCGGCACTGTCTGTCTGCATCACTTGGTGCTGTTCGACACCTTGTTAACCCAATGTGAAGAACCATCAATTGAGAAACCTTCATGTCAAGCTTCATACTATATGTTTGATCCTGGGAAGTGGAATTCAGCTTATCTTTTTCACCTCCTTGTGAATGCACTGCTTATCAGTTATTGTAAAGCCAAGCCATTCAGGGAATATTTCCTGTATTGTGAATGCTCATGTGCTGTCTCTAGGCTGTAAGTACAGAGTTTAAAGATGTTGCATGACCTGATGGGGATAGCTTTAAACATCACCAACCAGCTCCCTTCAAATTGTCAACTATAATACTCTTTCTTTTCTGCTTCATTCCTCCCCTCTATGCCGAAGTCTCTCTTCAGACCAATTGACGTCCGTAACTTGCCCTACTTATCTTTCATACATTCACTTCCCATCTCATTCCTGTCCATTCCACTTTCACTTTAGGGAGGTCATCGCTGCTGTGATTAAGGAGTTCAGATGGTTGAGTGCCAGACTGTGAGCTAGCAGTTCCTGGGTGTAAATAGGACAGGACTGAGTTCATCATTCAAGGAGGACAACATGCCTTAAAATGTAAGGGAAATCCAGGAGACTGCACAGTGCTAAAGCAACCCAGTTACTACAAACAGAAACGATTGTAAAGCCATTTTGTTTTAGTCCATACCCAACGCTACATTTTAAGAAGAGAATCGTAGCTTTTCGCCAATAAAGATTTTAAATGTCTGTCTTCTTACAGACTGACTGTCATAGAATCATAGAAAGTTACAGCACAGATGGAGGCCATTCAGCCCATTGTGTTCAAACTGTCCAACTAGTCGCCATCTAGCCTAATCCCACTTTCCACCTCTTGGTCCATAGCCTTGTAGGTTACTGCACTTCAAATGCATATTCAAGTACTTTTTCAATGAGGGTTTATGCCCCACCACCCTTCAATGCATTGAATTCCCCTTGAGCGTCCTCTAAACCTCCTACCTGTTACCCTAAATCTATGCCCCTTGATTATGGACCCCTCAACAAAGGAGAATAGGGCCTATATCCACTCTATCTAGACCCCACATAATTTTAGATATTTCAATTAAGTTTTCCCTCAGCCCCCTCTGTTCCAAAGAAAACAACCCCATCCTATCCAACCTTGCTTCATAACTAAAATGCTCCAATCCTTGACATCAAAGCGCAGAGCGAAGTTGGCATCTTTCATGTGTAAAAAGCTTCTCCCATCAGCTTTAGGTTGGTTGAAAGAGAAATGTCAAAGTTCAAACTGGTGGCATAACAAAGGAAGACATTTGCTGTTATCTCCAAATGGCTAATCGATCGAAAATGAGTACAATGTTTCAAAAGCCTGTGTTCACATAGCTTAGTCGAAAAAGACACACATTTAAATTACTTGGTAAGAAGCTGAGCCCAGGTGATGGGCCTCTCCAGGTTTTATTAACAGGTTGTCCATCAAACGTTTGTTGGATTGTCTCTTTGGACTCTTTTTTTATTGACAGACAGCTTTGAGTAGTTGTGAAAACATTTCTTTAGTCACCTTGATCAAAGGGAAGAAGACCCCAATAATCAAAGATGATGTCCTTCCTCATCATACAGTTTTCCTTTCGTGGGTCTGATGTTTGATACTGAGGCATCAAGAGATCTATATTGCAGGCCTCTCTCTCTTAAAGGTTTCCAACATGGATGGGTGATCCAAAGTTATTGAAGGCATCTGCAGAGCCTTCAGAGATTTTTATTTTTATTTAATTTATTTAGGTTTTATTTAGCTTTCAGCCAGGAATTTACGGCCCTGCCACATTGTGTCTTTCCCCGGTGAGCCATTTAAGTCTCCATTCAGTTCGGCGGGACCATAATATCCCACCGGGATATTATATACAATCCTGGCCTTTATTTTATTTAGTGTGCTCATTTAGGTTGTCAGCTGTGCCTCAGTTGGTAGCACTTGTGTCTCTTAGGCTCCAGATTCAAGTCCCATTCTAGGACTTGATTACGAAAATCAAGGCTTACACTCCATAACAGTACTGAGGGAGTGCGGTACTGTCTTTTGGATGAGACGTTAAACTGATGCCTCCTCTGCCTGCTCGGGTGGATGTAAAACAAATCTCATGGCGCTATTTTGAATAGCATGGAAGATCTCCCTGGCCCAAAGAAGAGTCATACAGACTCGAAACGTTACCTCTGCTTCTCTCTCCACAGATGCTACCAGATCTGCTCAGTTTTTCCAGCATTTTCTGTTTTTATTTGTGATCTCCCTGGACAATATTTATCCCTCAACCCATGTTGCAAAAACATGTTATCTGGTCATTATGCCATTGCTGTATGTGGGAGCTTGCTGTGCATAAATTGGCTGCCGCTTATTCTACATTACAAAAGTGTCTACACTTCTAAAGAAGTACTCAATTGGCTGTAAAATGCTTTGAGACATCCGGTGGTCATGAAAAGCACTGTATAATGCAAGTCTTTTTTTTTATTGCTTTGGAATGTATTAAAATACTGGTGCCAGATCAAGTATTCTATTTGGTAGAATAGATGCAAAATCCTGCAGGTGTTGGAAATGTGAAACACAAACAGAAAATGCTGGAGACGCTCATCAGGCCAGGCAGCGCCTGTGGAGAGAGAAACAGAGGCCGGGATTTTGCAGCCCTGTCATGGTGGGGACTGGCCTCAGGAGAGTCGGCAGCCCAGCCAAAAGCCCATTGACTTTCGGCGAGACCCGGACGATCCCAGCAGCGAGTTGGGGGGGGGGTGTGGTGGTGTGGAAAATCCAGCCCAGAGTTCCTCGAAAAGTCTTCGATCTGAAAAGTTAACCCTGTTTCTCTCCCACCTCTGTTTCTAATTCTGTGACTCTGACTAGTCTGTTGATTGAGCTGCCTTGCTGCTGTGTTAGTTTTGCCACAGTAAAAACCAACTCCTAACTTTCCATGCGTATTACATCAGAGTGTGGTTCTGCACTGATTTTGGCAAGGCTGGAATTCTGGAATGAACCATACCAGTTCCAGTCAGTACGCCAATCGTAAATTGGTTCAACTAGTGTCCGAGATGTGGTGTGCACATAATCATATTGCCATTCATAGGCAACAAATGCTTTGTCTACACAAGTAGATATTTGTAATGGGGATGCATAAAAATTATCAGGAGAAGGGATGAGTTCAAAAGATCAACAATATTTCATCCTCCTTTCACGTGTTCGTAGCCCTGCACAATAATTAGACTGACCTGTGATTAGGACAAGTGGTTTGTCAACACACAGATTCACACAAATTTTACCGACACTAATTTTTAATGCACAATGTTGGTCAATTTTTTTTATATTTGGTTTTGAGATGTAAGAATCACTTGCAAGGCCAGCATTTATTGCCCATCCCTAGTTGCCCTTGAGAAGGTGGAGGTGAGCTGCCTTCTTGAACCGCAGCAGTCCCATGTGGTGTAGGTACACCCACAGTGCTGTTAGGGAGAGAATCCAGGATTTTGACCCAGCGACAGTAAAGGAACGGCGATATATTTCCAAGTCGAGATGGTGAGTGACTTGAAGGGGAACTTGCAGGTGGTGGTTTTCCCATGCACCTGCTGCCCTCATCCTTCTAGATGGTCATAGTTGTAGATTTGGAATGTGCTGTCGAAGGAACCTTGTGGAGTTGCTACAGTGCATCTTGTAGGTGGTACACGCTGCTACCACTGTGTGTCAGTGGTGGAGGGAGTGAATGTTGAATGTGGTGGATGGGGTGCCAGTCATGTGGGCTGCTTTGTCCTGGATGGTATTGAGCTTCTTGAGTGTTGTTGGAGCTGCACTCATCCAGGCAAGTGGGGAGTATTCTATCACACTCCTGACTCATGCCTTTAGATGGTGGACAGGCATTGGGGAGTTAGGATGTGAGTTATTTGCAGTGGGATTCCCAGTCTCTGACCTGCTCTTGTAGTCACAGTATTAATATGACTGGTCCAGTTCAGCTTCTGGTCAATGGTAACCTCCAGGATGTTGATGGTGGGGGATTCAGCAGTGGTAATGTCATTGAATATCTTGAGGAGATGGTTAGAATCTGCTCAGTGCAAATCACTTGCTCTGCACCAAGTTACAATGCTCTGTCAGGGCTGAGACAGCAAATGAACCAGTCAATCAATAATGCACAGTAGCATCAGTAAAATACTGCCCCATTCAGAGTTTCCAAACAAATACATGGTGCTTGGTGCTAGATCATTACCAGATGCACACTTTGTGAAGCTTGCAATGATGAATCATTTTGAATTTAGGCTATGGGAGTTCAGGGCTGAGCATCATGGAGACATAAGAAAGGTAACAGCTGAACCCTGTCCAGGTGTAATCAATTTATTTGTATCATGTATGGCCCAGAGTTTGCAGTAGTAATTACATTCAAACTATCAGTGTTCACTATCGTTACTCCTCTGAAACTGACAACGCCTTCTGGAATCTGCACACGTGCAGTCAAACGAGGAATTCTGGAAACTGCTAGCAGTGATTCCACACTTTTCCATAGCGTGCTTTGTTGAAGTCCCACCCAGATGGTAGTCAAGTAGAAATTACCGAACTGACAAGAATTTGCCCTTTTACACTATTGGTGCTGCTATAAAGACCCTTGTAAAAGTTACTCCTTGTTGAATGAGGTGTAATTGGCTCTTTAACCGTGTCCTAAGTTTATAATCACTGCTGAATACCCTCACTGGCCCTGAATAATTTTATATTTATAAAAAAAACAAATTTATCTATTATGATTTTAAAAAATCACATTTTTAAAGTATTCCATTTTTGTTAAAAGTTCATGTTATTTCAATATCCACCTTAATCCCATGTGTATGTCCTAATCACTGATTTCACTCTGTAAATTTAAGTATAAGTGAAAAAAAACATGATTCGTGATTATTACTCCTTGCTCTGGAGGTCTTGTGGCACACTGAGCCAGAATCTCCGGGTTCAGGTCCCGCTCCAGGACTTGATGGTCAAGAATAATGTGTCATAACATGGCCAAACAGGTTGACCATCAATCTGAAAATCCTTCCAATGGAGGTGGTAAAAGCAGGAGAGCTTCCTGGTCAGCCATGTGACTGAAAGAAAATTGAAGTCCATTATTATCCTCGACTCCAGACTACAACATGCATTAAAAATGTATGTCGCCACAGCAGCTCAAAATTCTTGGGGACCAGTTAGCTGGATGGCTGGTGTGGACCAGATTGGTGCCAACTGCTGGGGGTTTGATCCCTAATCCAGCTGCAGTGGATTTGGGAGCTTCCTCCTTGCCCTACCTGTGGTGCTATGGGTTGGACCTGACTTTATGCAGAGAACTAGAGAAGATTTCCTGGTTTGCTGTCTGTGAGATAACTTGAATGTGATTGGCTGCTTACCTTGCTTGATTGCCTGGAGATCCCCTTGGCTTAGCATCGGATTCAAACTGAAAGCCATGCCAGTGAGAGATCGCTAGAGCTCTTTGGGAAGCTTTTTTCCAGGTTAGCATGTCACTTAGCCACTGACCACTAAAATCAGGGCCAATATATTACTCCACAACACAGCTGCATATGTGACTGCATCCTTTTTAGCATAATTAACCAGTCAGTATCCATTTAACATTTAGTAAGCTATCGTAACTTACATCCCTCACACCTCTTCCTCTCTCTTAAAGGCACTGGAGCATCTGAAACCTATTGATGACTGTGTCGTGGGAAAAGCTCCAGAAAACAGGGAAAAGAACAGATATAGGGACATCCTGCCTTGTAAGTAGTTTCGCTGGGAACAAATGCCATCACAAACCAGGAATCCTTATCATGCAATTGTTTATTCTGTCAACTGGCATTACACAAGTCCATTGAGTGCCAATGATAAACCTTCAGTAAGATTAGGTCAATATGTAAATTCGTAAGGTCCTCAGTAAAATCCTTACAAGTCCAACATTCGAGTCTTTCAGGTGAAACATGCCCACCCAATTGGATGTCAAAGATCCCACAGCAACTAAAGAGCAGCAGGGGAGTTCTTCCTGTGCCCAACCCAAAATTTCTCTCTCAACCAACATCCCTAAAACAATTTGTCTGGTCATCTATTTCAATGCTGCTTGTGGGAGCTTGCTGCGCGCAAATTGGCTGCTGTGTTTCCTACATGGCGGCAGCAACTACACTTCAACTGGCTGTAAAGTGCTTGGGGGAGGGGGGGGTGGCCTGAAGATGTGAAAGGTGCTATACAAATGTAGGTTTTTGTTTTCTTTTCTTTGACTCGTTCTTCAATTTTCAGATCGAGGGGCATCGAGATTCAGGTAAAGAGGAAAATGTGAAACATATAGCAAATATTAAGGGGTGGGGATTGTGGGGGGGCGGGGGGGAGTGGGAGGGGATGTAAATTCAAAATTAATCGGTGGCCGAGATTTTTCAGTCTGTGGGGCAGTTCGTCACTGCATCAAATAAATCTCGGTACGGGCTGAACACCATCCTGATGATAACAACGGATTCCCTCCGAGCTTGGGGTTACAGTGGGGCCCAGCCGCAGGCTGGCACTGCAGAAATGGGCAGGCAGTTGTGGGCACAGCTTACAGTCAATGCCCAAAAAAAAATGGGTGTTAAAAAAAGACATTGGAAAAGCGCCTTAAAAAGCCCGTTGGAAAATCACATTTTTAGCGATCATAATTAACTTTACAAAAGTATGGTATTTTTAAAAAGCACCATAATTTTAATCAGATAAATCATTTTTAAAAAATAATACATTATTTTAAAAGTCTGACAACTCGTATCAAAAAGCTATAGATTTTACTTTTTAACGGATTGAGCAGCGTTTGAAAAGGTTTCATGTTACAAACTGCTAAATCAGTCCATTTTCACCTTGGAAAGTGTGCGGGCCTCCTCATTAAGTAGTTGCGAATCAAGCTTCACGCCTGAAAACACAAAAATTGAAACGTATAATTCCTTTTTGGAATTAGTGGGCAGTTAGCCCAAATTCACACCCATCCCTTAATTGGTGTCGAAGTAGCGAACCGCCAGGAGTAGCGTTTATAGTCCAGAAGTTGCAGGGTCTCTCCGATGAGTCCAGTAGCGGCAACACACGGAATTTGTTGCCACTATTTGCACTGTCAAATCCAGCCTGATAGCTCGGTGAGTGAGTCATCAATCAATGAAACAGGCCCCCTCCGGAGACAGTGGAAGCAGGTGGTATTGACGCATTCAAATATAAATTAAATAGATTTCTATCAGAAAGTAACATCTTGGAATCCAGTAAATGAATAATCTGAGATGTGATGTGTGTGGTAAGCATAGCTAGCTGGGAAGGAACAGGTGATTTTGGGCCTCTGTCAGTCATGGCTCAGTTGGTAGCACTGTTGCTACTGAGTCCAAATGCTGTAGGTTCAAGTCCCAGTCCATGTAGTACTGAGGGAGTGCTACACTGTTGTTAGTGCCACCTTTTGGATGAGACATTAAACCAAGGCTCTGGTTGTCCTTCCACATAGATGTAAAAGATTTGATGGCACTAATTCAAAGAAGAGCAGGGGATTTATCCCTCAATCAACATTGCTAAAACACAGATTATCTGGTCATTATCTCATTGCTGTTTGTGGAAGCTCGCTGTGCAGAAATTTCCTGCTGTGTTTCCTACACTATACTTCAAAAGTATCTCATTGGTTTAAAGCACTTTGAGAGGTGATGAAAGATGCTATATAAATGTAAATCTTCTTATGGTTTCCAAAGCTCTCCACCACTGGATCATAGAATTGTTACGGTGTAGAAGGAGGCCATTTGGCCCATCATGTCTGCACCGGCTCTCTGAGCATTTTAACTTAGTGCCAATCTCCTGCCCTTTCCCCGTAACCCTGCGCATTGTTTCTATTTATATAATCATCCAATGCCCTCTTGAATGCCAAGATTGAACCTGTCTCCACCACACTTCCAGGCAGTGCATTCCAAACCCTAACCGCTCGCTGTATGAGAATGCTTTTTCTCACCTCACATTTGCTTCTTTTGCAAAACACTTTAAAACTGCCCTCCAGTTCTCGAACTGTTTACGAGTGGGAACGGTTTCTCCCCATCTACTCTGTCCAGACCCCTCATGATCTTGAAAACTTTTATTAAGTCTCCTCTTGGCCTTTCCCTCTCCAAGGACAACAGTCCCAACTTCTCCATTGTTTCCTCACGTACCAGCAGGGGGAGTCTGCAAGGAAGAGATAATAAAGGGTCCATGTTTAACAGCCCATGCAGTTCTGATGCAGTCCTGCCACATCCAGTTGTGAATGGTGGTGGACAATTAAACAACTCACTGGATGAGGAGGCTCCATAAATATCCCCATCCTCAATGATGGGGGAGCCCGGCACATCTGTGCAAAAGATAAGGCTGAAGCATTTGCAATAATCTTCAGCCAGAATTGCCGAGTGGATAATCCATCTCAGCCTCCTCCAGAGATCCCCAGCATGACAGATGCTAGCCTCCAGACAACTTGATTCACTCCATGTGATATTGAGAAACGGCTGAAGGCACTGGATACTGCAAAGGCTATGGGTCCTGACAATATTCCGGCAATAATACTGAAGACTTGTGCTCCGGAACTTGCCGCGCCCCTAGCCAAGCTGTTCCAATACAGATACAACACTGGCATCTAACCGGCTATGTGGATAATTGCCCAGGTATGTCCTGTAATCAAAAAGCAGGACAAATCCAACCACGCCAATTACCGCCCCATCAGTCTACCCTCAATTGTCAGTAAAGTGATGGAGGGGCTCACCAACAATGCTACCATGCGGCACTTGCTTAGCAATAACCTGCTCACTGACGCTCAGTTTGGGTTCCTTCAGGGTCACTCAGATCCTGACCTCATTACAAACATGGACAAAAGAGCTGAACTCCAGAGGTGAGGTGAAAGTGACTGCCCTTGACATCAAGGCAGCATTTAAATGAGTGTGGCATCAAGGAGCCCTGGCAAAACTAGAGTCAATCGGGGGAAAAGTCTCCACTGGTTGGAGTCATACCTAGCACAAAGGAAGATGGTTGTGGTTGTTGGAGGTCAGTCATCTCAGTTCCAGGACATCACTGCAGGAGTTCTTCAGGGTAGTGTCCTAGGCCCAACCATCTTCAGCTGCTTCATCAACAACCTTCCTTACATCATAAGGTCAGAAGTGGGGATGTTCACTGATGATTACACAATGTTCAGCACCATTAGCAACTCCTCAGATACTGAAGCAGTCCATGCCCAAATGCAGCAAGACCTGGACAACATCCAGGCTTGGGCTGACAAGTGGGAAGTAACATTCGAACCAAACAAGTAGCAGGAAATGATCATCTCCAACAATCGAGAATCTAACCATCGCCCCTTGACATTCAATGGCATTGCTGAATCCCCCAGTATCAACATCCTTGTGGTTACCATTGACCAGAAATTGAACTGGACTAGCCATATAAACACTGTGGCTACAAGAGCAGGTCAGAGGCTGAGTATCCTGCAACGAGTAACTCATCACCTGACTCCCCAAAGCCTGTCCACCATCTGCAAGGCACAGGTCAGAGTGTGATGGAATATCTCCACTTGTCTGGATGAGTGCAGCTCCCACAACACTCAAGAATCTTGACACCATCCAGGGCAAAGCAGTCTGCTTGATTGGCATCCCATTCACAAACATTCACTCCCTCCACCGCCGATGCACAGTGGCAGCAGTGTGGACAACCTACAAGATGCACTGCAGGAATTCACCAAGCTCCTTAGACAACACCTTCCAAACCCACAACAGCTACCAACTAGAAGGACAAGGGCGGCAGACACATGGGAACACCACTGCCACTGGGAAATTCCCCTCCAAGCCACTCACCATTGTGACTTGGAAATATATCGCCGTTCCCTTCACTGTCGCTGGGTCAAAATCCTGGAACTCTCTCCCTAACAGCACTGTGGGTGTACCTATACCACATGGACTACTGCAGTTCAAGAAGGCAGCTCACCACCACCTTCTCAAGGACAATTAGGAATCGGCAATAGCTGCTGGCCTCTTCAATGACGTCTACATCCATGAATGAAAAAAGATTTGAAACATCTCTGGATGAATATATAACTGTTTCTGCCCCAAGAATTTTACACTGCTGACCTATATTGACTCTTGGTCTGCAAACAACTCAATTTTAAAATTGTCAACCTTGTGTTCAAATCCCTCCATATCCTCACCTTCCCCTATCTCGAACCTCCTCGATCCAGCCCTGCAACCCTGCATGGTCCCTGCGTTCCTCCAATTCTGCCCTCCTAAAAGTAGTAGCACAGGTCATTGTAAAAAGCAAGCAAGCATTGAGGCTCATTTCTAGAGGAATTACAATGAGAAACAGAGAAGATATAGAACTTGGATTAGACTACACGCGGATCTTTTTTTTATTCATAGAACGTGGGCGTCGCTAGCTGGGCCAGCATTTATTACCCATCCCTAACTGCCCTTGTTCAGAGGGCATTTGATAGTCAACCACATTGCTGTGGGCCTGGAGTCACATGTAGGCCAGACTGGGTAAAGACGGCAGATTTCCTTCCATAATGGATATTAGATTATTAAGAGGGTAAAGGTGCAAAAATGATTTAAAAGGATACTACCTGAACTGAAAGGTTATATCTATGAGGAAATATTTGGAATTGGCTGAGGCACCTTTCTCTAGGGAAGGGAATTCTAGGGAGGAGGGAGGGACATGATAGAAGACTTGAAGATGATCAGGAGGTGCACTTAGATAGATGCTGGGAAGATGTTTCCTCTATGGGGGAAGATCAAAACTCAGGGCCTTATATCTAAGATATTCACTAATAAATCCAATAAGGAATTCAGGAGAAACTTCCTTACTCAGAGACTAGTTACAATGTGGAACTCACTACTGCAAGGAGTAGTTGAGGCGAATAGCATAGATTTATTTAAGGGAAAGCCCGATAAATACACAAGGGAGAAAGGTATAGGAGGACATGTTGACAGGATGAGACGAAGGGGGAGGAAGGAGGTATGAACCCATTACTGTGCTGTATTTTCTATGTAATTCTATCCAAAACTCCTGAGCTTAGCCACAACCATTGTGAAATGCATTTGTTTTCAAAACCTCAGATGATAAAACCCGGGTTCGTATTGAGGGTCAAGGATACATCAACGCAAGTTACGTTAGGATGCCCTTTGCTTCCGAGGAATGTTTATACATTGCTTGCCAAGGACCATTGCCTGGCACTACCAACGACTTTTGGCAAATGATCTGGGAAAACAAAGCTGATGTCATTGCCATGATGACCCGTGAACACGAGCGGGGAAAGGTCAAGTGTCACAGATACTGGCCTGACAAAATGTACAAACCAATCAGAGTCAACAAGTACCACCTCACGCTGGAAAATCACCAGATGTTGGATTCTTTTGAAATAAACACCATGAAGATGACAGACAGTGAGGTGAGGAATTTTTTTAAAAACACACAATAATGGAAAATAATTACAGAATATATTTCTTTCCTTTCAGAGATTTACAGTTTAGCTTGGTGCAGTAGACAATTAAAATGTTTCTTTTTTTAAATCAACTAAATCTATACAGAATTTAAAGAATGGCGTCAGTAAAACCCACGGGTCAACTTTTCCTATCCCTGCTATGGCCTTACTGTTGCATCCTGCCCAGTGCACATAGGAAAACTGAATGGGAGATTGGATACAGGTGTTCAAGATTATGAATAATTTTTGTAGGTTAAATAAGGAGAAACTGTTTCTATTGGCAGAAGATAACAAGACAACACAGTTTAAGGTGATTAGCAGCAGAGACAAAGGCGACATGAGGAAACTTTTTAAACACTGTGAGTTATGATATGGAACGCACTGTGATCTGGTTGGGAAGCAGATTCGACAGCAACAATCAAAAAAGAATTGGATAATTACTTGAAGGGAACAAATTTGTATGTCAAGGGGAAAGAGTAGGAACAATTGGATAGTTTTACCTGGGTGCTGGCACCAGTATGATGGACCGAATGGCTTTCTGAGCTGTAAGATTCTATGGTCACCAAGGAACCTGTTTTGCTTTGTCCATTCAATACATGGGGGGTTTGGAAAATGACCTTTGGGTTTGGGATCTGCCTCATCCAGTTTTGTTCCGTGTACTGTGTCCAGAAGATTTAGTAAGCTCAGATGAAGGAACAGAGAAGTCTATGGCTAAGTGCTTTGTGCTATGCCTGAAGACTGGTGAAGAAATTTGGTTGGAAATAAAAACTCATTACACCTGAATGACAAGCAATATTGTAGTTTCAACTGATTTGCTTGGGCTATTAGCATTAGCTTTAAATGACCTCGTTTTCAATTAGAAACACATTGCATGTGCTGTAAAGAGAAGGTACTAAGATGAGTTGCATTTGTTATATTGTTCTTCAGAAAATGCTATTTATACTATCCTGAACGCTTGCTAAGTGGAAAGGAAGCTCAGGTGGTGAGTGCCCAGTGTGGTTCAGTACAGAGATATACACTCATGCTCGATCACTGCTCAGAGCTGCTCCAGCTAATCCAAGGCCAGATGACATTGCGATTACAATGTGACATTCAATTGTATGAAATCTGCATGTGTTCCAGGTTATGACTGACCTTCAGTAAGCCAGCTTGGAAAATGCAGATGGGTGAATATCAGGCGGGAAGACTGTGATACCCTCCCAAGTGTGATGGAATACTCTCCACATGCCTGGATGAGTGCAGCTCCAACAACACTCAAGAAGCTTGACACCATCCAGGACAAAACAACCCACTTGATTGGCACCCCATCACAAACATTCACACAATGGGTGCAGTGTGTACCATCTACAAAATGCACTGCAGAAACTCACCAAGCTTCCTTTGATAGCACCTTCCAAACCCACAAACCCACGGCCACTACAATCTAGAAGGACAAGGGCAGCAGACACATGGGAACACCACCGCCTGGAAGTTCCCCCCCAAGCCACTCACCATCCTGACTTGGAAATACATCGCCGTTCCTTCACTGTCTCTAGGTCAAGTTCTGCAACTCCCTCCCGAGCAGCACTGTGGGTGTACCTACACCACATGGACTGCAGTGGTTCAAGGTGACAGCTCACCACCACCTTCTCAAGGGCAATTAGGGATGGGCAATAAATGCTGGTCCAGCCAGTAACGCCCACATCCCATAAGTGAATTAAAAAACATTGAATTGCTACCAGACTCACTGTCAAGGAAGGATCCTTAGGTGCAGTACCCAAGGGCTGGCAGTACCTAGGAGCATGGTTGTGTAATAGAAAGGGAGAAACTTAGATGGGGGGAAAAAATCAAACACCATTCTGCAACAATGTCTAAAAGATTAGGCATTAGTTTGATTTCAGTTTGTCTTTACCTATTTCAGACGGGAGAGATACATTATGTCAAACATCTGAAATTTATTACATGGCCTGATCATGGCACACCAAACTCATCAGAGCAACTTGTGCGATTCATTCGGTACATGAGGGAGGTGCACCACAAGGGACCAATTGTCGTCCATTGCAGCGCTGGGATTGGACGAAGTGGCGTGCTGATCTGCACGGATGTACTGTTGAGCTTGATTAACAAAGAGCTCAGTGTAAGTAAAGGAAATATTCTTGTGAAGCTTTTTGTTTGTTTAAGGTGCACTCCTCTGTAATTATCATCCTGTGCCCATTTCCCATGTTTCAAGGTTGCATGAACCAGCTCCTGCTCAAACAACAAGCCAGAATATTGAAGATTTCTGTAAGAATTTCCTCCCATTTGCACTCCAGTCCTGGGCTATTTCTTTTCACTCAATCAGTCCTGCCCAAATCTTGGCCATACTATGGATGCATACAAGCGCCTAGCACGGGATTTACGCTCAACTGTCTTGACTGAGTTCCCTGACTATTCGCACACCAACCTCTCTATTCGTGAGGGAAAGTTTTATGAATTTGCATGGAGTTTATTAAATGCAGTTGGAATCTGGAAGATTCTTCAGGCTCTGGATTCTTGACCAACTGGAGCTCTCAGGAGTGAGATCAATAGATTTTTTGTTGGGTAAAGGCATCAAAGGATATGGAGCAAAGACATGCGAATTCAGCTGAGGTACAGAGCAGTCATGAGGGAGCCAGCTCAAGGGGCTGAATGGCCTACTCCTGTTCCTCATATTCCTAGAATGATAAAGACCAGTGATATAATTTGAAAAATTATGATTGCTCAGCGTTGTTAACTTATGATTGTGGGAGATGGTGGGATAGTGGTAATGTCACTGGACTAGTCATCCCAGGCTAATATTCTGGGGATAAATGTTCAAATCCCACCATGTCAGCTGGTGGAATTTGAATATAAAAGCTAGTCTCAGTAATGGTGACTAAAATCCCATCTGGTTCACCAATGCCCTTTAGGGAGGGAAATCTGCTGTCTTTATCTGGTCTGATCTACATGTAACTCCAGATCCACAGTAACGTGGTTGACCCACAGCCCATGAAAGTTTTTATAAAAATTAGCAATTTAATTATTTGCACAGTTGCTTTAAGATGGGCAATACATAGGAATAAGTGATAGGTCACATAAAACAAAAACAGAATTACCTGGAAAAACTCAGCAGGTCTGGCAGCATCGGCGGAGAAGGAAAGAGTTGACGTTATGAGTCCTCATGACCCTTCGACAGAACTGATTGAATATCAGAAGAGAGGTAAAATATAAGCCAGTTTAAGGTAGGGGTGGGGGGGGGGAGGGGTGGTGCGGAGTTGGGGGGTGGTGTGGTTGTAGGGACAAGCAAGCAGTGGTAGGAGCAGATAATCAAAAGATGTCACAGACAAAGGAACAAAGAGGCGTTGAAGGTGGTGATATTATCTAAACGATGTGCTAATTAAGAATGGATGGCAGGACACTCAAGATACAGCTCTAGTCGGGGTGGGGTGGAAGGACTAGCAGGGCATACCAGATTTTAAAATAATGGAAATAGGTGGGAAAAGAAAAATTTATATAAATTATTGGAGAAAACAAAAGGAAGGGGGAAGAAATGGAAAGCGGGTGGGGATGGAGGAGGGAGTTCAAGATCTAAAGTTGTTGAATTCAATATTCAGTCCGGAAGGCTGTAAAGTGCCTAGTCGGAAGATGAGGTGCTGTTCCTCCAGTTTGCGTTGGGCTTCACTGGAACAATGCAGCAAGCCAAGGACAGACATGTGGGCAAGAGAGCAGGGTGGAGTGTTAAAATGGCAAGCGACAGGGAGGTTTGGAACTTTCTTGCAGACAGACCGCAGGTGTTCTGCAAAGCATTCGCCCAGTTTACGTTTGGTCTCTCCAATGTAGAGCAGACCGCATTAGGAGCAACGAATGCAGTAGACTAAGTTGGGGGAAATGCAAGTGAGATGCTGTTTCACTTGAAAGGAGTGTTTGGGCCCTTGGACTGTGAGAAGAGAGGAAGTGAAGGGGCAGGTGTTGCATATTTTGCGTGGACATGGGGAGGTGCCATAGGTAGGGGTTGAGGAGTAGGGGGTGATGGAGGAGTGGACCAGGATGTCCTGGAGGGACCGATCCCTACGGAATGCCACCGGGGGGGTGAAGGGAAGATGTGTTTGGTGGTGGCATCATGCTGGAGTTGGCAGAAATGGCCGAGGATGATCCTTTGAATGTGGAGGCTGGTGGGGTGATAAGTGAGGACAAGGGGGACCCTATCATGTTTCTGGGAGGGAGGAGAAGGCATGAGGGCGGATGCGCGGGAGATGGGCCGGACACGTTTGAGGGCCCTGTCAACGACCGTGGGTAGAAAACCTCGGTTAAGGAAGAAGGAGGACATGTCAGAGGAACTGTTTTGGAAGGTAGCATCATCAGAACAGATGCGACGGAGGCAAAGGAACTGAGAGAATGGGGTGGAGTCCTTACAGGAAGCGGGGTATGAGGAGCTGTAGTCGAGGTAGCTGTGGGAGTCAGTAGGCTTGTAATGGATATTGGTGGACAGTCTATCACCAGAGATTGAGACAGAGAGGTCAAGCAAGGGAAGGGAAGTGTCAGAGATGGACCATGTGAAAATGATGGAGGTGTGGAGATTGGAAGCAAAATTAATAAATTTGTCCAAGTCCCAACGAGAGCATGAAGCAGCACCGAAGTAATCATCGACGTACCGGCGAAAGAGTTGTGGAGGGGGGCCAGAGTAGGACTGGAACAAGGAATGTTCCACATACCCCATAAAGAGACAGGCATAGCTGGGGCCCATATGGGTACCCATAGCCACACTTTTTACTCGGAGGAAGTGAGAGAAGTTAAAGGAGAAATTGTTCAGTGTGAAAACAAGTTCAGCCAGATGGAGGAGAGTAGTGGTGGATGGGGATTGTTCAGGCCTCTGTTCGAGGAAGAAGCTAAGGGCCCTTAGATCATCCTGGTGGGGGATGGAGGTGTAGAGGTCATATATCGATAGGTCATATATCTTGCTTATATCTTCATTAAGCGTGGTATTAAAAATAAACAGAATCACAAATCCTGGGCATTAACGATGACACGAAAAATCTGCAAGGGTTGTAAAAGGTGCATAAAAATAGAAAACAAACAGGTGAATATGTTTTGAATGCAGCAGACATACTAAATATTCCATTAATTAGGAGAAGCTTGGTTATATAATGAAAGCTGTCAAGAATGAAAAACAAATTGATATGATAGTATCAAAAATGTGGGATTTGCAGCCACAATAAAGTGAATAGCATAGACGTTCAATATCTCTTCATGCCCTTATCCAACAAAAATGTATTGACCCCAGGAAAGCTGGATAAGTACATAAGGGAGAAAAGGAATTTGCTGACAGGGTCAAACAAAGTAAGGTGGGAGGAGGCTGATGTGCAGTCTGCGCCAGTTAGGCCAATTGGCCTGTTTCTGCGCTGTAAAATATTTACACTTCAGTGAAGAGATGGGATTGAGTCAATTGTCAAAAGGAAAATCTTAGAAAGCTGTTTGAAAAAAGAGGAACAATCCTTGACAACAGGGCCCATTATTTATAGGATTGGGACAAGATGATAAAGAGGTAGTCATGCTTCGGAAACGTCCAACTAGGGTGTTGTGAACGAAGAAACATGAGCAGGTTGAAGGTGTGATGGGGAAATCCCTAATTAGGTTTGCGAATAGGGAGTCAGGGAGTTTTGTTAGGGAGTGAAATTAGATGGCTTCACATATGCTGTGGGCAAAGATAAGTGGTTTCATTAAGACTGACATAGGGCACATTGAATGGAACTAAAAAGCAGCTTGTGATGATCGTCTGTGTTGGAGTATGTGGACCATGAATAAGCTATTGCAAGAAGGATTGTAAAGAAATAACAATGAGACTGAAGGATAAGAATAATAAAACTGTTAGAAAGAAGAGAAAGTTTAAAATAAGAAAATGCCACTCAACCCATCCAACCCCATTCCATCCAGACTCCATTGGGGTCGGCTTTGACTCCCTTACTCTGGCAAAATTGTCAATTAACAGTCTCAAAATGGGAACAGTCACCTCCCCAACGTTGGCAATGTGTCAGCTCCATGCCTGAAAGTGCCCTAACGTCAGGTGTTCAAAATGTTCACCTGTTTCATGTGATCGGCCCCTCTTAATATGGAAATCAGGGTCCTAGGAGATAAATAGGCCCCAAATTGTCATTTTAGTTTGAAAAGGGTTGCAACTTGTACAGTGCAGGCTCCAGCCATCCCACGGCGCAATGGATCGGAATAGATCCAACAAAGGTAAGTGTTAAATTATTTTTGTAGGTCTCAGAGGAGCAGGACTGCTCTTCTAGGGACCACAGTAAGAATGCCGGCTGCCCCAGGATTTCCACCCTCGGGGGGGGGTCACAACACCCCTCCCCCTACACCTACTCAATAATTACAGGTCCAGTATCCTTTATCCCTAAATCTGAAAACTGAACACATCCAAAAACAGCACTTTTTTTTGAACCTCGTCAATCTTTAGTCTGTGACCCGAACTGACATGAATGAGCCAACACAAACCCCGCCAACTACACCCGACTTTTAGCGCAGAAAGTCTTGTTTTTTGTCTGCGCTGTTTGCCTTGTGAACCCTCTCCTACAAGCAGAATCGTACAAGCAGGAACTTATCACAGGTACCCTGTATTTATTAATCAGTGATACAATTTTACTTCTCTAGCCATTTTATTTACTTTAGACTACAGCTAGCTCAAGCTTAGGCTATTCTAATGTAAATTTATACGCAGTATCCGATAACCGAAATTATCAGAAATCCAAAACGCAATCGGCCCCAAGGGTTTCGGATAAAGGATACTCGACCTGTACCTTGCTGGCAACTGTCTTAGCCCAATTTACAGGCATAAGTCTGATGAGCCATATCAGGAAGCCTGTTTGATTCTCCACAGCTTCCCCGTTGGATCTAAGTTAGGCCCTGAGCCTAATAGCGATGGAGGGATCTTTTCACCATCAGAACAGGTGTTTGCCCAGTGCACCACAAAAATCAAAATGAACCCCATGTGTGATTCACAGGTTTACCCTACCCCCTTCCTAAAAGACCTTGAAAGCCCTAGAAGTCACCGTTGCCAATATTACTTGATGAGTAAGATACCTTTGACAGACCCTCCCAAACCCACAGCCTCCACCGCCTAGAAGAGAAAAGGCAGCAGACGCATGGGAACACCATCACCCCCAATTTCCCCTCCAAGCCACTCACCATCCTGACTTGGAAATATATCGCCGTTCCTTCACTGTCGCTGGGTCAAAATCCTGGAAATCCTTCCCTAACTGCACAGTGGGTATACCTACACCACCTGGACTGCAGCCGTTCAAGAACCAGAACCTTCTCGAGGGCATTGCGGGATGAGTAATAAATACTTGCCTTGCCAGTGATGACTACATCCCCAGAGTGAATAAGTAATAAGACTGTTTTTAAAATTGGAGTGTTAAGTGTCTGTGCACCGTCTGCCATACAGGCAGGGACTCATGTCTTTTAATGGTTTTCTGAGGAGCAACTCCAATGCTGCTTTGTGTGTTGTAAGGTTTAAAAGTTACTCTACTCAATTTCCACAAGTTTAGGTCACTAGGTCACTGCCTGGAAGTGTGCTGGAGGCAGGTTCGATTGAAGCATTCAAGAGGGTATTGGATGATTATCTAAATTGAAACAACGTGCAGGGTTAGGGGGACAAGGCAGGAGATTGGCACTAAGTTAAAATGCTCAGCGAGCCGGTGCAGACACGATGGGCTGAATGGCTTCCTTCTGCACGGTAACAATTCTGTGATTCTGTAGTTGTTTCAAGGGCTATCCAACTCAAGTCGGTTACTGCTGCTTATTCACACAGTGATGGGGTTTGTTTTCTTTTGGGAAGGATCAGCTGATTTTGGACCACACCCAGGCCCAATCCACAGAGCCATCTCTAGTTGAAGGCAGCGAAGAACATAAAAAATAGGAGCAGGAATAGGTCATTCAGCCCCATGAGCCTGCTCTGCTATTCAAAAAGATCATGGCTGATCTGCTGATGGCTTCAACTCCACTTTCCTACCTGTCCCCCATGACGCTTGACTCCCTTGTCAATCAAAAATGTGTCTAACACAGCCTTAAATATATTCAATGACCCAGCCTCCAGTGCTCATTAGGAAGAGGATTCCAAACACTAATGGCTCTGTCAGGAAAGAAATTCCTCCTCATCTCTGCCTTAAATGGGAGACTCCCTATTTTTAAACATTCTCTCCCTCCACCACTGACGCATAGTGTCAGCAGTGTATACCACCTACAAGATGCATTGCAGCAACTCACCAAAGCTCCTTTGACAGCACCTTCCAAACCCACAACTTCTACGACCTAGAAGAGCAAGGGCACCACCACCTGCAAATTCCCCTCCAAGCCACATCCTGATTTGGCCGTTCCTTCACTGTTGCTGGGTCAAAATCCCGGAACTCCCTCCCTAACAGTACTGTGGGTGTACCTACACCACATGGACCGCAGCGATTCAAGAAGGCAGCTCGCCACCACCTTCTCAAGGGCAATTAAGGATGGGCAATAAACGCTGGCCTGGATTCCCCATGCAAGAAGAAACATCCTCTCAGCATCTACCCTGTCAAACCCCCTCAGAATCTCATACATTTTAAGAAGATCACCTCTCATTCTTCTGAACTCCAGTGAGTATGAGCCCAACTTGTTCAGCCTTTCTTCATAAGACAAACTCCTCATCCCAGAAATCAGTCTAACCATCTCGGAACTGCTTCCAGTGCAAGTATATCCCACTTTAAGAAGCTCCCATGCAACTCCTGCAGTTAGTCCTCAAGGGTGGCACATGTGCCAAGCAGGGAAATCATTCAGCAGCCAACTACAAGTACAAAACAGTTGGCGTGACTGTAATACGCGAGCCTGAACAGGATGGCCTGACTGTCTCCCAGAATTGGTTTTCACATAAGTCCTGGGAAGGGAGGGGTTGAGTGGAGAGAGAAGAACAGGAGGAAGCAGATGATGACTGGCATCTGTCCAAAATAATGCTTTGGAACCAGGAAGATAGAGCAGCCCTGGAGGAGGCGCAGAAGAGATTTACAATAATGACACCAGAGCTGAGAGGTTATAACCATTAGAAAAGATTGCACTGGCTGGTGTTCAACATCTGCATCATTATCTAAAAAAAGAAGAGAAAGCTGACCTGATAGAGGTCTCTAAGATTTTGGAGGGGTTTGACAGCAAGGTTCCCTCTAAGATGCGCAAGTGCACCTGGGCAGCAACCTGGAAGGCAACATAGTTAAAATAAACAGGACATTCACTGTGAGAAATTTCCACCATAAAGTCAGCAGTTTTTTTAAAATGTAAACTGCGCATGGCCAAAAATGTAGCATTCAGAGGAATGTGTAGCTCACCCAGCATAAAGAAAACTTAGATGGAATCTTGTTTCATAGAAAAAACATAGTGAAGATGTTTCCACTTGCAGAGGAGTCCAAAACTAAAGGTCATAAACACAAGACAATCACTGATAAATCCAATGGGGAATTCAGGAGCACCTTCTTTACTTAGAGTGGGTAGAATGTGGAACTCACCGTCACCTGAGGTGCTTGAAGTGATTGGGCATTGGTGCTTTTATGTGGAAGCTAGGTATGTGGATGTGGGGGAAAGGATTAGAAAGGAATATTGTGTTGCTGGAAATTTGGTTCAGTTGCATTATGGACCAACAAAGCAGCACCAGCTTCGCTCAGAGTCAACGTATTTCAGTATGTTAGCCTTTGTGAGACTACAAAAAAGCTTAGCATATTTAGTGCAAGGCTCTGGCTATGGTTGTATATGGAGAGAGTGCTGATGGATTAGATGAATAAACTCCCCTTTGCAGAAAAGGAAAACAGTCAATGCAGGTGTTGAGTTTTTTGTAGCTGATTAGGTGGAAGAGTTGGAAAATTGTCCCAATATTTGAAAACGACCCGAAGCTGATGGTGAGAGTTATTAGATAAATTGACTGATCCCTCACTCTCAATGGTCCGCAGTATTATGGCATTGATTATACGAACAGGAGTGCAGGATTAGTAAATATACCCTTATTGGCCTATTGGGCTTGACATCTATAATAGAGAAACCTTTGAAGTTTATTACAAAGAAAGTAATTCAAGCACATCTAACAAGGGCAAAGACTAGAATTCCAAGGCAGCTTGGATTCATGAAAAGCAACCGATACAGAATGAAGGTATTGGAATTCTTTGAAGATGTAAAAAGATTGATTGATAAGAGTAATGTGGCAGATATTGTATCTAGACTTTCAGAAGGCATTTAATAAAGTGTCCCACAGGAGACTTGCAGCTGAAATTAAAGGTCATGTGATAAAAGGAAGAAGGGAAAATTGGACAAAAAAAAATTGGCTAAATAATGTGAAGCAAAAGCTGGTGATCAATGGTGCTGGGTTTAATTGGACAGCTGCTCCTGGCAGAACACCCTGGGGATCAATCCCAGACTTCCCGCTGTTCATAGTGTTTATAAAAAAGATCTTGATAAAAACATTAAAGCTGAACATCCAAGTCTACAGTGAACACCAAGTTGCGTGGGAAAGACAGGATGTTCAGAGGGAAGGGATAAAATTCAAAGATGCTGACAGAAAGGGAGCCTTATCAACTGGCAGATGAATTACAAATGGTGTTTGATGTGAAGTAAGCAGACTGAATGAAAAATGCGGCTGAAAAATGAATATTTTTAAGATGTCTGGGAAAGGCCCAGAGGCGGTGAGTTTTTTAGCTTTGTGTCCGGTTTTATTTTCTCCCTCTCCATTCCTGAAAGGGTTGATTTATGCAGCATTTGGTTCCATAAGCATCTAGATTCCTTTCCACATGTGGGCAACCTCCATATGCGAGGTAGAATTATTTCAATAGGCACTTTAACTCAGGCTGGTGTGTGGCTTAGAGGGGAATTTGAAGGTGCTCGTGTTTCCATGCATCTGCTGCCCTTGGCTTTCCAGGTGGTAGAGGTTGTGCGTTTGCAAGGTGCTGTCAAAAGAGCCTTGGTGAGTTGCTGCTGTGCATCTTGTAGATGGTACTTGCTGCTGCCTCTGTGCGAAAGTGGCGGTGGAGGGAGTGAACACTTAAGGTGGTGAATGGGGTGCCAATCAATCGGGTTGCTTTGTCCAAGATAGTGTTGCGCTTCCAGAGTGTTGCTGAAGCTGCACTCATCTAGTCAAGTGGGGAGTATTCCATCACACTCCTGACTTGTGCCTTGTAGATGGTGGACAGGCTTTGGGGAGTCAGGAGGTCGGGTACTCACCATAGGATTCTCAGCCCCCCCACCTCACATATCCTTGTAGGCACAGTGTTTATATGGTTGGTCCAGTTCAGCTTCCAGAGGGCATTTGACAAGGCACAACATCAAAGGTTACCAAACAAAATAAGAGCTCATAGCATTGGGGCTAACATATTAGAATGGATGGAGGATTGGTTAGCTAGCAGGAAACAGAGAGTAGGCATAAATGGGTCATTTTTGTGTAGGCAAGATGTGATGAGTGGGGTGCCACAGGGATCACTGCTGGGGCCTCAACTTTTTACAATTCATATAAATGACTTGGATGAAGGGACTGAATGTATAATTGCTAAATTTGCCGATAATTTTAGAAAAGTAAATTGTGAAGAGAACAAAAGGAGTCTGTAAAGGGATGTAGATAGGTTAAGTGAGCAGCCAGAAACTTGGCAAATAAAGTGTGGGAAAATGTGAGCTTCTCCACTTTGGCAGGAAGAATGGAAAAGCAGCGTAGTATTTAAATGGGGAGAGATTGCCAGAGATCTGAGGTACAGAGGGGTTTGGGTATCCTGGTACATGAATCACAAAAGTTTGGTATGAAGATACCGCAAGTGATTGGGAAGACAAATTGAATATTGTCGTTTATTGCAAGGGGAATATAAAAGTAAGGATGCTTGCTACAGTTGTATAGGATATTGGTGAGACCATATCTGGAGTACTGTGTACAGTTTACGTCTCCTTATTTAAGAAAAGATGTAAATGTGTTAGAGGCAGTTCAGAGAAGGTTCACTCGATTGATTCCGGGGATTGGATGTGGTGGGGGAGTTATCTTGTGAAGAAAGGTTGGGCAGGCAGGGCCTGTATCCATTGGCCTTTAGAAGAATGAGAGGTGAACTTACTGAAACACGTAAGATCCTGAGAGGCCTTGACAGTGTGGATGCTGAAAGGATGTTTCTCCTTATGGGAGAGACTGGAATTAGGGAACATAGTTTAAAAATAAGGAGTCGCCAATTTAAGACGGCGATGGGGAGAATTTTTTCTTTCAGAGGTCTGTGAACCTTTGGAATTCTGATCTTTCCCCAGAAAGTAGGGGTGGGGTCATTGAATATTTTTAAGGCAGAGGTAGATAAATTCTTGACTAACAAGGGAGCCAAAGGGTATCAGGAGTAGACGGGGATGTGGAATTGAGCCCACAATCAGATCAGCCATGATCTTATAAAATGGTGGAACTGGCTTGAAGGGGCCAAATGGCCTACTCCTGCTCCTAATTTGTATGTTCGCATGATTCTGGTCAATGGTAACCTCCTGGATGTTGTTGTGGAAGATTTGGTGATGGTAATGCCATTGAATGTCAAGGGGAGATGGTTAGAACATCTTTTGTTGAAGATGGTCATTGCCTGGCACTGTGGTCCAAATGTTACTTGCCACTTTTCAACCCAAGCCTGAAGGTTGTCCAGGTCATGCTGCATATGGACACGGACTGTTTCAGTATCTGAGGAGCTGCTAATGGTGCTGAACATTGTGCAATTATTAGCGAACATCCCCACTTCTGACCTTACGATGGAGGGAAGATCTTTGATGAAGCAGTTGAAGAAGGTTGACCTAGAACACCATTCTGAGGCACTCCTGCAGTGATCCCTAGGGCTGAGTTGATTGGTCTCCAAAAGCCACAACTATCTTCCTTTGTGCTAGGTATGACTCCAACCAGTGGAGAGTTCCCCCACCAATTTCCATTGACTTCACTTTCACCAGGTTTGCTTGATGCCACACTTGGTCAAATGATGCCTTGATGTCAAGAGCAGTCACTCTCACATCACCACTGGAATTCAGCTTTTTTGTCCATGTTTGGACCAAGGTTATAATGAGTTTAAAAGCTGAGTGATCCTGGAAGAACCCAAACAGAGCATTGATGAGCAGGTTATTGCTGAGTAAGTGTTGCTTGATAGCACTGTTACTGATACCTTGCATTATTTTACTGATGATCGAGAGAAGACTGATGGGGTGGTAATTGGCCAAACTGGATTTGTCCTGTTTTTTAGTGAGCAAGACACAGTTGGGCAATTTTCCACATTGCCAGTTAAATGCCAGTGTTGTAGCCTTACTGGAACAGTTTGGCTGGGGGATATGGCTAGTTCTGGAGTACAGGTCTTTCAGCCTTCTTTGGCTCCTATTTTCCTGTGTTCCTATGGTACTATAGCTGGATGTTGAGGGCCTCTAGTCTTTGCAGTATCCAGTGCAACCATCTCTTGATATAAAGTGGAGTGAATTGAATTGACTGAAGAATAGCATTTGTGATGTTATGGACCTCAGGAGGAGGCCAAGATGAATCATCCGCTCAACACTTCTGGCTGAAGATAGTTACAAATGCTTCAGCCTTGTCTTTTGCTGGGCTCCCCTATCACTGAGGATGGGGATATCTATGGAGCCTCTTCCAGTTAATTGTCCACTGCCTTTAATGACTGGATGTGGCAAGACTGCAAAGGTTTGATCAGATTCATTGGTTATGGGATCACTTAGCTCTGTTTATCGCACGTTGCTTCCATTGTTTGGCATGCATGTAATCCTATGTTTAGCTTCATCAGGTTGGCACCTCATTTTTAGATATATGCTGCTCCTGGTATGCTCTTCTGCAGTAATCAATGAACCAGGGTTGATCCCATGGCTTGATAGTAATGGTAGGATGAGGTTATACATTGCGGTTGAGTACAATTCTGCTGCTGCTAATGGCCCACAGTGTCCCATGGATGCCCAATCTTGAGTTGCTAGGTCTGTTCTGGACCTATCTCATTTAGCACAGTAGTTGAGACACATGACAGTATCCTCAGTGTGAAGATGGTCTTTGTCTCCACAAGGACTGTGCGGTGGTCACTCCTATCAATACTGTCATGGACAGATGCATCTGTGACAAGTAGATTTGTGAAGGCAAGGTCAAGTAGGTTTATTCCTCTAGTTGGTTCCCTCACCACCTGCCACAGACCCAGACTAGCAGCTATGTGCTTCAATTCTTGACCAGCTCGGTCAGTAGTGGTGCTACCGAGCTATTCCTGGTGATGGGACATTGAACCTCCCCACCTAGAGTACATGCTTGCCTTTGCTACCCTCAGTGCTTCTTCCAGTTGGTGCTCAACATGGAGCAGTACTGATTCATCAGCTGATGAAGGAGAGGGTGGTATGTGGTAATCAGCAGGAGGTTTCCTAGCCCATGTTTGACCTGATACCAGTCAAGGTTGAGGACTCCCAGGGCAAGTCCCTCCCAGCTGTATACTGCTGTGCCTATGGTGGGTCTGTACTGCTGGTGGGACAGGACATACCCAGGGATGGGGATGGTGGTGACTGTGACATGAGCTGTAAGGTATGATTCGGTGAGTATGACTATGCTTGACTATTTTGTGAGACAGCTCTCCCAGTTTTGAAACTAGTCCCCAGATGTAAATAAGGAGGACTTTGAAGGGTCGATAGTGTTGGGTCTGCCCTTGTTTCCAGTGCCTATAACAATGTGGGATGGTCTGTCCGGGTTTAATCCTTTTCAACATTTCTGTGGTACAACTGAGTGTCTTGCTAGGCCATTTCAGAGGGCAGATAAGAATCAACCACATTGCTGTGGGTCTGAAGTCACCTGCAGACCAGACTGGGTAAGGATGGCAGATTTCCTTCCCCTAAAGGACATTAGTGAACCTTTATGTTTGTCTGGAGACAGAGGTTTGGTCTTAGGTGCTATGTACTTAGCCAAGACATTTTAGAAGTTCTAACTAAACAAGCAATGTGGAAGAACCAACTGGCCAATCATTCGATGTATAGTATCTTCCATTGCAAATTTAATTTTTTTTTGGCAGATTTATCTATTGATGCATTTGTTCTGGGCTACATACTGATAATGAATTCTGTTATTTTACATGGATTTGAAATAAGACTCATCTCCTCCACCTATCGTTCATCTATACCCTGCCTAAGCTCATCTCCTGCTGAAACACTCGTTTTGTTCTTTAACTATTCCAATGGTCTCCTGATCAGCCTCCCATTTTCTATAAATCTGAGGTCATCCAAAATGTTTCCACCCATATTCTAACTCACACTAAGTCTTAATGTTTCGAGTACGTATGACTCTTCTTCAGAGCTGAAGAAGAGTCATAGGGACTCGAAACGTTAACTCTGTCTTTCTCTCCACGGATGCTGTCAGGCCTTTTGAGTCTTTCCAGCATTTTTTGATTTTGTTTCAGATCTCCAGCATCCACGGTATTTTGCCTTTATCACACCAAACCTTGTTCACCCTTCGTCCCTCTGCTTACTGTCCTCAAGTTTAAAGCTCGTATCGTCAAGCTCAAATCCCTCCACAGCCTCCTCCTTCCCTATCTCTGCAACTTCCTGCAGCCTCACTACCCTTCAAGCATTCTACATTCCTCCAACTCTGGCCCCTTGCACATTTCTTCTTCCCAGCGGCCATGCCTTCAGCAGCCTGTCTATAGGCCCTAAGCTATGGAATTCCCTTCCTAAACCTTTCCACGTCTCCAACTCTCTCCCCTTCCTTAAGATGCTGATTAAAACCTAACTCTTCCCCCCGAACTCTAGGGCTGAGCTTTCACTTTTGTGGTGGGAAAGAGGAGCCGGGACTGTTTCAGGGGTCGTCAGCCCATCCCTGGGGGAAAGCAGTCGCTGCTTGGAATTTTAGCTGGGACATCTCCTTAATTTGCATGAAGACAGGCTCCCTATCCAATTAAGGGCAGTGGGCAGGCTCTTAAAGCTGGGTCGCTAATTAGAGGCCACAGTAAAGTGTGCATTAGTAACTGAGCTTTAACAGGAAGGTGCCTTCCCAGGCACTTTAAAAAAAAATCATTAGAAAACACAAAAAAGCAGCCAGGCTACTTCCACATGAGGGGTATTCAGCTACAGGGTGATCTCTGGATGCACCCCCACTCAGTAGGAGGGCCTATTGGCCGGCCTGGAGTTCCGGAACCCCAGAATGCCGCTGGGTGCCTGCTTCCTGGCAGCTGAACATCCTCCCCCCCCCCCCACCACTGCACTGGGAAACCGGAGGCCGATTGGAAAATCCCAAAATCCGAAATGGCTGATGCCAGGAACAGGGTCAGGTGTTGCAGGTATAAAAAAAAACCTGTATTTTTGTGCCCCATCTGCCTGTGTTCCTGGTTTAAGATGGACCTGGACATTCTGTCCCTAATCTCTCCCAATCTTCGGCTCAGTCTCAATTTTGTTGTCTGATTACACTCTTGGGACACTTTGTCAAGTTAAAGGTATTCTAAAGATGCAAATTGTTATAAAATCTATGTTATAAAGAAGGCATTCTATCCTCTCTGGACTAATTCCACTTACTGTCTCTGCATAATATGGGGTAAATATTAGTTCAGCTTGAAAACAGTAACCTGTCAGTCTGGTATTTCCCAGAGAAGACAGAAAAATGTGGTAGCCATTTCACATGAGGTCCAGTACACTGTATCATTGTTAGTCCAGCAGCATGGACTGGTTGGGGTGAATAGCCTTTCTCTATGCTGTATATCCTCCGCACGCAGAAGGGCATGGTTTTAGTTCATAGTAGCTTCAGCTTGAACTGTTGCTATGTTGAATGTGCCCGCCATGGTTCAGTGCTGTGACTCACACGTCTGAGTCTGAAGGTTGGAGATTCAAGTCCCATTGCAGACACATGAGCATAAAATCTCAGCTGGAGTACAGGGGGAGTGCTGCACGGTTGAAAGCACAGTTTTTCCAGATGAAACATTAAAGCAAGACCCAGTCTACCCTCTCAGGTGGATGGAAAAGATCCCATGGCACTATTTTGAAGAAGAGGAGGTGAGCTCTGCCCAGTGTCCTGGCCAATACTTAACCCCTCAAACAACATCTCTAAGAAACTGGTCATTATCACATTGTTGTTTGTGAGATCTTGCTGTGCACATATTGGCTGCCACATCCCCTACGTTGCAGGGATGGTACTTCAAAAATATTTAATTGACTGTGAAACATTTGGGGTGTCATGAGGTCATGACAGGCACTATACAAATGCAAGGCTATCTTTATTTCATATAATGTTCTCTGAACTGTAGGGGACACAGGCCCAATTACAGATTGGTTGCTGGATTCCATAAGGCTATTAAAATAGTGGTCTGAATTTTATTGATAGAATAAGAGCTGTTTGTGTTTAGTTGCTGTTCACAAGACACAGAAACCCTGTCAACAAGTCAATCTGAAGGCTTTGTCTTTTGGTCGGCACTTGTCAACAGATGCTAGTTTCTAAGAAATCCTTGCATTTATATAGCACCTGAGTGTCTCAAAACACTTCACACAATGAATTACCCTTGCAGTGCAGTGACAGCAGTCATGTAGGGAAACATATCTGATGTCAGTAAACTCCTGTATTAGCTACCATGCACAGATGTCTTAAATACATGTGAATGAGCTAGAATTGTTTACTGACTGAATGTCTAGCGTGAAGCCAATTGACACTTCCACGAAGATGACGCCAATGTGAAGCCTTAACTAGACATTCCTGTTGCAATAGCTCATGCCTTGAAAAATCTCTATTGATAAGGAAAAGCATGAATCACAGATACTATTAATCCTGTGTAAATAATAAGCCTGAGAAGCTGTCATTATTAATGAGTTTATGTTACACAGGACTGCTTCGAGAAGAAATGGTTCTGTTTGCCTTGGCTCCTGGTACTTTGGAATTTATCCTATTTATCCTGCAGCTAGGGTTCCACAATGTCAATAAGTAGCAGCACAAACTCTGTACTTGCCTCACTCCTGTCATCTTAGCTCGGTTGGTACCCTCATTCATGCCTTTGTTACCTCGAGACTTGACTATTCCAATACACTCTTCCCACACATTCTACCCTTCATAAAGTTGAGGTCCTCCAAAACTCTGCTGTCATGTCTTAACTCCGAAAAAGCCCCGTTCCCCTCTCATCCCTGTTCTTGCTGACCCCCGGTCAAGCAACATCTTGACTTTAAAATTCTCATCCTTGTATTCAAATCCTTCTATGGCTTTGTACCCTTTCTATCTCTGTAACCTCCTCCAGCCCCACAACCCTCCAAGATATCTCTGCGCTCCTCCATACCCTCATGTGTATCCCCGATTATAATTGCCCCACCATTTGGTGCCCATGCTTTCAGCTGCCCAGGCCCTAAGCTCTGGAATACCCTCCCTACATCCCTCCACCTCGCCACCTCACTTTCCTGAAGGAAGCAGATGGAGATGAAGGGGGAGATGATCAGCTGCAAAAAAACATGGCCAGGTTCAGTGGGGTCAGGGACTGGAAAAGAGTTGCGGCTTGAATTGCGAGAATAGAAGGAGAGATCCTGGTGAAATTCAATTGGAAGAGTTAAAGAAGAATTCTAATATAAATTGGTAAAGTTGGAGGAGGAGGAACTTGGTGAAAGGGTGGGGAGCTGGAGGGGGACCAGTGGGATAGAAAACCTGTTTTCAGGCCCTGACTTGGAGTCTTTAATAGCAAATTTTTTATTTGGTCCTATTTATTTAGCCAGCACTGGGCAATTTATCTTCTTCTATTGCACAAAGGAAAACAAGTCAACGTTTTGTGGATAAATAATGAGCCTACTCACTAGTTTTTTTATTCTAACCTGTCCATGGATTTGTGCTTTTATATCATACTGACAGTTTGCAATAATATCCCTCTTTTATATAGTTTGACATTATGGACATAGTGAGGGAAATGAGGAAACAGCGCCATGGAATGATCCAGACTAAGGTAAGCTGCGTAATATGCTGGACATGGGTCTTACTGAAACCATTTTGGACACGTTATCCTGGCAGAACTAACCGGTCGACCTGGGATGATTCACTCCATTAAAGGCACTATATAAATCCAAGTTGTTGTTGTTGTTGTTGTTGTTAGATGTGAAACTGTGCAACGCCATAAATGACAAAGCTCGGTGGAGCGACTGCTGATTAAAATTATGACCTGTGCCAAGTTAAAAATATATTATTGGTTCTCCAACTTTATCAAGCTACGCCTCACCAAAAAAAATTCTGATGGCCTCTATCGTCCTATTAGCTGTGGATAGCAACTATGATCAATTTAATTCATTCAAAGAGAAAAAAAACATTTCATCCCATTTTTAACCCCAGGCAGCCAGGTTTCTTCAGCCTCAGGAAACTCAGCAGCTTAAAGGAGGTGGGCAGGAGGCTAAATCCATCAGTAACTCAGCTTTACAGCACGGCTTGTGGGGCAAGAGGAGCAGGAGCTCTCCAGGAAACCCTCCCCCTGCCCCAACCACCAACTGCTCCCACCTGACAAGCATCTCAACCCCCACTCCCCTGAATCTGTCTGTTCCCCCTTTGCCCCTGGACCACCATCAGATGCAACCCACTGCCATCTGATTCACCTCTCGGCCCTTTGAGGCCAGCTTCCTGCCGGAAAGGCCTTCAGCCGGTCTTTAGGGTTTGTGTGAGCACGAGCCCACGAAAGCTCCCTGCAGTCAAATTCCGCAGGAGATCCAGGAAACACTCGCTGCACCCCAGCTCGCCTCCAGATTAACATTCAGGCCTCAGTTTCTACATCTGCTATCTGATCAATCAGTTTAAGTGTCCCGGCCAGTCTAAAAAGACTCTAAGTGAACTCTTTCTCCAGAACTGAGTAATGCAAAACTTTAGACGATCAATTTTCTATGTTTTACTTTTTTTTAATTCAAAGATTAGAATACGGAGGCAGGGAAGTGGTGAAAAGGGGCACTTCATGTGCGTTAGCACACTATTTAAACAGTATCTGTTTTTATCCATTTATTCATGTCACTCTGTTCCTTTGCACCAAAGATTAGTGAAATAATTTGAGTAAGTAATCCAAGTGCTATAATCAAAATCAGCCAAAGGTTGGCCCACGGTTTACACAGGATGCTTTGCACAACACTACGACCAGCAACCAATATTAGGTATCACACAGATCTCCCAATTTATTTTATTTATGCATTACAATAAAGTAATAAAATGCAATGACACTTAAAGAAGAGCAGTTCTCCATGGCGTCTTCTACCTTATGCCTTCTTTCATGATCCCCTACATTAGGAGAAATATCTGAGCAGTGTGCTGTAAGACCAGACCTGTCAGATCAGGTTGACTAGCCGTTTCCATACGTGATGAGCAGAGTGAACCACTTAACTGAGAAACGGCAGTCTTTCCCTTCCTGCATCGACGCTCAGCCCTCAACCCATTCCTGGCCGGGCGCTGTCAAGTTCTGATACATTGACGTGGATACATTGTGAGATGAGAAGATGACTCTTTCTTTGTATTGCTGTGCAGGATCAGTACTTGTTCTGCTACAACATTGTGCTGGAAATTCTAGAAGGCATCCAGCAGCTGAACTGACAACAAGAGGAGAACCTGTTGTGACAAAGTAGTCGCTGGCAGCTGGGGTCAGAGTGCGCAGGCCATAGGCCTGGGGACGTTATGAGCTACACACTGAAATCACTACGCCAACTGTTAATTAGATACAGGAAAATAATGTAATGCCATAGCAATAACCAATAAGTAACTGTGATTTCATAATCGTGCACATTAATAACTAAAGGAATGATATGAAAACTCAGTCTGTTCATAACATGTATAACTCCTACAAATAAGGAGAGTTTATGTAAGTAGTTTTCTAGTTGGTTTTCCTTTGAACTGAGGTCAAATGCCACAAATGAATGCAACAAAACTAATCAAAGTTGCTGTATTTTTCGCAGAAGGAGATTTAAGTACGAGTGCTTATTGTAATGGATGAAAAATTATACCACAGCACCACAAGTGGTAGGAATACTGAATAGCAGGTGCTGCCTATTGCAAATAATAGAACTAGCCATTACCAATATGACTCAAGCATCACTAAATCATGACCATAGGAAGTTCGGTGTGACCAACAGGATGTTTCAAATATTTATAGACAATTGGTTTTGCATCCTTCATGAAAGTTAACCCATGTGCAGTTATTGATGTAAATACAATGGGACTTGTATATTTCTGGAATAATCCCATGCTGTGCACTCTAAACTGTTCCTCCGGTATTCACATTTGATTTGTAACTAACTGTAAAATTCCATGAAGTTGATTTGTTTAGTAAGGTATGTTTTATAATAGAGCTTTTACCTGATTAAAGATTTTATACAATCCCCAGTTGCACTGATGATTCACTGTGACGGGTTTGAATTAGTAGGTAGACTTTTGAACTAACAAAATTAGTTCAAGTCATTAGTTTTTCCATCACTATGATAGATCAGAGCATGATTCAAAAACATTAAAAATGTAGTCAACTCAAGCAAGTCAAAATGCCCATCAAAAAATGATCCGTTTAAGTCCGTGGAGTAGGCAACATTCCAATTCAAACATACAAACATATAAAATTGGACAAGAAAAGACAAGGTTCTCTATCAAAGTTTGTGCCACACTGTCATAATTACATAAAAACTTACTTACCACCTACCACAGCCCTGTAACCAACTAATCTCCTGGCAGAGGAGAAAATACAGGGAAGAAAACAATGGCCAATAAGAGAATATTCTGGAAAATTCCTCCCCGACACTCTCAAGCAATCAAAGTCGAGGAGATCACATGAACAATGGGTTTTCTACAAAGCCACTTATTTTCTACATGATGCAATCTTTGCACCAGTCAAGACCTGATCTAACTCCTTCCTGATGACAGAGAGACCCACCAAACAATTTGGCAACGCATCCCAGAGGATCACTGCTCTCTGGGAAAGGAAAGAATCAAAACAAAGAATTCATTTGTACTTTGTCTTGTCAAAGCAACTAGGAGGTGCCCATCTTAGGGAAGGGAGGCAAAAACAGCCCATACCATTTGCTCCTTTTTGAACCATACTGACCTATCATGACCTTTTCACCATCATCTAGCAATATGCTGATTAGCTCAGTGCGCAGTGTCCTGCGCAGTGTCTAATACAGGTTACTTTAATGCTCAGCTGGCAGACATGCACTGAACCACAGCAGAATTTTCACAGACTCTGACACTTGCACTCAAACAAAATAACTTCAATGAAACTTTTGATACTTGGGATACAGTCTCTGCTAGATTGAAATTTTGGTACTGACTCCTAGGGTGAAATCAGTTGACAATTCAATCTAACACATCACGATGGCAACCTTTATGATAAAGGTAACATTCTTTTATCTATTTTCATTTTAAATTGACCACAATTCTGTGACCATGTCATTTTAATTTCAATCTAGCCATTGCCACTCCATCTTTCAACAGAGAGGTATTTTATAAAATGCGGTAATTTGAATATCAGTTAAAAAAATTATGTAGTGCTCACTCCTGATTCCCTATATGGTGAGTTTCCAATGTATACACCATACTATAGTCAATATATCATCAGTTGGAGCAATTAAAGCATCTAATCTCAGTTCACATAATGTTCTGGAAACCACTAATGCAACCATATTTAGAAAAGAAGCAGCATTTTAATATTTACACAAATTAAACATGAATGGTTTTACTTGAATACCTTTTTCTTTAGAGTTGATTGTTTAATGTCACCAGTACTTGATATTTTTAAGCTACATTGCTCTCTTTTGTACATATAGCTGTATATTTGTAAACCTGTCTTGAACAGATAACAATAATTAAAGAATTGTCTTTTTATGATACTGCATTGAATTCTGACTGTTCCAAAGTTTAATTTTATTTTGCTGTCATTTCTTTCCTCGTACACTTTATGTTGTCAACTTTTCCAAAGATGCTGTCGGGGCTGTCAACCTTCCCGTGTCCTGACCAAGTAGCTCTTCCTCAAGTGGGGTCTTATATGAGAAGGGGCCAATATAATAGACCCCATGCAGTGTGGTTCCTCAAGCATGTGACCCTGGAAAATACAGCAACTTAAAGCAAGGTTAGCTCACCCGAATGCCCAGCACTGCTTCCAGTGTAAATTGCACACTGTGTTGTGAATGCCTGGTGTTGTATATCTTATATCTTGGATCTATGCAGAGATGACACAAGTTTCTATGTATCTAACAGGGTTTATTCACAGTGCTTCAAAATGTCTACTCCATGCTTCAGCTCTGGTTTCCAGCTCTTTCTGCAGTTTAATTTTCCCTGATTCCACACCCAGGCTTAACCAATCAAGCACAGTGAGCACAGATCAGTTACCAGACTTTCATTATCAAACACAGAACAGTTGAACACTACACCAGTGGCCTGCAAATTTGGCAGCCAGGTAACAGCAATAACAACTTATATTTATATGGTGCCTTTAACATTGTAAAACGTCCAAGACGCTCTACAGCAGTGTTATCAAACAAACATTTGACACTGATTTTCCCCCCTAAGGAGATATTAGGACAGGTGATCAAAATCATTAATGAGACTATTTTTAAGAAGCTTCTCCAAGGGGGAGAGAGAGATGGAGAGGTTCAGAGAGGGAGTTACAAAGTTTAGAGTCTGGACAGCTAAAGGCATAGTTGTCAATAGTTGGACAATGGAAAAGAGCTGAAATGTGCTGTTGATTTAACTTATGGAAATAGTTCAACCAAATGTACTAAGGCCGACATACTAAAAGCTGGATACCATTTGCTCATTGCACCCATGTCAGGTTTAATTCTAGCTCCACACTTAGCACTAAGCTAAAACAAAGAGCTTGCATTGATCTAGCAACTTATCACAAATCTCAAAATGTCCTGACCTCACGAACAACACATTCTTTTTGAAGTGCAACCACTATCGTTATGTAAGCTAATGCATCGACCACAGTACGCACAGCCATGTCCCATAAACAGCAAGGAGATGGATCATCTATTTGATACTATTGGTTGAGGAACAATGCAAACACTCCTCCTTCAGAAATGCCATGGGATCTTTAGCTTACCTCTGAACTGCCATAACTGGGTGGTTTAGCAGTTCATCCAAGAAACATTCAACCAAAGTACCAGATTACATTATTCCATAACACTATGCGGCACCTACAGCACAGAAACAGGCCAATAAGCTAGGGTTTATTCTCCACACGAGCCTTTTCCCACTCTATTTACCTCATATTGGAGAAAGGGTGGCGTAGAGGTAATGTCACTGAGCTAGTAATCCAGAGGCCCAGGCTAATGCTGCAAGGGATATGGATTCAAATCCCACCATAGCAGCTGGTGGAATTTAAATTCAATTGATAAAAATCTATAATTGAAAATTAGCCTCAATCATGGTGACCATGAAACTATCATTGATTGTGGTTCAGTAATGCCCTTTAGGGAAGGAAACCTGCCATCCTTACCTGGTTGGGCCTACATGTGGCTCCAGATCCACAACAATCTTAACTGCCCTCTGAAATTGCCCAGCAAGCCACTCAGTTCAAGGGCAATTAGGGATGGGCAACAAATGCTAGCTTTGCCAGCAATGCCCAAATCCCACAAAAGAATAAATAAAATATCATTCTTTTCCTTTCTCCCTCATATACATATATAGTTTCCCTTTACTGCATGTATGCTATTTGCCTCAATCGTTCTATATGGTACCTAGTCCCATATTCTCATCACTGTCTGGATAAGGTTATGTGCTAAGGTCTTGGGATGAAGCTTGAAACTTTGACCTTATACACAGAAGCAACTCTGTACCAATTGAGCCTGTTTGCAAGTTAATCTGTTTTTGTGATGTTCATTGAAGGATAAATATTGGCCAAGACACCAGGGAGAACTCCCCTGCTCTTCTTCAAAATAGTGCCTTGGAATTTCTTGCATCCACCTGAGAGAGCTGACAGAGCCTCAGTTTAATGTCTAACCTGAAAAACGGCACCTTGACAGTGCTGCACTCCCTCCGTACTGCACCGGACTTTACAACCATGAGGCCACGATGTACTCTGCATTTTCAGAGCACACGATGGAAATTTTTTCCATACATTCCTACTGTTCATTCTAATTTTAATGGCATCATATTTATTTATGCCATATGATAATAATTTGATTCTGCACTGTAAGAATATGTACCTTTGTACATTTTATCACAACATTCGAATGTAATTAAGCCACTTCATCTAGATGACATTAAAATTGTTCAAACAGCTTCCACAACAATTTTATCATTCCTAGAAATTTAGATACATCACAAGAATCCATTGTGTTACAGTCTACAAGGCACTCAGAGTTGAGTTTATCTGCTTTTTAATCTGAGACAAATTTAGATCTCTGCAAATAATAATAAATTGTTCTTTGTAATGATAATTCAACATTTGGTGCTATCAATTTTTGCTTCCCTAGTGGAAATCCAGAAAATGAGTTAGCTGATCTCAGATCTGCATTGACATAAAGGATTTACTACAATTGGTTTCAGTAAAAGATGTCCAGAGTCCCCACTCCAGGTCACTGTCTGAGACCCTTATTGCAAAATTCACATTAGAAGTTTAGATGTGAGGTCCACCACAGTTCAAAAGCCAACAGACATTTGCCGTTTAAGCCACTTAGAGAAGGTTGCCATTTAGGAAACTGTAGCCCAAGGAATTAATGTAGGCTAAGGGGGTAGGTGAAGGGGTATATGAGTTGGGGCTGAGTGTACAACAGTTCAAGGATTGTCACCATCCTAAGGTACAAAGAAAATATCTTTGTCACATCCTGGAAGTCTCAGCCATGGCTCAGTGGGTCTCACATCTGAGTCAGAGGATTGTGGGTTCAAGAATCACTCCTTAGACTTCTGAGCACAAAAATCTAAACTGGCAATCCTGTACAGTACGGAGGGAGTGCAGCGCTGCCGAGGTGCCGTTTTTCAAGTTAAACATTAAACTGAGGCTCTGTCAGCTCTCTCAGGTGGATGCAAGAAATTCCAAGGCACTATTTTGAAGAAGAGCAGGGGAGTTCTCCCTGGTGTCTTGGCCAATATTTATCCTTCAATGAACATCACAAAAACAGATTAACTTGCCAATATCACATTGATGTTTGCGAGAGCTTGCTGTGCCCAAATTGGCTGCTGTATTTCCTACATTACAACAGTGATTACACTTCAAAAAGTACTTTATGGGCTGCAAAGTGCTTTGGGATGTCCAGAGGTTGTGCAACACAATACAGAAATGCAGTGTTTCTTTCCTTAAAGACCTAGAATCACAGGCTCTGGTTTAAGGATATCTCAGCAATAGCTTCCTACATGTGAAAAGAGATATTCCCATGTTACTCAAACCTGCTTCTAACTCCTAACTGCAGGTATATTCTGGAGAAATCTGTCTCCAAATAACATTCACACCACACAAGTGTCAGACAATGACCATCTCCAACAAGAGAGAATCAAACCATCACCCCTTGACAATCAATGCCCTTACCTTTACTAATCCCCCACTATCAACATCCTGATTGACCAGAAACTGAACTGGACCAGCCATATAAATACTGTGGCTACAAGAGCAGGTCAGAGACTGGGAATTCTGTGGCAGGTAACTCACCTCCTGACTCCCCAAAGCATGTCCACCATCAACACGGCTCAAGTCAGGAGTGTGATGGAATACTCTCCACTTGCCTGGATGGGTGCAACTTCAACAACATTCAAGAAGCTCAACAAGATGCAGGATAAAGCAGCCCACTTGATTGGCATCTCATCCACCACCTTAAACATTCATTCCCTCCTCCACCAATGCACAGCGGCAGCAGTGTGTACCATCTACAAGATACACTGCAGCAACTCACCAAGGCTCCTTCGACAGAACCTTCCAAATCTGTGACCTCTACCACCTTGAAGGACAAAGGCAGCAGATGCATAGGAACACCACCACTTGCAAGTTCCCCTCCAAGCCACACACCATCCTGACTTGGAAATATATCACCGTTTCTTTATTGTCACTGGGTCAAAACCCTGGAACTCCCTTCCTAACAGCACTGTGGGTGTACCTACACCACATGGACTGCAGAGATTCAAGAAGTCAGTTCACAACCACTTTCTCAAGGGCAATTAGGGATGGGCAATAAATGCTGGCCTAGTTAGTGATGCCCACAATCCATGAAAGATTACATTTTAAAAAGACTGATCATTCCACAAAGATGCCCTGAATACACCTTTATAGTTATCAGGAAAGAAATGGTCCTTCGCAACTGGATTAAACTAAGTTGAGGTAGTAGTATATCATCGAATGGTTAGGGAGAGGTCAAAACAACTGGTGTGTCTGTGAGGCACAATATATCCTACAACACCTGGACCAAATAAATCCTGCATAGCAATGGTTCATGATTTTAAAGTGAAGTAAATTATCCAGATTCTGAAAACATTGGAGCTGAATAATCTTAGTGAGATATCATGAAAAAGGAGCATTGTAATTGCAACTTCACTCCTTTGAGTTTATATTTCACAATTTCGCTCTGTATTCCTGTTTGGGTGGGGGTGGGGGGGGCTTACCTTGAGTTCCTGATGTAACTTGGATGAAACCCTTGGAAAATGACCAAAATCTTTGTCACGTCATCATCGTTAACTCAATTATCTACAAGATATCAACCCAGTGATGATGAAGGAATGGCAATACATGTCCAACTCAGAGTGGTGTGTGACTTGGATGGGAAGCTGGAAGTGATGGTATTTGCTTTACGTTGCTGCTTTTCTCCCACTGATTGGGAGAGGTCGCCAGCAAGGGAGTTGTGGCTCCTTGGCGAGTTGCTGCAATGCCTGCCTCCTGTAGGTCATCATCAGCTGTATACCAATTCAAGGACAACGTTGACTCAGGGCCGTGAGTTTCTGCAACAGGTCTTCATGTGACTGAACAGGCCAATTCTCAACCCGCAGATCTTTGGGCACTTGGAGCAGGACATCCCAAGGTAGTGGGATCCAGTGTGCAGGATGTGCTTCCTTTTCTTTCCTTCTCTGCTGTCGCTCTTCCTTATCATCAAGGCATTTGGACTCAAAACATATTGCAGCTTGACGGACAAGTTGTCACCATTTTGAACAATTGGGAGCAAGCTCCTCCCGGTCATTAATGTCAATGCTGCCACATTTCAAGAACAGCTTCAGAGCGCCTTTGAAGTGTTTTCTTTGTCCTTGCCCGGAACACAGGTCATTTGAGATTTGAGAAAACAGGACCTGGCAGGAGAGAAGTCATTTGGCCATCTGAATATAGTGTCCAAAAAATGTCGTTGATTTTGCAGTTTTGCCTGAATGCTTGTGGAGTTGGCTTCATGAAGGACAGTATATCCAAAGTGTGCAAATGGGGTGGATGTTCAGTCCAGTGGCAAGGGCACCAATCAAATGAACTCTTCTGTCTTTGATGGTACTGAGTTTCTCGAATGTTGCTGTTGCATCCACCAGGATAAGTGGTGATCACACCTTTGGGTGCCTGCCTTGAGTCTTGGATGGACATTGATGGATCAAGGGGTGCAGAGCACACAGCCTCTGCCTTTTCCATGCCTGGGCATAAATGTCAGGATTTCAATGTTGCTTCCAATATATTGCTTCTTCTATGCTGAAGGAGCACAGAGGTTGGGTGAGGGGGCGAGGAATTCCCAGTCCCAGCAGCCGGTTAAGGGCTGCTGCCAGCCCTAAGAGTACCTGTATTTCTTTTCAGCCCTGGCACAATGCCCCATTCAACAATTATCTTCAATGAGAAGGAAGGGGAGAGAGATATATTGGAAGCAGAAAATAAATCATGTCAGGGACCTCAATGCCCATTCCAACTGTGGACCCTGCATCCAGGAAGCTACACACATGGTTCAGATATATTAGGGGAGTCCCACATTTTGGGACCTGCCATGTCTGAATAACCATTCAAATTCAAATAGCCAAATGTTTTTATTCCCCAGAAACCCTAGAACATTCCCAATGCAAACAAAGTTAATTACCCCAGTTTGCTTACTCCCAAAGGGGGACAATCTAGTGTTCATTTAGCAACATGCAAATAAAGAGTCTGAGCCTTGTGTGTTGCTGAATAGGCCTCATCCTTCTATGTCGGATAAAACAGGAAACCAGAGCTTAAAGTGTATCAGTGTAAAGAGCACTACACATATGTATTATCAGTCCCAATGAGTATAATGTAGGCTCAGTTGTCTCACTTGGTAGGAACAATTTTAAAGAAAATCAGGACTGTGGACGTGTGGAACAAAAACGTACTAAAGTTGTTGGTACCATATTTATTTCCTTAAATAAATACTGAAGAAGTATTCTAGTTAAGAATGAGAATTGAAACAATGGGGATAAGTGAACACAAATGACCGAGAGCGCTGTGGAATATTGCTTCATTTCCGTTGCAACTAAAGGAGTGATATCTGCAGAATGGAATCTAACCAGTCGGCGTTGAGTGATGTAACTGGTAACATTACATGGCACTCATCTCAATTATTTCAGGGTCAGGGAGATATTTCACTTCCCCTTTCCGCAAGTTTTACCTTTCGGTTATTGACCTCCCTCAAGGGAGTAACCAAGCTGGGGGAGATTCAGTGGCAGTGCAAATCGTGTGTGGTTCACTGGAAAGAACAGGTGGCCTTTTCCTATTCCAATGACTGCTTATAACATCAGGACATCAGCACAGCAGAAAAGGAAAGTGCAGCTAATATGAGAGAGCTTTCATTTCAAAACTTCAAAATCTCATTTGCTTCAAGTGTGATTGCATCTGGAGCCAGCTGGCTATTAGTGACAGTCTGGTGGACTGGAGATTGCAGCCAGTTTAAGTTACAGTAAGCTATCAGATCAAGTGTTTGCACTCACGATATGAATGACTCCGTGGCTATCTGCAGGCTAATCCACAACCTAGAGCTTCTTTGGGTTGTGAGCTTGACGTGAAAGCTTTACACAAACAACACACCCTGAGATGGTCTCCTAGTGCAAACTGAGTGATTCAATCATTTAGCAGGGTGATTAAATGTGTTAAGGCTGAGGCCCCCACCCCCACGGATCTGTTCAAAAGCAATCTTCAGCCTCTGAAGGGCTCTTACATGGGGCAGAATTTTCTCTTTGGCATGCAGGGGCCGGGCCCCACACATAAAACAATGCGTGGTGATGTCGGGCGTGCGTTCTGATGTCACCGCGCATCATTCCGATCTTTCTTTCGGCGGGCACACACCAAAGATGGCTGCACACTGTCACACGAGGGGACATGTCTGAATAATTTCAAGCTTTCTTTATTTTAATGTTTCAGATTGAACTTAACCTCCCTGAGGCAGCTCTGTGCCTCAGGGAGATTTCTGCGCTGTTTCGCGTGTGCCCCGAATCTCCCTCCTCCCCCAGCCCGCACAGGTAGCACTGAGCACTCCCAGGCGGGCGTCATGCTGGGCGGGTCTTAACTGGCCCGGCGACATAAAATGGTGGCGCACAGCCAATCGCGGGCGGCGATTGGCTTCCCACCCACTCCTGACAGGCAGAAGATTCTACCCGTGGTAAAGCTGTAAAAACCTACGGCTGAAACTCTGATGGTAACGCTATTGCTCACTCCTAACTCACATCCATGCTGACCTACATTGGCCTCCAATATGTGTTTAATTTAAAATCATCAATCTTGTCTTCAATCCCTTTTATTGCCTCACCCCTCAGTGTCTCCAATGCCCTCCACCTTTACATCCCCTCCCACATCCTTCACTCCTCCTGAAACTGGTCTTTTATGCATCTCTCCTCTCACTTTTTTCCACCATTAGAGGCAGAGTCTTCATTTGTTTGGCTTTCTGTCCTCAAATCCCTTTGTCTTTTTATTTCGCTCTCCTTTTAACAACCTTCTCAAAAGCCTATTTATTTGACCAACCTTCTAGTCACTTCTCCAAATCACCCTTCGTGTCTCAGTGCCTCTTTACCAATATAAACATTTCTATTCATAAAATGCATTGGAGCAGTTTTTTTAACAGTAGAGTTATTATATAAATACAATGTAAGACCCCGATGAACCATATCCAAATTCTAATAAGATTGTATTCCAGCAGTAAATGTAGTGATATTTTATAGCATGATCTGATTCTACAAATAAATTTGACTAGTTGCTTTATCTGTCAGATTTGGTGTTTGTCTTACATTTTCTATCTGTTTTCCATGGGTGTGGAAGCGTAGCTCAAGGCTTGAGCCCTTCCAGTGAGAATATTGGACGTTTGTGTGGGACAATGTACTCCATAGGGATAAAGATGCATTTTTCGGATCATAAAATACATTTATAGAAATTTACATCAGACCATGGAACAAGCAAACTGTAACTGTGATCAATCCACCAAAGGTAACCTATATTATAAAATAAACAGATATGGGAGGATGACTTGACATATATTTAAAAGGCTATTGACCTCTCCCTAATTTTGTACTTATAGGAGGCTCCATTTAAAACATAAAGTGAAGAGATGAAACAGACAACATAAAGCTGTAATAGGACCCGGGTACTAGGGTAACATTTCGTCAGGTAGCTTTTGGAAACACGTCAGAGGATTGTAGACATAGACAATAAACTGCTACCTGCTGTGATGTGTTTGATGCCAGCAGAACATGGGAGAGAATGTGAGCAAACAAGCACGCACACACAACCTGCAAGAAAGTAACAGTCAAATGCAAAGTTAATACAAAGGATTGTGCTAACAAATAATACTAGGCAGCCTGCCTGTTGAAGGGTCATGAGGACTTGAAACGTCAACTCTTTTCTTCTCCGCCGATGCTGCCAGACCTGCTGAGTTTTTCCAGGTAATTCTGTTTTTGTTTTGGATTTCCAGCATCCGTAGTTTTTTGTTTTTATGCCTAAACTGTGGTCATTTTCATTGTTATTCTAAAAATCTGTTTGTCACGCGTAAGTTGTGCCCAATGGATTTTTCCTTATTAGTTTATTAGATTTTGGTAACCTCAGTTAAAACAAAATATCATTGATGAAAAAGGTATTGGCATTAAGCCCTGGTGCAACACTGGGCTGCACCAAGATCAACTTAACTCACAATTTTTCCCCATCCTCCACAATGGCACCTTAGGTGTGATTCTTGGTTTTGAGGCTTCTATTGAGGTCCAACAGCCCATATCTAAGGGCAGTTCCAGCTATGTACAGTCCGTAACTTGACACTCACTAAGGTTTGGTGTGTTGGTGCAATTTTCCAAGAGACAATCCCTGTGAGTGATACTCTTCCCTGGGAAGGCAGGATTGCCTCTCTGGTCTTCATTGGCCAATGGTCTTCATTGCTTCCCTTCCCACCCCTACCCACCACCCACCAAACAATGCAATCAAATACCTGATAAATTCTGCACTCAACCGCTACAATCTTGCTAATAAATTTGCAGTTCCAACGAGTGTCATTATCATTCAAGAGCCACTATCTTTTTTTTTTGGTTTTGAATGTCAGGAGATAGAAGTTAAGAGTAAAATACGGGGTTAAAAGGAATTTGTGCCCCCAAAGGGTATGAGTTATGAAGACAATTACAAGGACAAGTCATTGATATGGGCAGCATTGTATGGCTACAAATGACAATTAGACATGCTCCTAGATAGAGATGGTCTTCATGGGTATGGTGAGAAGATAGGTGTGATGGATCTGTGAGAAAGGGCAACATTCACTGTGCTCAATTACCTTTTTACTGCTTCCAATTTCTTTTAAAATTCTCATAGAAATTGCCAAAAGAGTCAGAGGTGTGCATTTTTTTTACTCAGCAAGTTATTATGACCTAGGATGCATTGTCTGAAAGAGGAGTGGAAGCCCATTCAATTGTATCTTTCGAAAGCGTATTGGATAGATACTTCAAGGAGAGAACATGTTAGGGCTGTGAGAAAAGGAGTGTGAGTAATTGGATGACTCTTTCAAAGAGTGGGAACAACACAATGGGCTGAGTGTGCTCCTTCTGTGCTGTAAGGTTCGAGAAAGCAAGTCTTACTGTAATATTCACCCTGCAATGAAAATGTCTTTCTTTTCATAACATAATACAGATTGCTTGATTTTCATGGAGACAATGTGACTTTAAGTTTACCATGTCAGCAGAGCTCATGCAGAATGTCTGCCCTTTACACTGATCAGTGCAAAACAGGACCTTTTTCAGTGAGGTTTCGCAACTGCGTTATTATGTTATATCGACTTGCTTGTATTCTCGTGCTAGGTTCACTGGCAGGTTGTCGGAATGCTGTCCAGCAGTCAAGATTTACTAAGAAGGTATGCAGATGGACAGAGATGAAAATCAGACAACTGTGCCCAGATTTTCCTGATGGAAGCAGCAATCAGGAGGTGGGTTTGTCTCTGGCTGAGGGACAAACTCCGCCAGGGAGTAGAAAGGTGTCGGTGTTTAGATGGAGGCAAGCTGTCAATTGGGTTGGAAGCAGGTTTGCTGGCCAATTAGTGTCCAGAGGGGGGTGGTGGGGTGGGGTGGGGTGGGGTGAGGGAGGGTGGTCTTGGGAGTCCGGGGGGGTTGGAGCAGGAAATGCAGGCCACATTCTGACTGTCTGGATGGTAACTTTTAAATTTGAGAAAATGGAAGGTGTGGACTTTCCACATTTTGGAGGGCAGGAATCTGGGACAAGGTAGGAACTCGAGAATTTGTTAGCATTCTTTTTACTTTGCCTGTGATAAGATAGGCTCCCTCTGTTCCACTAAGTCTATTCACTGCCAATTATGTGTTGATCTTCTCCTTTCAAAACACAACGAACCCTGTTCCCACCACCCTTGAGTTTTTCAGTATAAGATAGCTCCTGATAAAAATATACAGATTCAAAGACGAGCTCCTAATGAACCCCATAAATGTCTTTATTGGCCTGATCATTGCTGTGGATGAATTCATTAGGCCTCACTCTCCCCCCACCTTCACAAAAAATGCCTGGCCTGAGAATGGAGTTGGGAAGTCAGCATGAGTGATGTTGATGCCCTTTTTTTTTGGTTACCTGCCTCTGTTCAGACCCTCTCCCAACAGCAAAAATCTAGCCCAAAGTTCTAAATATCTATAACAGACTTCACACTATAGAAAAAAAACACACTCATTCATGAAAGCCCATTCAATACATTTAAATCCACTCAAGTAGTTAATCCCTGAAAAAGCAAACATTTGTATTCATAACCCTAAATAAAATACAGCTAATCCTTTAATAATCTATTTGAGCTGTCAATCAAGCTGTGAACATATAGCCTCTCACAACATGATAATGAAAGGTTATAGAAAGCAGTCAAGCAGTAATAATGCTACAATGATAGTTCTTAGGATTTTGTCAACAAACTATTGAAACTGATAACACAGCTTTTTTTTCAACTCAGATAAATGAAGGCAATTTTTTTTAAATTTTTTAATTGCTGGCTATTTAAATAATTTGACAGCTTGTCAGGTCTGCAGATCTTATTCACCCTTCACCGGCATTTATGACTAATCGAAAAATTTGTCACTTACACACTGCGGGATAAGGTCCTTGCTCCAGCAAAAATGGGATCTGTTTGAACTCAGCACTTCAAATGGGCCTCCTGAGTTGGGGTTTCCCTCGTGCGGAGTCGCATCCCACCCGCTTTTCACTACCGGCGAAAATAGGATCTACTGGGAATTGGGGCAGGACATCTGGACCCAGATCCCACCTATCATCTTGAAAGGTCCCTACGGCCTCCATGACTCTGTGAAAATCCAGGCCAGAGTCTGTCATCTCATGGAATTTGGCATAGGGTCCGGTTAAATTATTATGCAGAAAAATGTATAAGATGAATAATATTTTAAAACATTCTAATTTTGCTTGTATCAACTATCAGGTTGAACTCTGTTTGTATATCACTTGATACAAAACTCTGCAGCAATGTCTTGATTTAGATCTTTGGAAGGAAACTCACAATATGTGAAATATTTGACTAATAAACACAGTTCAGGTAATCCAGTATTAGCTAGCTGTCGGTTCCTCAGGCAGAAATTTTCATATCACTTCACCTTTTCATTTCCTAATAATTCAGACTGATATATTCTTACTGACAATTCAGTTATGCAAGAATTACCCCTCCCCAGGCATTTACAGATTACAGGGCAGATTTGGAAAAAGCAAGGAACAAAATTCACACGGCTACCAGAATGTGCCAGTTTTGTTCAAACAGGTAAGGAAGGAAAGGCTTGCATCTACAAAACGCCTTTCATGACGTCAAGACCTCCCAAGGCGCTTTACAGCGAATAAAACATTTCTTGACATTTAGTCACCATTGTACTGTATAGAATGTGACGGCCAATTTGTGCATGGCAAGCTCCCATACGCAGCAACATGCGAACATATGAATTAGGAGCAAAAGTAGGCCATTCGGCCCCTTGATAACATCTGATCTGTTTGCTTTTCAAGTTCCATATTCCCATCTATCCCTGATAACTTCTGATTCCCTTGCCTAACAAGAACCTGTCTACCTCTGCCTTAAAAATATTCACTGACTCCACCTCCACTGCCTTCTGAGGCAGAGTTCCAAAACCTCACAACCCTCTGAGAAAAAAATTTCTCATCACTTGGTCCTAAAAGGGTGACCCCTAATTTTAAAACAGTGGCCCCTAGTTCTGGACTCACCCACAAGAGGAAACATCCTTTCCATGTCCACCTTGTCAATACCTTTCAGGATCTTATATACTTCAATCAAACTACAGTGCAAACAACTCAGTCTGTCCAACCTATCCTCATAAGACAACTTGCTCATTCCAGGTATCAATCTAATGAACTTCCTCTGACACATGATAATGTCCAGATAATTTGCATTTATATTGACTGAAGGATAAATATTGGCCAATAACATGACTCCACTTTAAAATCAATTAAACCCTTGTTCTATTATAGCAAGAGAAACCATTTATTCTTATTCTCTTCAGTTTTTGAATGTTTAGGCAATTTTCTCTCTATTTCCATTTGAAAGCAGTTTAACCATTACTACAAATAAAATGTGAACTTTACTGTCATTTGCAATTGTTTCAAAGTCATTGTGCCGTTTGCTAAGCATTTGTAACAGTGTTTTATATTGTGCCAGCTATTTGTTTTGTGAAATATTTGCTTTCATTATCTTTTAAGTTTCAGGATGTGTTTGCCTTATTTCAGCAAATCTCTGAGGTCTATCAACGCTCCACTGTTGTGCTTCCATCGATTAGATTTCTACAAGGGTTTTGAAACTATATGCAATGTTGTAAATTAAGTCCTTGCTTAATGATGTAGTTGTGCTCTTGAACAATGCAGCTTTAAAAAGGTGCAGTGTTAAGTGAGCCAGATTTTCCCATTACAATCGATGTAAAAGCTATAGGTAGGCTCTGCGGGACCTTTCCCATCCGAAACGTAACACAAAAAACACTGTGACCAAAACAGAAAATGCTGGAAAAACTCAGCAGGTCTCACAGCATCTGTGGAGAGAGAAACAGAGTTGATATTTCGTGTCCGTTTGACCTTTCCTCAGAGCTAGAAGTGTCACACGGACTCGAAACGTTAACTCTGTTTCTCTCTCCACAGACGCTGCCAGACCTGCTGAGTTTTTCCAGCATTTCCTGCTTTTGTTTCAGATTTCCAGCATCCGCAGTATTTTGCTTTAATGAAAACATTATACCCTGTAAGCTTCAATACTGTACATTGCTAAATTACTATATTCGTAAATGAAGTAACATCTACAATAAAATAAATTCAAAAATATACAAAGAAATATGCTAATTATTTCTCCTTAACCCCGCTCACCGCCCCTTCCACTCCTTACCTGTCTCACTCCCTGCCCGACCAATTTAATAATAGTATATGCAGTGAGATGGCTCCTGTCGTATTTTGAGTCGGACTATTTTGCTACTTCATAAGGATAGCATGCACCACGTGACATGCAATTACAATTTGACAAACGTTTATTGTCCTATTTAAGTATAATCGTATTAATTACTGTGATACAAATGATCAGCTCAGCATTGTAAACTTCAAACCAAAAAAGCCAAACTCTCAATTTATCACTGATTATAGCCAGTAGGTGGCACTGGAGACAAGGTTTTCATATCACTGACTAATGAGAAGCCTGAGGAACAGCTACCTGGAAATATTTCTCAACTTCCTCATTTATCTGCCTCCAATCTATCTGAGCCCAGAGATACCGAACCTCCTGTTTGTTCGGCGCTAACCCACCCCACCCCCCCATCATTGATTTCAGCTGCTGCTGCCCCCTCAGATAGTGGGCCAGATCCTGAAATAAAGTGAAATGCAAAAAGAGAACTCACTGCAAAATTATAAACGCACAACAGGCTACAGGCATGGGCCAAATGGCAATTTCTTTTCCCATGAGGACACATGGACTTAAAAAGCCACACCGAGCAGAAACAGTTACGATCGCTGCAAAATTATAAACTGGTTTGCCAAAGATGAGAAACAAAGTGAGGTATGAGGCAACTTCCACAAACAGAGAAGATTACGGTAAATATGAAGGATTGAGTGAACAAGGAAAGTCTTTTCCCTCACCTGAAATCAGTGATGAAGAAGCGTCGATTTAAAATTGTTACGGGAGAGTGAGGAGGAGGCTAAGGAGAAATTTCTTTACACAGAATTGTTAACTGTGGGATGCATCATAACAGCAAATGGTTGAGGTAGAAGCTGTTGCAATTTGAAGGGGAAAAAATGGAGCAGTATTGGAATCAGAGGGAGCTGTAAGGTTATGGGGAGAGTACAGGATTGTAGGGGAGTTTTATGCTGCTCCAGTAAAGAATCAACAAAGACTCCAAAGGATGAATGACCTCCTTCTGCAGGCTTTTATGGTTCCTACATCTCATTTTTCTTCATCCTCAATTGCTTGGAGACCACGAAATAACTTCCTACATGTTAAAGAAATCTCTCAGGACATCCCAGGATGAAGTTTGACTGATGATTCCATCCAGTTGATTTATCTGTGCACCTTCTCATTCAGTAACTTGAATTGTTTCCACAAAGGATTTCCTAAAAATGCTCCTGTGATTTCGGGTAATGGAAGCATTGTGATTCCCACTGCCCTGTGCGTCTGTGGTCTACAGGAAACTATATTGCTCACCTCAGTCCTTCACTCCCCATGTTTTCTTTACAGCTACAGGCTGGAGTTTGTGTTGCTGGCTCCTGTTGAGCTCCAGCCAATATCTTGCTGGGATTCTGGTTTAAAAAAATAAAAGAGTGGAATGTAGTTATTGTGTTACGGTGTAAATAGTTTAGACACTCCTGTTAAATATCTGCTTTTTGTTTTCAAAACAATCTTTACCTGGAGTGACAGGAAATTGGCAGTTTCCACTAACAGGCCCATGTCTCCGATAAACTGAGTATTACAACCTTGTTATGCATATGTTAGTATGATGTAGGGATAACAATTACTTCTTTATCTCAGTGTTAAAAACCAGAGACCCATGTGAGTTGCCCATTGTAGAATCCTGTCTATTCCGCTATTCAGAAAACAACACACCACTCGGGCTAAATTGAGTGGTGGAATTTATTGTTGAGAATTTATGATTCCACAGAATTAGAGGAACTCAGCAACAATTCATGATGAAATACATGACTTAGAACAATCTTTAAACTGCCCTAAATATGTTCTTTTCAGACTTTTTTTAACCATGTCTTTGATGAATGTAATGTGGATATTAAAGCTGCATATAATCATGTTCACTGGCACAAAAAGAGATAGAAGCGGTTCAGTAAGAGACTATGCAGTTGGAGAATAGAGATAACAAATGGCGCTTATAGTATACACCAAGCAGGTTGTGAACCCTCAGATCAAAGCAGCTCTTTCAAAAGAGGCAGGTAACCACATCATTAATCAATTATATCATCCAATGTTGCTGGTAGGTCAATTGGCTTTGACATTTGTCTTGCACATCAAATAACTTTCTTCCAAAAACTAGTCTAGAATACATCTGCAAGTTTCCAAGCAATTAACATTTTAAGGGCAAGAGGATTTGAAGTCAAATGTTTTCTGTTAGACTCAAAATGTTTCATTTGAACCTCAGTGTTGTAAGGTTGGCTTCCCATAGCAATGTACTTATCCCTAGACAATTTTCAGATATTGTGTTTTCCCCATCAAGATAAAGGAACATCTATTTTTTTTAATGAAGTACAACTACCTGCAGGCAGTTGTTTGGTAGTACAGAACTTGAACATTGCCGAAAAGAGAAACATGTTGTTGAAGCTTTTCATCTTGCACTCATCAGGATAAATGCAAGAATGCCAAATTTCTAATGATCACAACAATTTATATTACAAAGAGAAGGGTGCTGATTGGTCAGCTCTGATTGGCCGAGGCATTGCTATGGGGAAAGCAGCGGTGACTCCCACACTCCCAGGTAATTCAAAAAAGGTGCAAAGCTTGAACATATTCCTTTTGTTTGCAGAGAACAATTTCTGCATATGAACATGTGACTTCTAGCAAGCATAAATGAGCCACGAGCTTGACTGGTTAATTTAAATTGGTTATTAGTGTAGATCTTAGCGCACTAAGGATTGTTCAGAAAGTGCTACCCAGCTGTGGAATCACATCTAGATGTTTTATTTTAGGTTTAGTTGAGCTGGTTGAGTACAGTCTGCTCTCTGCCTATTGTAAATAACTGAAGGAACACGTTGTTTGATGCTGTTGTGTTCTTTGATTTTTTTCATCTATGTTTGGTTAAGCTGGTCTGGTAACTGATTCTTGCTCACTTGCTTGATTTCTGAAGCCTGTGAGTGGAGCTAGAGAGCAAGGAAATCTGAGGAAGTTCCAAAAAGGATCTGAGGCTCCCTGCAAAGACCAAGGGCAGGGTCTTCCCCCCCTCCGCCCCTCCCCCCATCGTTGTGGGGGGGTGGTGGGGGGCTGTGCGGGAGCGGGGAGAGGGGTTCCCTGAACTTGGAGTGAGCACTGTTACCCATGCACACGAAAGAGAGCACAGTGCTGCCTCAGGGAGATCGGCTCAGGTTTCAAATAGTCAATAAAGATGAGAGAAACAACTACTGACATGTCCCCTCGTGTGCCACTGTCACATGAGCTGGGACATGTCAATTTCTTTTGTTTAGACATTTCATACAAATTTTAAGACCCTCATGAAACCTCGTCCTGACCGTGGATGAGGTTGCATGTTTTTTCAGAAGACCAACGGACTCCCGGCCTGCCCGCCAACATTAAGGTCGGTCCATTGATTGATTCAATTACTTTATTAATGGCCTTAAGCGGCCATTGACAGGCTGGCGGACGCACAGATGAGTCAACTCTGTGCCCGCCGACCTGAAAATGTAAATGACGGACGGTGATGTCAGGACGCCCACCCAATGCCACCCCGCGTCATTTCATGCGTCGGCGAGCTGGCCCCACCCCCCACCCCACCCCCGCTCGCCAACCCGGAAGGTGCAGCCCCAGGGCCAGGATTTTATGCCCCACGGGTGAGCATGTACCCGACCCAATCGGGCGTAAATTAGTGCGCAATGATGTTGGGCGACCATCCCGGTGTCACCAAGCACTCAATCGATATTTCGGTCAGTGGGCACACACTGAGCACCTGCCGATAATTTATAGGCCTATTAAGGCCATTAACATATTCATTAACAACGATTTTTCCAACCTTACTTTTGTGCTCATCCCGACCAGCCCCCCCCCCCACCCCACAGCGGCGCTGAGTTCCTCAGCCCGCCTTAAATGGGATTAGAATAGTTCAGTACGTGTTTGACCGGCACAGATTCGATGGGCCGAAGGGCCTTTTCCTGCGCTTTGAACCTCTGACTATGGGAATAGCTGGCCATTAATTGGCCAGCCAGCTTGAAATTGTGGGCGCGGTCCAATGACGGGGGGAGAGCCACTTCCCAGCCGCTCCAGGACCCGCCCGACAATCCGAAAATCCTGCCCCACGTGCGGGTCCAAATTCTGTAAGTTCGGAGATTTTTTTTTAAGTATTGTAAATAAATATTTAGAACAAGAGTCGTCATCGAATTGTTCTGAGATAATTCAATCATCGAAGACATAGGGCAATCCGACATTTGCATAACAGGTATGGTCCAATGATTTGGACATGAAGCCCATTTACCTGACATTGCATTGACACTGAAATCCAAAATAACACTTCTCAGTTGTTGCTCAACATCTTTTTGGACTAATGGCAGCATCCTTCAGCACTTCTTTCTCCTGGAGCATAAATTGTTGTGGTTATTTGAAATTTGGAATTCTTGTGTTTGTCCAGATGAGTACAAGTGGAAAAGTTTTGGCAACATGTCTCTCTTTTCAGCAAGATTCAACTACCTGAAGTTCAATTTTAAGACACAAGGGACAGATTTTAAGTCTTTATTACCTCAGTATTAGATAAGGAACTAGAGTGGCTCAGTGGGTTGCTCTCCTGCCCCCTGAGCCAGAATGGCCTGGGTTCAAGTCCCACTCCAGGGCTTGTTGGCTACAAAAAAACCTAGTCACTGGTGCAGACAAGCTGGTCTGTGTTGGTGCTGGTCCCCCAGACTGGGTAAATGTGAAGGGTTGGTGACAGGATGGGGCATCTGGATTAAAGCCACCTGCCAAATCCAGAAAAGAGGGTTTATATGGAAGTGATCAACCAGTGTTGTGATGCCCCACCCCCACCATGTAAGAAGTCAAAAGGGGAAGGATTACCTGGGCATTAGATATTGCCTTGTTAATCATCAGCTGGAAGATAGACCCTGGTCTCCATGCCTGGAAAGTAATGCTTGAAGCTGTCTCCCTCCTGTTAGCAAAGCTGCTGGTATCTGAAGTACAGTGTTGACCATTGTGTGTTACACACAGTGTGATATCAGTCTGTGTCACATTCACTGTCATAATTCCCTCTACCCTCGCAACCGGTACTGCTCACAATCAAAACTAAAGTCTTCTGATGGCCTATTTGTGACATTTACCAACTAGGTTCTTATATTAGGACCTGCAGTTTCTCAAGAAGTAAAACTTTAGATGATTAATGTCTGTCTAAATGTTCAGCTTTGTGGGTCAATGTTAGCTCATTAGCTTGACTCATTTCCATTTTTGCCTTTCAGTAAAACACAGGAAGGATATGCTGAGAACCCAATCAGTAATGGCTCGTTATAAAAGTGAGGATTGTGACTACACTGGACATCAATTCATCACCGTTCATACACACAGATGCTTGTAGACTTCCTGTGTACATCTTCGGCTGTCTGAATTTCCAGTCATCCCTGTAACGGATGAGCTCTGGTCAACTGTTGAGAAATTCAAATAGTTCAATAGGAAGAACTTCCTGTATAATGAGTTTAAATTCGACTGAATATTTGTTGATATTGCTTTATTTTTTTGAAGCAAAAATGTTAAACACATGAGAAGGAAGGAAAAGAAGGACATGTTGACAAAGAGAATTCAACGAGGCTCATGTGGAACAAAACCACCAGTTGGACCAAATATTCCTGTGCTGTAAATATTACAAAATGCCATGTAGAATGATAGAGCCACACAGAACATTGAAGGATATTCGGTTCATCAAGTCTGCACTAACTCTTTTGAAGGGTAAACCAGTTAGTTTTATTCCCCTGCTCTTTCCCTATCTCACTGCTACTTTGTCTCCTTCAAGTGATGGAACATGGTACAACTGTGATATTAAATTATGACAAAGAATTCAGGACATTCAGATCTTTCCATGGTGCCCAATAAAATCATTTAATTATCGACTCATTTTTTGGGATGAGGGGCTTATCTTATGAAGAAAGGTTGAACGGGTTGGGCCTACACCCATCGGGCTTTGGAAGAATGAGAGGCGATCTCATTGAAACATATAAGATACTGAGGGGATTTGATAGGCTGGATGGTGAGGGGATGATTTCCCTTGTGAGAGTCTAGGACTAGGGGACACAGTTTAAGAATAAGAGGTCTACCATTTAAGATGGAGATGAGGAGATTTTCTTTCTCAGAAGGTTGTCAGTAAGTGGAATTCTCTTCCCCAGAAAGCAATGGAGGCTGTGTCATTGAATGTACTTGGAGTAGAGTTAAACAGATTTTGCTAGACAAGGGTAACGAGGGGCAGACAGCAAAGTGGAGTTGGGACCACAACCAGATCAGTTATGATCTTATTGAATGGCGGATCAGGCTCGAAGGGCTGAATGGCCTACTCCTGCTCCTAAGTCCTATATTCCTATCCTGGCAGCAGAGGATCTGGCGCTCATCATTTGAGTATTTTCTTCCATCATCTTTTGATAGGGAAGAATATTGTTAGCTTAAAGGTGCAGAATTTTTTTTTGCAGGGAGTGTGGAAATAGAAAGTGGCTGGAAATATCCGATGCATCTGGCAACATCTGTGGAGAGTGAAACAGAGTTCCAAGCTCTTCACCCATGGGTTACCAACCAGTGGCCTCCACCGCTGCCACCATGTTTCGTTAAGGTTTAACTTATAAGTGACTTGAGATAGCTGGATTTATTGATTTTCTAGAAACTATTTATTATCCACAGGATTTCATAGTAAGTACTTGCATCCTAAGACACAAACTGTTCTATGTCCTGCTCTCTTGGATCCTTTTGGTCATTTGACTCTTGGTGTCACACTTACATCACCAATAACATCATGGTCTCATTAACATTCCCATTAACCCAGGACTCTACAGGCTGTGATCTGACATCATGAGTTCTGATGAAAGATCAGAGACCTGAAACCTTCTCTATTTCTCCCTCTATGCAGATGCTGCCAGACCTACTGAGCATTCCCCACACTTTATGTTTTTGCTTCAGTTTCCCAACATCCAGAGTATTTTGTCTTTGTGCGGCGCATTTTCTGTATTTAATTTTATTGTGCACCTTTAAAAGCAATAGAAATCAATCAATTAATTTTTAATGTCGGGAACAATTTCTTCATGCTAAAGGATTAAAGAAGCAAGGAAAGTTAACTAATTGTCAGCACGTTCAGAAAGCCTGGCACTTTCTTTCATCATCGTAGTATGTCATCACCGGAGCTCACAGTTTCATTACAGTCCAGATGGCATATAATTTTGCTCCAACACAGTGTAAATATTTATACATCGTGCAATAATTTTTTTAAAAATCCTTCTCCTTTGAGACCATTGGCTCTTACTATGATATTATCACGTCATTGGGATGTGGGGAATCTTTCATTCTTATTCTAATGTCGCAGTGACATAGCGTGGGGTTTATTTCGACATTTCCAAATGAGACGAAGATTATACTCCACAATATCGATCAACATTATAGAATTTACAGCACAGAAAGAGGCCATTTGGTCCACCAAGTCCGTGCTGGTATTTATACCCCACTCGCTGAGGCTCCAGCCGAGTTTATTTTTGATCGAGCCGATGCCTAATGTTAATGTTGTCATTTGGTACAATTTATAAGGTAATCCTTACCCAGGTTCAGTTCCATTGGCAATTCTGTGAAATTTTATAAGATGGTGGTTTAAGAAACACAGGCTGCGCGGTTTGCAAAAATTGGTGCTCTTGGAACGCTGGAAGTGGGATGGAAAGGATGAAATGGGCGGAATTTTCCGATCAGCAGGTGGCACCATCGGCGGGCCTGGGAGCGGTCATGGAATGGACCGCCGGCTGCGATCAACTCCCAACCACGGTTTCACGCTGGCTGGTCAATTAACAGCCAGCGCAAAGTGCGCACTGAAATACTCAGCGCTATCGGGGTAGGGAGGGTGGGAGGAGAGCGAGCGCTGAAGCCAATGCGGGCATGGGGGGGGAGCACAGACAGAAAGCTCCTTGGCGGCAGAGAGCTGCCTCAGGGAGCTGACAAACTTAACATCAATCAAAGCAGAATTTAAAATCGGGAGAAAGGGTCCGCGTCTCGGAGCGAGTCACCCGACCAAGCGGATGCTGAAAATTCTGCCCAAATGATTTTTTAAAATTAGCCTCAGAAACCTCATCCTGCCCTAGGGCGAGGATTCCTCAAAAAGGCAAAGATGGCCGGGCATGTTGCAACACCCCCCACACCCCACCAACCGTAATGTTGGACGGGCAGCGAAACATCGCCATCCATTGCTACTTTAATGGCCTTCATAGGCCTCTTCATTGTCGGCGGGCGTGCTGCCGACTCTCGCGCGCACCTGTATGCCAAAATATCGCGCACGTGCGCTTGCCCGATGCCATCACTATTTCACGCTCGAGTGTGTCGGGCACACGCCCACAGGCTGAGCGGAAGATTCCACTCAAGCTGTTCTTTTCGGATTGATTTCTGCTGATTAAAATCTCATGCTCTGCCTGCCACTGCTTCCTGCTTAAAATCAACTACAATCGCACCAGCGACGATCTGGTCCATCATAAGGTCGGAAGTGGGGATGTTCACTGATGATTGCACAATGTTCAGCACCGTTCGCGACTCCTCAGATACTAAAGCAGGCCATGTCCAAATGCAGCAAGACCTCAACAATATCCAGACTTGGGGCTGACAAGTGACAAGTAACATTCTCGCCACACAAGTGTCAGGCAATGACCATCTGCAGCAAGAGAGAATCTAACCATTGCCCCTTGACATACCATCACTGAATCCCCTACTAACTACACCCTGGGATTACCATTTACCAGAAACTGAACTGGACTAGCTACATAAGTGCTGTGGCTACAAAAGCAAGCCAGAGGCTAGCAAACCTGCGGCAAGTAACTCACCCCCTGACTCTCCAAAGCCTGTCCACCATCTACAAGTCAGGAGTGTGATGAAATGCTCTCCACTTGCCTGGATGAGTGCAGCTCCCACAACACTCAAGAAGCTGGACACCATCCAGGACAAAGCAACCCGCTTGATTGGCACCCCATCCACAAACGTTCACTCCCTCCACCACCGACGCACAGTAACAGCAGTGTGTACCATCTACAAGATGCCCTGCAGGAATTCAACAAGGCTCCTTTGATAGCACCTTCCAAACCCATGACCATTACCATCTAGAAGGACAAGGGCAGCTGATAAATGGGAACACCACCACCTGGAAGTTCCCCCCCAAGTCACTCACCATCCTGACTTGGAAATATATCGGCCGTTCCTTCACTGTCGCTGGGTCAAAATCCTGGAACTCCCTTCCTAACAGTACTGTGGGTGTACCTACACCACTTGGACTGCAGTGGCTCAAGAAGGCAGCTCACCACCACCTTCTCAAGGGCAATTAGGGATGGGCAATAAAAATGCTGGCCCAGCCAGCGAAGCCCGCGGCCCGCGAAAAGAATTTTTGAGAAACTCAGAGAGAGCTGCCGCTGAGCCAAGGTTGGCACGTAATTAGCCACTTTCCCAAAATTAACATTGCGCCAAAGGTGTACATAAGTAAAAGCTTTCATAAATAAAGCTTATTTCTAAAGAAAGTTACAGAAAATCTGTTGGCAATTACACCATAGCCACTTGAGGTTGAAGCAAACCTTTCAGCACTTTCAACAACACAGTCACTGTTGTTCTCCGTCTATCCCAGTAAAAGATGGGGTGTTCGCTTGAACCACACCCCCTCTTCTTACCAAGGCTTTAAGAGGACTGCCTTCCCTCTCCATGAGCCTTTGGGCAGATACTGGGTTGAGTCCTACCAATCGCCTGAAACTGCAAAGAGGAAAGGGGCGCCACATGAATACAAATGGTATGATTTTCTCCAATTCCACTTCGCAAAGTCACGGAAATAACTTAAAGGCCCAGATTCGCCCGTGAGAGTAGCAGTGAAGCTAATGGCACATTTCGTTATTTATGCACAAACTTCAACTCCAAGTGAGGGCCGGAAGTGCGGTTAGATTCAAACGCCCAATAATTATTGTCAGATCGTGGCACTTCACACTTAGCTTTGCAAAATGGCATCTCACCATTGAAAGATTGTAAGAGGCTTCATCGCTCTGCATGCACCTTCTTCCTTTCTCTGTCCTTCCCCAGCTCACTGCATCCACTGGAGCCCCTGTATCCATGACAACCCACCTAGGCATCATCCTCATCCTCGTTCTGACAGCAATATAGCTGGAAAGCAACTGGATGAAACCAGCCAAAACGTATAAGAGGGCGAAAAGGCCATTGTGCACATCAAGCCTATCCCTTTTACAGCTTGCATCCAGCCCTCTCTCTCATGGGCTGTCCCCGACCCATTCCATTGCCCTCAGTTCGCAATCATGCTCCTGAATCTTGAAGATGGGCAGGTTCAACAATGGAAACCTTTATTGAACTCTCCTCTTTTAAGCACGATGCAAATATCTCTCAGCATTGCAAAAGTGCCAAAGAGGAACTGTGTCAGGAAGCAGTGTAACCTCTCTGGCTGAAGTAGGTTGTTTACCAGCTGTTGACCACTGATCTGATATTGTTGTTAAGCAGTTTTGCATATTTCATTCAGAGTTCCTTCTGCATTCAGCGGCCGCTATTGTACTATTTAATGGTCTCAAACAGTATCTTCATTTAGCACAGAGCTGGTGTAAATTCTTCTCTCTATGACTCATGTACATAGTAAATAATGACTTATTGACACTGTAAGTATTGCATTTCTGCAGCACCAGGAGGGATTGAACCAACCTTCATCCTGCATTCAAACTTTAGTGCCAGCCCTGATAAAAATGTATTTTTCCTATTTTTTTTTAAGACCACCAAAGCATTAGGGAGCCAGAGATTTAAGCAAGCTCAATAGCAAGTTAACAAATGAGAGTGACTGAAAGGTTGCAACGAATTACTCATTTCAGCACCAAATAATAGGATTTTGAAAATGCCAACAAACTGCTCTGCACGGTGATGAATGCGTCTGGTGCCTCAGGTGGTGGATGGACTACCACAATTTTTGAGTCAGGAATGTTCCGGGAGTTCCAGGTTTGATTCTTGATTGGCTGATCTCAGCAGAGGTGACGATGGGAATGTGGTAAGTCTCCTCAGCGTTCCTGAGTTAGGGAGGACAATGTAAACAGTCAGACAGAATTCCGGCTCTTGCTCAGCGTTTGGCAGCACTTTTTTTCGGAACGCTTTATGTGGATTTTTGTGTTCTTCTGTTTATCGTAAAGGTACCAATCACATAACAAGGATTAGTAAAACAATAATATGGGTTTGTTATTTGTGGAGAAGACTATATGCAGACAACGGTAACTGGGAGGCTATGTAGACACATCTGACTTGTATGACTCATGCTGCTGTGTTCTTCCTGCAGAGTCATGGAATTATACATCACATCACATCCCGTCTCATAGTGGATAGCGATGGACAGCAGTTTAAGATACACTCCCTTAAAGGCACGTGCACATCACATCATAACTTGGACAACACGTGAGGACAGTCAGAGACTCAACTGTGATATATTTCATTGTCAGATAGCCCAGCGTGAGTCGCTTTCTGTGTTCACAAGTGAAGAATACTGGGAAAACATACCAAAGAGCAGCCAGAACCTGTGGAACTCAGCCATGGCTTTCAGTCATCAAGATGTCTCAAGGCACTTCAAATCCAATAAAGGTGGTAAGGTACTCAAAGTTGTAATGTTATGAAACAGCCAATGTGTGTCCACAAACAGCAATGAAGTAATGACTAAATAACTTTATTTTTCAGTAAAGATTGGTTGAAGGATAAACCTTGACCGGGACACTGCAGAGAAGTCTCCTGTTCTTTTCCTAACAGTGCCGTGGGATGTTTTAAGTCCACCTGAGAGGGCAGATCGGGCCTTAGCTTAGTGCCTCATCTGAGAAAAGCATCTCTGACAGTGCAGCACTCCCTCAGTGATGCACTGGAGTGCCAGCCTGGGTTATGTATTCAACAGTCGTCTGACTCAGAGGCAAGATGTGCGACCACCTTGAGGAAAAAGGGAGTGAATTGGAGAACGAGTGTGTCACCTTTTCTGCAATGCCATTAACAGCCACTGTTATGTTTACCGTGCTTTGACATTTCCCTTTGTACTGTGTAATAGAAAGGGTTTTTCTCTCTCTCCTGCGACATTTTCTCCCTCTCTTGTGACATTCGATCAAACATTTTCAGTGGAAAATGAAATATATGCACTTCTCACTTAACAAGAAGACTATGTTTTACTGAAAAATAATACTCTTTCTTTACTGGGTTATAAGTCTCCCTGTATATATGTTCCAGGATTATTGAGTGTGAGTGAAATATTCAGCAACTGTGAAATAAGTACTAGCAAAACAGGACTGAGTAGCTTAGAAACATATACCAATTTCTGCAAATCATTCCGTTCTATTTAGCTTACGCTCTTAAACACCTTGCCAGGCTTAAAAAAATACAAAATAAAAAGGAAAATATTTAGTAGTGAATAGGGAGACCTTTTACTTGTGTGAAAAGACCCACATTACTCACTTGTGCCTGCAGTATTCCTGAGTTATGGGCCTTTTACACTGATGAAAGATCACCTGTATTTCACTGCTCCCTGGGGAGGTATCCTGTATAGCTTTCCAATGAGGCTTAGTAACTAAAGTTCTTGAACTTCACTTCAGTAAATACCGGCATTGTGTGTCCAGTGTTGGCTGCTACTGCACTTAATATGGATGGATAAACCTAAGTAGCAAGCTGCTCTATTGGCATCAACTCTGATGGCCAGAAAAGGGAAAAAAGGTTGAATCTAGTCGGGGCTTCATTTGCACCACTTTCCTTCCCACATTGACAACTGCCTCATGTACATTTCACACTATTCACACTGCAGCCCCACTGCACCTTCACTGCGCTCTCACTGTACCCTCACTGCGCTCTCACTGCGCTCTCACTGCACCTTCACTGCGCTCTCACTGTACCCTCACTGCGCTCTCACTGCACCTTCACTGCGCTCTCACTGTACCCTCACTGCGCTCTCACTGCGCTCTCAGTGCACTTTCACTGCGCTCTCACTGCACCTTCACTGCGCTCTCACTGTACCCTCACTGCGCTCTCACTGCGCTCTCACTGCACCCTCACTCGATTCACACTGCAGCCCTACTGCACGCTCACTGCATTCACACTGCACCCTCACTGTACTCTCACTGCACCTTCACTGCACTCCCACTGCACGCTCATTGCGTTCACACTGCATTCTCACTGCACATTCACTGCACTCTCACTGCACCCTTACTGCACCCTCACTGCACTCTCACTGCACCCTCACTACATTCACACTGCACCCTCACTGTACTCTCAGTGCACCTTCACTGCACTCCCACTGGACCCTCACTGCATTCACACTGCATTCTCACTGCATCTTCACTGCATTCACACTGCACCTTCACTGCATTCACACTGCACCCTCACTGCACCTTCAGTGCACCCTCACTGCATTCACACTGCAATTTCACTGCATTCTCACTGCACCCTCACAGCACCCTCACTGTATTCACACTGCACTCTCACTGCACCCTCACAGTACCCTCACTGCACCCTCACTGCAGCCTCACTGCATTTACATTGCACTCTCACTGCACTCACACTGCATTCACACTGCACTCTCACTGCACCCTTACTGCATTCACACTACACCCTCACTGCACCCTCACTGCACCCTCACTACACCCTTGCTGCGCCCTCACTGCATCCTCACTGCATTCACACTGCACTCTCACTGCACCCTTGGTGTACCCTCACTACACCCTCACTGCATTCACACTACACCCTCACTACACCCTCACTGCATTCACACTACACCCTCACTGCACTCTCAATGCATTCATACTGCACCCTCACTGCACCCTTGCTGCACCCTCGCTGCACTCTCACTGCATTCACGCTGCAACCAAGCTGCACCCTCACTGAACCCTCACTGCATTCACACTGCACTCTCACTGCACTCACACTGCATTCACACTGAGCCCTCACAGCACCCTCACTGCATTCACACTGCACTCTCACTGCACCCTCACAGCACCCTTGCTGCGCCCTCACTGCACCCTCACTGCATTCACATTGCACTCTCACTGCACCCTTGCTGCACCCTCACTGTACTGTCAATTCATTCACACTGCACCCTCACTGCACCCTTGGTGTACCCTCACTACACCCTCACTGCATTCACACTACACCCTCACTACACCCTCACTGCATTCACACTACACCCTCACTGCACTCTCAATGCATTCACACTGCACCCTCACTGCACCCTTGCTGCACCCTCACTGCATTCACACTGCGCCCTCACTGCACCCTCACTGCACCCTTGCTGCACCCTCACTGCATCCTCACGGCATTCACACTGCACTCTCACCGCACCCTTGGTGTACCCTCACTACACCCTCACTGCATTCACACTACACCCTCACTACACCCTCACTACATTCACACTACACCCTCACTGCACTCTCAATGCATTCATACTGCACCCTCACTTCACCCTTGCTGCACCCTTGCTGCACTCTCACTGCATTCACGCTGCAACCAAGCTGCACCCTCACTGAACCCTCACTGCATTCACACTGCACTCTCACTGCACTCACACTGCATTCACACTGCTCTCTCACTGCACCCTCACTGCATTCACATTGCACTCTCACTGCACCCTTGCTGCACCCTCACTGCACTGTCAATTCATTCACACTGCACCCTCACTGCACCCTTGCTGCACCTCACTGCACCCTCACTGCATTCACACTGCACCCTCACTGCACCCTTGCTGCACCCTCACTGCACCTCACTGCATTCACACTGCACTCTCACTGCACCCTTGGTGTACCCTCACTACACCCTCACTGCATTCACACTACACCCTCACTACACCCTCACTGCATTCACACTACACCCTCACTGCACTCTCAATGCATTCACACTGCACCCTCACTGCACCCTTGCTGCACCCTCACTGCATTCACACTGCACCCTCACTGCACCCTCACTGCACCCTTGCTGCACCCTCACTGCATCCTCACGGCATTCACACTGCACTCTCACTGCACCCTTGGTGTACCCTCACTACACCCTCACTGCATTCACACTACACCCTCACTACACCCTCACTACATTCACACTACACCCTCACTGCACTCTCAATGCATTCATACTGCACCCTCACTGCACCCTTGCTGCACCCTCGCTGCACTCTCACTGCATTCACGCTGCAACCAAGCTGCACCCTTGCTGCACCCTCACTGCATTCACACTGCTCTCTCACTGCACCCTCACTGCACCCTTGCTGCACCCTCGCTGCACTCTCACTGCACCTTCAGTGCACCCTCACTACATTCACACTGCAATTTCACTGCACCTTCACTGCATTCACGCTGCATTCTCACTGCACCCTCACAACACCCTCACTGCATTCACACTGCACTCTCACTGCACCCTCGCAGCACCCTTGCTGCGCCCTCACTGCACCCTCACTGCATTCACACTGCACCCTCACTGCACCTCACTGCATTCACACTGCACTCTCACTGCACTCTCACTGCACCCTCACTGCACCCTTGCTGCACCCTCGCTGCACTCTCACTGCACCTTCAGTGCACCTTCACTGCATTCACACTGCAATTTCACTGCACCTTCACTGCATTCACGCTGCATTCTCACTGCACCCTCGCAGCACCCTCACTGCATTCACACTGCACTCTCACTGCACCCTCGCAGCACCCTTGCTGCGCCCTCACTGCACCCTCACTGCATTCACATTGCACTCTCACTGCACCCTCACTGCATTCACACTGCACCCTCACTGCACCCTTGCTGCACCCTCACTGCACCTCACTGCATCCACACTGCACTCTCACTGCACCCTTGGTGTACCCTCACTACACCCTCACTGCATTCACACTACACCCTCACTACACCCTCACTGCACCCCACTGCATCCACACTGCACTCTCACTGCACCCTTGGTGTACCCTCACTACACCCTCACTGCATTCACACTACACCCTCACTACACCCTCACTGCATTCACACTGCACCCTCACTGTACCCTTGCTGCACCCTCGCTGCACTCTCACTGCACCTTCAGTGCACCCTCACTACATTCACACTGCAATTTCACTGCACCTTCACTGCATTCACGCTGCATTCTCACTGCACCCTCACAGCACCCTCACTGCATTCACACTGCACTCTCACTGCACCCTCGCAGCACCCTTGCTGCGCCCTCACTGCACCCTCACTGCATTCACATTGCACTCTCACTGCACTCACACTGCATTCACACTGAGCCCTCACAGCACCCTCACTGCATTCACACTGCACTCTCACTGCACCCTCACAGCACCCTTGCTGCGCCCTCACTGCACCCTCACTGCATTCACATTGCACTCTCACTGCACCCTTGCTGCACCCTCACTGCACTGTCAATTCATTCACACTGCACCCTCACTGCACCCTTGCTGCACCTCACTGCACCCTCACTGCATTCTCACTGCACCCTCACTGCACCCTTGCTGCACCCTCACTGCACCTCACTGCATTCACACTGCACTCTCACTGCACTCACACTGCATTCACACTGAGCCCTCACAGCACCCTCACTGCATTCACACTGCACTCTCACTGCACCCTCACAGCACCCTTGCTGCGCCCTCACTGCACCCTCACTGCATTCACATTGCACTCTCACTGCACCCTTGCTGCACCCTCACTGCACTGTCAATTCATTCACACTGCACCCTCACTGCACCCTTGGTGTACCCTCACTACACCCTCACTGCATTCACACTACACCCTCACTACACCCTCACTGCATTCACACTACACCCTCACTGCACTCTCAATGCATTCACACTGCACCCTCACTGCACCCTTGCTGCACCCTCACTGCATTCACACTGCATCCTCACTGCACCCTCACTGCACCCTTGCTGCACCCTCACTGCATCCTCACGGCATTCACACTGCACTCTCACTGCACCCTTGGTGTACCCTCACTACACCCTCACTGCATTCACACTACACCCTCACTACACCCTCACTACATTCACCACTACACCCTCACTGCGCTCTCAATGCATTCATACTGCACCCTCACTGCACCCTTGCTGCACCCTCGCTGCACTCTCACTGCATTCACGCTGCAACCAAGCTGCACCCTCACTGAACCCTCACTGCATTCACACTGCACTCTCACTGCACTCACATTGCATTCACACTGCTCTCTCACTGCACCCTCACTGCATTCACATTGCACTCTCACTGCACCCTTGCTGCACCCTCACTGCACTGTCAATTCATTCACACTGCACCCTCACTGCACCCTTGCTGCACCTCACTGCACCCTCACTGCACCTCACTGCATTCACACTGCACTCTCACTGCACCCTTGGTGTACCCTCACTACACCCTCACTGCATTCACACTACACCCTCACTACACCCTCACTGCATTCACACCACACCCTCACTGCACTCTCAATGCATTCATACTGCACCCTCACTGCACCCTTGCTGCACCCTCGCTGCACTCTCACTGCATTCACGCTGCAACCAAGCTGCACCCTCACTGAACCCTCACTGCATTCACACTGCACTCTCACTGCACTCACACTGCATTCACACTGCTCTCTCACTGCACCCTCACTGCACCCTTGCTGCACCCTCGCTGCATTCTCACTGCACCTTCAGTGCACCCTCACTACATTCACACTGCAATTTCACTGCACCTTCACTGCATTCACGCTGCATTCTCACTGCACCCTCACAACACCCTCACTGCATTCACACTGCACTCTCACTGCACCCTCACAGCACCCTTGCTGCGCCCTCACTGCACCCTCACTGCATTCACACTGCACCCTCACTGCACCCTTGCTGCACCCTCACTGCACCTCACTGCATTCACACTGCACTCTCACTGCACCCTTGGTGTACCCTCACTACACCCTCACTGCATTCACACTACACCCTCACTGCATTCACACTGCACCCTCACTGCACCCTTGCTGCACCCTCGCTGCACTCTCACTGCACACTCATTACACTTTCACTGCACCTTCACTGCATTCTTACTGCACCCCTGCTGCACCCTCACTGCATTCACGCTGCACCCAAGCAGCACCCTCACTGAACCCTCACTGCATTCACACTGCACTCTCATTGCATTCACACTGCATTCACACTGCACTCTCACTGCACCCTCACTGCACCCTTGCTGCACCTTCGCTGCACCCTCACTGCACCTTCAGTGCACCCTCACTGCACCTTCAGTGCACCCTCACTGCATTCACACTGCACACTCACTGCACCTTTACTGCATTCACACTACACCCTCACTGCACTCTCAATGCTTTAACCCTGCACCCTCACTGCACCATTCACTGCACCCTCGCTGCACCCTCACTGCACCCTCACTGCATTCACACTGCACCCTCACTGCATCCTTGTTGCATTCTCACTGCATCTTCACTGCATTCATACTGCACCCCCACTGCACCATTACTGCACTCACACTGTGCTCACACTGCACCCTCGCCGCATTCACGCTGCACCCACACTGCACCCTCGCTGCACTCTCACTGCATTCACACTGCACCCTCACTGCATTCACACTGCACCCTCACTGCACCCTTGCTGCACCCTCACTGCACTCTCACTGCACTCTCATTGCACTCACACTGCACCTTCACTGCATTCTTACTGCACCCCCGCTGCACCCTCACTGGACTCTCACTGCATTCACACTGCATTCAAAGTATATTCACACTGCAGCCTCACTGTACTCACACTGCACCCTCGCCGCATTCACGCTGCACCCACACTGCACCCTCGCTGCACTCTCACTGCATTCACACTGCACCCTCACTGCATTCACACTGCACCCTCACTGCACTCACACTGCACCCTCACTGCACTCACACTGCACCCTCACTGCATTCAAAGTATATTCACACTGCACTCACTGTATTCATACTGCATTCACACTGCGCCCTCACTGCACTCACACTGCATTCAAATTGCACCCTCACTGCACCCACACTGCATTCACACTGCACTCATACTGTGGGCTGAATCTTCTGAAGAGTGACAATCGTTGTCAGATTGTCACTCCACTCATATTATTTTGCACAGCGCAAGAACTCCATATTTCTTGCCCGGATTTCCGAACTGGGCCTCCTCAGAAATGCAGAGCCTTCCTGTTTTTGGGCTCCTTCTTTATGAGGCACAATTGTCAGGGAAGCCTAGTCACACCCCCGTTTTACAGCACTAGCTGCCATATTTTGTTAAGTCTTCATTCTTTAACACAGTGAAAATCTTTGGAATATTTAAATAGCTTTTCATTGTGTTAGTGAATGAGGGTGAGTGAGGTAAGTGGTTGGGTGGGGTGGCAGGGTGGGTGGGATGGGTAGGGTACCAGTTGAATAGGTTGGCAGGGTGGTGCTGTTGGGTCAAATCTGGTTGGGGGGGTGGGGAGTTGAAGGGTCGGGGGGTCAAAAAGTCGAGGGGGGAGTTGGAAGGTCAGTGGGGTGGAAGGGTCGGGGTTCAGATGGTTGTGGGTGTCGGTGGGTTGGGGCTGAAAGGGTTGGTGGAGGGAACCAAGGAGCTCAATTGGGAGTAGAGTGGGGGTGGGGGGGGGTGGTGGGGGGAGGGTGGGAGGAGTGGATTTAGTTGTTTAGTTAGCCAAAAAAATCACTTTTTGCACAAAAGAACTCTTCAATCTCATTGTATCTGTAGTCTCTAAATCATGGTCATTGGAATCAGTTGTTGTTTTAGCCTACCAGGAGTTAGACCTGGTTTTTTCCTGTCAAACATTTCCTGGGTAACTATTCTGGAAAGTGAGTTGGCACCCTCCAAAGCCTCTGACTCTAACCCAGGGTTGGAGACTCTTTTGGAGAGTTCCGGATGCAAGGGGAGTTGCCCATCGGAGGTTGAATCCTCCCGGGCAATTCCTGTGGAGTCTTTGCTTTGGGACTTCCAAGGGGTCCCTAGCACATCTTCCGGGGGTACCCCCAGGGTATGACCATCCGAGGACTGGGAGCTTAATATTTGCACTCACACTCTTTACACTCATACTGCCCTCACACTACATCCCCCTTCACCTTGCATTACCTGTGCCACAAGCTACTTGAAATTGCTTGTCAAGGTCACTAACAATGTCACTGAGGCACGTGGTTAGTTAATCCTGGGTGGTCACCTCGCCTTCGCAAAATACACCCCATACACTGATTTTCTCCATTATTATGCCACCCCTTTTTGTTCTCCCCTACCTCTTTATACTCCCTAATAATGAAAAAGTGACTTTCGCTGTGGCCTGATAAAGTTTAATAAACATTCTGGAACAGAGAATCATGTGACCAGTACACTTGACAACACCACACACCATCAGGGACTCAAAATGTATGAAGACAGTGAGGAGCATCAAGTATTAACAAATGTTTTCACTGAAAGGCTAAAATAACACCTGATTCTAATAAAATGACTATGACTCAGAGACTTAAAGATACAACGAGGTTGAAAAGCTCTTGTGAGCAAATAAGTGTTTGATTTTAAGTTTAGGTTTTCTATTTAAAAAGAAATGTCGAGTTAAATTTTGTGTCACAGTTACTGGCTTGTCAGTGGACTGGGTCGTGTGCATTGATGAAGGCACAGCTTGAAGCGGAGGCTAATTTTATCAAAGCTTGTCGTGGGGTGTGCACCAGCTTTAACGCATCTTCACCCGATATCAAGCTGGCCCGAGTGTTGTTCTTCATGCATTTAATGCACTATTCCCATGGCTGTTTGAGATAAGAGTACTTTGTGCAAGCTTATCTAGTATATAAAGCAGAGTCACAAAACTGACCAACAGCTTTTAAGTGCTAAGCTGAATGATGTCCCTTATCACCGTAAGGACAAAGAGGCAACCTTTGGGTCAAGAGCAGCAAATAACTCTTTGCAATTAGATGCAAGTCGAAGTCTACATTCCATTAAATTTATGAACCTTCAGGGTCAGGAGAAATGCAAACGTTATATCACTTTTTAAAGGAAAATTTTATTAATATTACTCCCACACAGTGCAACGGTGACAACATATTAAAGGTACCCCACTGATTGCAAAGCACTTTGGGATATCCTGAGGTCATAAAAGGCACTACATAAATGCATAATTCCTTTTGTATTTGTTGCTAATCCAACATTGGTGTTCTTCAGAAACAGACTTATGCATCTATGATCAAGTAAAACCGTCTGCTCCCACAGATGCCCTTCTGGCTATCGAGTGCGCCACTTAAAATAAGAACTCAGGAGGGAAGGTCAGCTATGCTGTGAATTGACTAGAAGGAAGAATTGATACAGAGCCTGGGCTCTGGATTGCTTCATGGCTATGTCCTGGGCTTTTAATACGGATAAGGGAAAAATCCTGAGCCTCAACGCCTCCACAGATTCGCATGTGCAAAAAAAATTCCAAAGATTTAACACTTAATCTATTTATTCCTATTTTCGAACAGTGAAGACAGGCATTATGCTAGTCATGCTTTGAGCAACGATCAATCATCATTGGGTAACGAGTCCCACAGCAGAGTCAAACTAAATGGGGAAATTAAGACGTTTATCGCAGGAACGTAAAATTCTTAAAAGCTCTGCAGAACACAGCCACTCCTATTGCTGCTCCACAGCTAATTCTTAATAAGGCTTTATGCCTATTAAGCTGGTGAGTTCATGTGGTCAACTTCAGGTTGTTCTGCCTCTCGTGCAAAACTCAGGCAGCATGCTAACATTATTCACCTTGTATAAAATCCATTACAGTCATATTTTGTCACGATAGTACTATGACGTTAGGTTACTGTCACGTTAGGTTGATCCCAGGTATGGAGGGAGTTTCTTATGAGGAGAGATTGAGTAGTTTGGACCTCTACTCATTGGAGTTTAGAAGAATGGGAGGCGACCTTATTGAAACATATAAGATTCTTAAGGGGCTTGACAGGGTAGATGCTGAGAGGTTGTTTCCCCTTGTGGGAGAGTCTAGGACCAGAGGGCATAATCTTAGAAAAAGGGGTCGCCCATTTAAGACAGAGTTGAGGAGGAATTTCTTCTCTCAGAGGGTAGTGAATCTGTGGATTTCTTTACCGCAGAGGGCTGTAGAGGCTGGGTTGTTAAGTATATTCAAGGCTGAGATAGACAGATTTTTAATCAGTAAGGGAATCAAGGGTTATAGGGAAAAGACTGGAAAGTGGAGTTGAGGATTATCAGATTAGCCATGATCTCATTGAATGGTGGAGCGGACTCGATGGGCTGAATAGCCTACTTCTGCTCCCACGTCTTATGGTCTTATTGGGGAATTAAATGCTCTCCTATGTCCAGCATCCAAGGTTGCACCCCGGCCTGTGGGGGATCTTTAAGCCTCACTTTATTTGTGGCCTGAGAAAACCAGCTGGCCAATCAGAGAAGTCAAAGGAAAGATACTTGTTGCCTCACAAAATACACTGAGGAAACCAACAGGGAATGGCACAAACCACTGCTTCAAATCGCATCGCCAGGGTTTCTGCTCCTCATCCAACAACAACAACTCCTATTTATATAGTGCCTTTAACATAATGAAACACCCCCAGGCTCTTCACAGGAGCATTATAAAACAAAGCACAACGCTGAGCTACATCAGGAGATGTTAGGTCAGATGACCGAAAACTTTGTCAAGAAGATAGGTTTTAAGGAGTGTCTCAAAGTTGGAAGGCCAGGTAGAGAAAGGCGGAGAGGCGTAGTGAGGGTCTTCCAGAGCTTAGGGCCTTGGCAACTGAAGGCACAGCTACCAATGACGAAGCCATTAAAATCGGGGATGCTGAAGAAGCCGGAAAAAGAGGAGCGCAGCTGTCTCGGAAGCTTGTGGGACTGGAGGAGATTACAGGAAAAGGGAGGGATTTGAAGACAAGGGTGAGAATGATAATGTCAAGACACACCTTGACCCAGGCCCAAAATAACTCAGTTAGCACAGGGGTAATAGGGGAACAGGGCTTGGTGTGAGTTAAGGCACAGGCAGTAGAGTTTTCGATTATCTCCGAAGTTAGTGGGAGACTGGGAAAATTGTCAAGGAACCTCAGCCCCATTTTGTCCGCCTGCAATTCGGAATTCCTTATTTAATATTTAAATTTGTCCGTAATGATTCAAAAAGCATTTTGTGAGCACAGCCCTGCTAGTTGAAATTAGTACAAGAGAAAAGCAACTTGAATATCATTAACCACCAGCAGCTCCCAAAAATTCTCTTGTCTCCTCCAGCAAGTGCAGGAAACTCTCCGTCTCCTTGGGTGGAGTCTTTCACTTGTTTCATGCTGTCACACTGTAATGAGTTCTAATTTGACAGTATTTGAGCTATTTCATGACCTGAAGTATATTTATTACACTGTTAACCCAACAGACCCAACAGAAGTAAAATATGCTCTTTAGATACTTTGACTCCTAACTTCCAGTGTCCAGGCATCGTTGGAGGTACCCCAAAGATTCGCCTCCACCCCACCCCCACCACCGGGAGTCCCCAGGTAAGGATTTCCCAGCAATTGCCTGGGAAGTTCAAACTTCCGTTGGGCAATTGTCCTGCAATGGGAACCATCCGAAACTATGATTTAAATCGCAGACTTCAGATGGTTCCAATTGTCTTTTAGCAATTTTTACCCAGAAAAAGTTAAACTTAAAACCTCTTCTAACTCCTGGGTATCTATAGTACTGACTCCGTACTCCCTCAATGGGACTGTTCCCACCCTCCAACCTTCCCAGGGAAGCCCCTGGATACTTGACCCCCACCCTACTGACCACATCTCCCCTCCTCCCACAGTCCAACCCCCATCTGACCACCCGTATCCCCCAATCATTCCCCCATCCAACTTGACTCCCTTCCAAACAACCTCCCCCATTGACCACCTGAACCCCTCCACTGTCCATCCCACCCCCTAATGACCACTTGAACTCCCTGACTGACCCCCCACCTGGCCACCTGAACCCCCAACCAACATCCCTGACCAACACCTCCATTGACCACCTGACCTCTATTCCCCAACCCACCACCTGACCACCCCCCCACACTGACCACCCCAACCTCTTACTGACCACCCAAACCCCTGACCAACCACCCCCAACTGAACTGCCCTCTGAACAACCTCCCCCCCCACCACTGACTCCCATCCAACCCCACCGACTACCCAATCTCTCTGAACTGATGCCCCCTTCAACCGACCACCCGAACCTTCCAGCCAACCACCCAACCCGCCCCCACCACAACCATCTGACCCCCTCCTGCCATCGCCCCCAAATCCTGCCTACTTACCTTACAAACTGACCTTCTCCATGGCTTCTGAAAGTGGCTGGACCTTAAAACTACTCGTGCAGCTAGTGCCATAAAAAGAGGGTGAGGCTCCCTTACCTCCAACACTGCAGCCCTCCACTGAAGGCCTCAGGAGAGCACTGCCCTACACGGTTCTTGCTTGGCCTGATTCGGAAAGTTGGGCGTGATAGGATCAACTGGATTTCCAGGCAGGAAGCTAGGATCGGAGTGGCAATCCGACTCTGATTGCCAATCCGCGGAAGCTCAGGCCCAATTTTTATTAAAAATATGTTTACCCTGTAATCATAATTCCACCCTGCACCACCCCCCCCACCCCACTCACCGCATTCTCTCCTCTTTTCCAATCTTCCACTTATTTTTCTTGTAGCTAATCTGATTTAATCCATCCGACCTTATCCAATCCTTATTCCTTACAAAGTCAAGAATTTAGCTTGCCACAGTTTTGTTCCTTGCATTTCATCTTGCAGGCAAATTTATCAAAAGAGTTTTGTCTATTAACATTTGTTTGGTCATGTTGAGCCAGGGCCACTAGATCGGTGTGCTTGTCATCAGTCCTTAAGAATCTCACAGCCACCAACCAACTAACCCCATCCTCAGCACTGTACATGTCTACTCCACTATCCTACTGCCAGCTAAAACTGAAAATCCAGCTCTTTCCCATTGGTTCCTATTTATATTTCAAGCATTTTTATTGACAACTCTTGCCTTTGGCCACATTGAATGCATATTTTGTTATGTCAATAAATTTGATTATCTTCTTGTGCAGTGTGAAGGGATCATTGGGACTGCTCCATTGGTCTGCTCCATTGGTCTGCTCCATTGGGATTGCTCCATTGGTCTGCTCCATTAGGTCGGCTCCATTGGGACTGCTCCATTGGGATTGCTCCATTGGTCTGCTCCATTGGGACTGCTCCATTGGTCTGCTCCATTGGGACTGCTCCATTGGTCTGCTCCATTGGGATTGCTCCATTGGTCTGCTCCATTGGGACTGCTCCATTGGTCTGCTCCATTGGTCTGCTCCATTGGTCTGCTCCATTGGTCTGCTCCATTAGGTCTGCTCCATTGGTCTGCTCCATTAGGTCGGCTCCATTGGGACTGCTCCATTGGTCTGTTCCATTGGGACTGCTCCATTGGTCTGCTCCATTGGTCTGCTCCATTGGGATTGCTCCATTAGGTCTGCTCCATTAGGTCGGCTCCATTGGGACTGCTCCATTGGTCTGCTCCATTGGTCTGCTCCATTTGTCTGCTCCATTGGGATTGCTCCATTGGGACTGCTCCATTGGTCTGCTCCATTGGTCTGCTCCATTGGGACTGCTCCATTGGTCTGCTCCATTGGTCTGCTCCATTGGTCTGCTCCATTGGGACTGCTCCATTGGTCTGCTCCATTGGTCTGCTCCATTAGGTCTGCTCCATTGGTCTGCTCCATTGGGATTGCTCCATTGGTCTGCTCCATTGGTCTGCTCCATTAGGTCGGCTCCATTGGGACTGCTCCATTGGGACTGCTCCATTGGTCTGCTCCATTGGGATTGCTCCATTGGTCTTCTCCATTAGGTCTGCTCCATTGGTCTGCTCCATTGGGACTGCTCCATTGGTCTGCTCCATTGGGACTGCTCCATTGGTCTGCTCCATTGGGACTGCTCCATTGGTCTGCTCCATTGGGACTGCTCCATTGGTCTGCTCCATTGGGACTGCTCCATTGGTCTGCTCCATTGGTCTGCTCCATTAGGTCTGCTCCATTAGGTCTGCTTTATTGGGACTGCTCCATTAGGTCTGCTTTATTGGGATTGCTCCATTGGTCTGCTCCATTGGTCTGCTCCATTGGTCTGCTCCATTGGTCTGCTCCATTGGTCTGCTCCATTGGTCTGCTCCATTGGGACTGCTCCATTGGTCTGCTCCATTGGTCTGCTCCATTGGTCTGCTCCATTGGGACTGCTCCATTGGTCTGCTCCATTGGTCTGCTCCATTGGTCTGCTCCATTGGGACTGCTCCATTGGTCTGCTCCATTGCTGCTCCAGTGTCTGCCATTGGGACTGCTCCATTGGTCTGCTCCATTGGTCTGCTCCATTGGTCTGCTCCATTGGGACTGCTCCATTGGTCTGCTCCATTGGTCTGCTCCATTGGTCTGCTCCATTGGGACTGCTCCATTGGTCTGCTCCATTGGTCTGCTCCATTAGGTCTGCTCCATTGGTCTGCTCCATTGGGATTGCTCCATTGGTCTGCTCCATTGGTCTGCTCCATTAGGTCTGCTCCATTGGTCTGCTCCATTGGGATTGCTCCATTGGTCTGCTCCATTGGTCTGCTCCATTAGGTCGGCTCCATTGGGACTGCTCCATTGGGACTGCTCCATTGGTCTGCTCCATTGGGATTGCTCCATTGGTCTTCTCCATTAGGTCTGCTCCATTGGTCTGCTCCATTGGGACTGCTCCATTGGTCTGCTCCATTGGGACTGCTCCATTGGTCTGCTCCATTGGGACTGCTCCATTGGTCTGCTCCATTGGTCTGCTCCATTAGGTCTGCTCCATTAGGTCTGCTTTATTGGGACTGCTCCATTAGGTCTGCTTTATTGGGATTGCTCCATTGGTCTGCTCCATTGGTCTGCTCCATTGGGATTGCTCCATTGGTCTGCTCCATTGGTCTGCTCCATTAGGTCGGCTCCATTGGGACTGCTCCATTGGGACTGCTCCATTGGTCTGCTCCATTGGGACTGCTCCATTGGTCTGCTCCATTGGTCTGCTCCATTGGGACTGCTCCATTGGTCTGGTCCATTGGTCTGCTCCATTGAGATTGCTCCATTGGTCTGCTCCATTGGGATTGCTCCATTGGTCTGCTCCATTGGTCTGCTCCATTAGGTCTGCTTTATTGGGACTGCTCCATTGGGATTGCTCCATTGGTCTGCTCCAATGGTCTGCTCCATTGGGATTGCTCCATTGGGATTTCTCCATTGGTCTGCTCCATTGGTCTGCTCCATTGGTCTGCTCCATTGGGACTGCTCCATTGGTCTGCTCCATTGAGATTGCTCCATTGGTCTGCTCCATTGGGATTGCTCCATTGGTCTGCTCCATTGGTCTGCTCCATTAGGTCTGCTTTATTGGGACTGCTCCATTGGTCTGCTCCATTGGTCTGCTCCATTGGGATTGCTCCATTGGTCTGCTCCATTGGTCTGCTCCATTGGTCTGCTCCATTGGGACTGCTCCATTGGTCTGCTCCATTGGGATTGCTCCATTGGTCTGCTCCATTGGTCTGCTCCATTAGGTCTGCTTTATTGGGACTGCTCCATTGGTCTGCTCCATTGGGACTGCTCCATTAGGCCTGCTTTATTGGGACTGCTCCATTGGTCTGCTCCATTGGTCTGCTTTATTGGGACTGCTCCATTGGTCTGCTTTATTGGGACTGCTCCATTGGTCTGCTCCATTGGTCTGCTCCATTGGGACTGATCCATTGGGACTGCTCCATTGGTCTGCTCCATTAGGTCTGCTTTATTGGGACTGCTCCATTGGTCTGCTCCATTGGTCTGCTCCATTAGGTCTGCTTTATTGGGACTGCTCCATTGGTCTGCTCCATTGGTCTGCTCCATTGGTCTGCTCCATTGGGTCTGCTTTATTGGGACTGCTCCATTGGTCTGCTCCATTGGGACTGCTCCATTAGGCCTGCTTTATTGGGACTGCTCCATTGGTCTGCTCCATTGGGACTGCTCCATTAGGCCTGCTTTATTGGGATTGCTCCATTGGTCTGCTCCATTGGTCTGCTCCATTAGGTCTGCTTTATTGGGACTGCTCCATTGGTCTGCTCCATTGGTCTGCTCCATTGGTCTGCTCCATTGGGTCTGCTTTATTGGGACTGCTCCATTGGTCTGCTCCATTGGGACTGCTCCATTAGGCCTGCTTTATTGGGACTGCTCCATTGGTCTGCTCCATTGGTCTGCTTTATTGGGACTGCTCCATTGGTCTGCTTTATTGGGACTGCTCCATTGGTCTGCTCCATTGGTCTGCTCCATTGGGACTGCTCCATTGGGACTGCTCCATTGGTCTGCTTTATTGGGACTGCTCCATTGGTCTGCTCCATTGGTCTGCTTTATTGGGACTGCTCCATTGGTCTGCTCCATTGGTCTGCTCCATTGGTCTGCTCCATTAGGTCTGCTTTATTGGGACTGCTCCATTGGTCTGCTCCATTGGTCTGCTCCATTGGTCTGCTCCATTAGGTCTGCTTTATTGGGACTGCTCCATTGGTCTGCTCCATTGGTCTGCTCCATTGGTCTGCTTTATTGGGACTGCTCCATTGGTCTGCTCCATTGGTCTGCTCCATTGGTCTGCTCCATTAGGTCTGCTTTATTGGGACTGCTCCATTGGTCTGCTCCATTGGTCTGCTCCATTAGGTCTGCTTTATTGGGACTGCTCCATTGGTCTGCTCCATTGGTCTGCTCCATTGGTCTGCTCCATTGGGTCTGCTTTATTGGGACTGCTCCATTGGGACTGCTTCATTGAGACTGCTCCATTGGGATGGGTGCATTGAGTCTGCTTCATTGGTCCATTCCATTGGGACTGGTCCATTGGTCCATTCCATTGGGACTGGTCCATTGGGTCTTCTCCATTGGTTTGCTCCATTGGGATGGGTGCATTGGGTCTGCTTCACTGGTCCACTCCATTGGGACTGTCCATTGGTCTGTTCCATTGGGGCTGGTCCATTGGGTCTTCTCCATTGGTTTGCTCCATTGGGACTGCTGCAGTGGGGCTGTTCCATTGGTCTGCTCAATTTTAACGTCCAACACCTGGCAGAAACTGGGAAGCTAAAGAAAGGGAAGTCACTTGGCCCCTCTGATCCTGTTGTCTTCCCAACAGGTCCTGGGTTGAACCTGCTATTTTGAACGGATGAGCAGAGTATCTGGAGGATTGAAAAGGGGTCCTAATTTAAGTGTGCAGATTGAGTCCTGTGATGTTATCGGGTCCTGATCTACAATTTTAGGAGTAGGTCTGAGTAGGGGGTGGGTGTGTATGGAAGCAGGGGAGGGGACAACAGGAGAAGGGGTTGGGGAATAGAGAGGAGAAGGGGAAGGTGGACACTGAGGAGGAGGGGATGGGGGACAGTGAGGGAGGTGGACACCAGGGCGCGCGGCCAGCAGTGAGGAGGACAGTGGGAGAGGGAACAGTGGGGGAGGGGGACAGTTGGGGAAGGGGGCAGTGAGGGAGGGGGACAGTAGGGAAAGGACAGTGGGAAAGGGAGAGCAGGGGAGGGAGATGGTAGGGAAGTGGCTGGGGGAAGAGGGAGCACCAGGGCATGGGGGCCTGCAGGGGAGAGGGACAGAAGGAGAGGGGGGAATAGGGGAGGTGGGGAAGGGAAAACAGGGAAGGGGTAGGAGAAGAGACGAGAGGAGAGCGGGACATGGCTGCCCAGGGCAAGGGACATGGGGGAGAGGAGGGTCAACAGAAGATGGGGCACAACAGGAGGGGGGAAAGTGGGAGACAGGGGAGTGGAGGAAGATGGTGGACAGTGAAGGCAGAAACGTATTGAAACTTGGCCCCAGCATTAGGATCAGCAGGGCCTCCATGTTCCCAGCCCTTCCAGGTTCATTGCCCACTCCCACTAATGGGGTCCAGCACACCCTTCCCACCTATCCGTTAACATTAAAACCCTACAGTTTACCCATTCCGAAGTAGCAATTACAGAAATCCAACAACTCTAGTGTTTGCAGCGATTGTAATTAACCAGGCTCTCCCAACTAGACAACCACTTTGTCCTGCCAAGGTCTTTTCCATTCCACAAAAGGACAATCCTTCTGTAACTTTCAAACATAGCATTTTCTTCACAAAACATACACTTTCAGATTTGCCTTTCGAGCAACTGTCCCACAGCTAAAGTAGCTAATTATTTGTTGTTTGCCTGCATATCAAATTAGCCTGTTTTGACTTCATGTAATTAGAGGGCAGCTTGCAACATGGCTCAGCAGTGTTGATTCATTGTAAATGATCATTAATGGCCACCGTTTCATTAAGAATTTAATCAGCACCAGCTGCAAATTAACAAATTTTGCAGCATTACAGCGTGAGGATGAGAGGTTATCATTAACACGGAGCCTTCAATTAAACAGAAATCATTAAGCAGCTTGAGGAATCCGGCGAGTTTGAGGGAAGCCATTTATCTTCATCACACACATCCTTCTCCGCACAAGTCAGCAGCAGCATCTAATTGAAGGATGATTAGTAGTGTTATCGTTAAGGAGCGGAATAATTTATTACAGACGGGCTGATGAGCCGAGGGAGCGATTTGTATTCATTAAAAAGCGGGCTGCGTACAGCTAGGTGATTAACACATGACTTTGATAGGCAGCTGAGGGAGGCTGTGCTGCTACAGGAGGTCAGATACAGCCTTGGCTGTGGGTCACTGGTTCAACCTATTACAAGCTGATAATAAAGTAATGTAGGCCGCATGAATGGCTTGCCAACTGCAGCGCATCATTATAGTCACTTATTAGCATCAGATATGCAAAGTGAACAGTTATCAGGAGTCCTTTTTTCCATTACAATGCCGCAGCTGTGTGGCGCTGTTTGCTAAGTGCTGAAGGGGATAAATTGTTACTGTAGGAACTTGATCACAATGTGCCTTGACTCCCAAATGATGTCGAGTGTTGTGTGATTTAAGGATTGTAACGGAATAGATGGAAAACAGGGACAGGAGGAGGCCATTCAGCACTTGTTGCTATTCAGTTAGTCACGACTGATTTGTATTTCATTCACCTGCTTTTGCTCCTTAGCCCTTGGTATCTCTGCCTAACAGAAATCTATAAGTCTCAGCTTTAACTTTTCAATCGATTCCCAGCCTCAACAGCTTCCTGAGGGAAAGGGTTCCAGATTTCCACTCCCCTTTGTGTGATGAAATGCTTCCTGTCATCACCCCGGTATAATCTAGCTTTAATTTTAAAGTTATGCTCCTTTTCTCTGGTGTCCCTCAGACGAGGAAATAGCTTTTCTGCACTGACACTATCAATCCCTTTGAAACATTCTCGATGACCTCGATTAGAGCACCCCATAATCTACCACGTTCAAGGGAATACAAGCTTAGTCTATTCACATAGCTTGGAAATAAAGCAAGGTCTTTATCTCCCCTTTTATCTCAAGATGGTTCGTGCTTCCCTTTCTGTTAACCTAACCTTATTAGTTATAAAAGCTGTTAAATGACAGGTAAACCGCCATAATATGTAAAAGATAACATGAGAGTGCGGCTGCCTCATTTTCACTTATGGGGCCTTATGTGCAACTGATCCAACAATGTCTCAACCATTTTAATCAAATTATGCCATCATGTCAGGGAATATTTCCAAATGTCTCTTATTTGCAAAACTCTCTCCTATGTCTCTGCCCCTTTAAGCATTAGTTTCTGATGTGTGTTAAGAATTGGATCAGTCAAACTGAACTGAACATCAGGCAAATAAAGAGTGGCAATAAGATATGAAGCGCAATAAATTCATTCTAAACCAGTTATGTCATTTCATATCACATTTGTATTAGGTTAAGTTTAGTGCATTATCCACTAGATTTAAATTCCACTAGAAGTTAGTGCATTCCACGGGACACAGGCTGAAATTTTCTGGTCCAGTTGGCCTCAGGCATTATGGCGAGCGAGGGGGGACAATATGGCGAGAAGGCCTAAGATCGGTTTCATGCCAGCATCAAAGCACAGTGAGATCATCCGATGGTGTCCGCGAGGGTGAGGTTGGGAGGGAGGGGAACGAGGGTGTTGGAGGCCAGGTGGGTGAGGTTGGGGGGGGGGGAAATTGAAGGCTTTGGGGAAGTGAGGTTGGGGGGGAGGAGGGACAACGGAAGAGGAGGGTGTAATGGTGAGAATGCAGCAAGTGGGGAGGGAAGTGTAAGCGGGGAGGAAGGTGTAAGGGAAGGGGTTTAGAGGGGGGAAGGAGTTTGGAGAGAGGAAGGAGCTCAGGAGGGGATGGAGTCAGAGGGAGGAAGGTGTCTGGGGGAGGAAGGATGGAGGAGGAAGTAAGGGTGGAGGAGGGAGTAAGAGTGGAGGAGGGAGTAAGGGTGGAATAGCAAGTAAGTGAGGTGATGTCCAGGTGAATGTGCAAGGGAGGGGTCTGTGGAGTCATTAACTGCCTCCTGGGGAGCGAACTGAGGGTGCGTGTGGTAGGAGGGAATGGTGAGTGTGAGAGGGGGCAGAGTGAGCCGGAAGGGTGGGAGGCTGGGAGTGCGATGGTAGCAGCAGAAGGGACAACGAGGGTGGTTGGAGGGGACTCGGAGGCAGACAGGGACCTGGGGGTGGGAATGAGGAGGTCGGGGAGGGCCATGTGGTTTCATGAGGAATTCTTAGGAAGGGAGGGAACGTGCACATTCACCTGGACCTCCTAGAATGACAAGCGTTCGGGTTGGTAGGTTATGGTGGGGAGGTGGAAGGTATTGTCAGGGGTTCAACAGTGATGGGGGAAAGGACATGGGTGATTTGGGGAGGGGAAAAGATTTGGGAGCTGATTTTTAAAAATTCATTCATGGGAAGTATGCTTCGCTGGCTGGGCCAGCATTTATTGTCCATCCCCAGTTGCCCTTGAGAAGGTGGTAGTGAGCTGCCTCCTTGAATCGCTGCAGTCCATGCGGTGTAGGTACACCCACAGTGCTGTTAGGGAGGGAGTTCCAGGATTTTGACCCAGCGACATTGAAGGAATGGTGATATATTTTCAAGTCAGAATGGTGAGTGACTTGGAGGGTAATTTCCAGGTGGTGGTGTTCCCATCTATCTGCTGCCCTTGTCTTTCTAAATGGTAGTGGTAATGGGTTTAGAAGGTGCTGCCTAAGGGGCCTTGGTGAATCCCTGCAATGTATCTTGTAGATGGTACACACTGCTGTGTGTTGGTAGTGGAGGGACTGAATGTTTATGGTTATGGTACCAATCAAGTGGGCTGCTTTGTCCTGGACAGTATCAAGCTTCTTGAGTATTATGGCAGCTGCACTCATCCAGGCAAGTGGAGAGTATTCCATCACACTCCTGACTTGTGCCTTGTAGATGGTGGCCATGCTTTGGAGAGTCAGGAGGTGAGTTACTCATCACAGGATTCCTAGCCTTTGACCTGCTCTTGTAGCCACAGTATTTATATGGCTAGTCCAGTTCAGTTTCTGGTCAATGGTAATCCCCAGGATGTTGATAGTGGGGATTCTGTGATGGTAATGCCTTTGAATGTCAAGAGGCGATGGTTAGATTCTCTCTTGTTGGAGATGGTCATTGCCTGGCACATGTGTGGCGTGAATGTTGCATGTCACTTGTCAACCCAAGCCTGGATATTGTCCAGGTCTTGCTGAATTTGGACATGGATTTCTTCAGTATTTGAGGAGTCGCGAATGGTGCTGAACATTGTGCAATCATCAGCGAACATCCCCACTTCTGACCTTATGATGGAAGGAAGGTCATTGATGAAGCAGCTGAAGATGGTTAGGCTGAGGGCTCTGTGCTGAGGAACTCCTGCAGTGATGTCCTGGAACTGAGATGACTGACCCCCAACAACCACAACCATCTTCCTTTGTGCTAGGTATGACTCCAACCAGCGGAGAGTATTACCCCTGATTCCCATTGACTCCAGTTTTGCCAGGACTCCTTGATGCCACATTTTGTCAAATGAGGCCTTACTGTCAAGAGCAGTCCCTCTCACCTCACCTTGAGAGTTGAGCATGTTTGAACCAAGGCTGTAATGAGGTCAGGAGCTGAGTGATCCTGGTGGAACCCAAACTGGGCACCAGTGAGCAGGTTATTGCTAAGCAAGCGCCAGTGGATAGCACTGTCAATGACCCCAACCATTACTTTACTGATAGTGTTATTGTACCACTGTGGTCTTGACTGAATGGCATGCTGTCACCTAACCTGGACCAGGAAGTATTTTGCAGATTGTAGACAAACGTATTGTCCTGCAAAAACTGACATCTTTAAAACCTGAGGTGACAATCCAACATTATTTAAAACAGAGATAAAAACCAAAAAACTGCGGATGCTGGAAATCCAAAACAAAAACAGAATTACCTGGAAAAACTCAGCAGGTCTGGCAGCATCAGCGGAGAAGAAAAGGGTTGACGTTTCGACTCCTCATGTTGAAGGGCCATGAGGACTCGAAACATCAACTCTTTTCTTCTCTGCCGATGCTGCCAGACCTGCTGAGTTTTTCCAGGTAATTCTGTTTTTGTTTATTATTTAAAACAGAATCAAACAGGGCTGCCCCATGTTACTAGTGACACAGCTTAGTCTCCAACAGGAGGCACCAAATGTTGGCCCACAGCACTTGTGATTGTTAATTTTAAGTTCAAATCAATGATGCAACTTGGTACAACACCTCAAGTTATATTTGAAAGTTATACATTACTGTGTCTGTACTGCAGAGTCTGTAAATGATAGATTAATTACCACAACAAACTTCACTTGCGGAAGGCATGTCAATTTACTTTTAATAAGTTTCAGATGTTTCATTTTATACTTCATGTATACAGAGCCAGGCAATGTTAGTGAAGTTGGTTAATGGATAAATGTCTGCTGAGGTTAACTCCAATGTTCCTCTTTGAGGTTCTTCCCCGGTCACTATTTTATCCAAGAGAAGGCACCTTTGACAGTGCTGCATTCCCTCGGCGTACTGCACTGGAGTGCAAGCACAAAAGTTGTGCTTCAGACTCTGGAGCAGCATTTTCTGGTACAGAAGCAAGAACAAATGAGGCACAGCAAACAGCCTGAGGTGAGTCATCAGTACATCCCGCCAGGGTCCTTATAAATACTACCAGAAGTATGTGACCTAATGTTCATTAGTCAGAGGGTCAGAAGATGAACCATATTCAGCTCGTGGATTGTGCATTCTATTTTAAAACTATTAAAAGCAGGAATAACTTTAAATAATTTTTCTTACAGCAAGTCAGTATTGTGCAAAATTCCTTCCAGCCTCAGGACATGTTCAAAACCAGAAAGGTGCAAATTTCTTTTGTAGAAAAGAAATCACTTCAGGAAAATCTTTTGATTTAGCCCCCATGTCGACAAGGATTAATTTTGATCTCCTCTCCACTGGTAATTTAGCTCACCACAGAGAATCTTGCCCCAACCAGTCAAGATTAAAAACGTTCTTACAATGTCATGTTTTTTCCTCACTGACTGATCGTTACAAAGCTCTTCATTCCTACGCTTCCTAATGACTGGCTGTTGCTGAGTTACGTCCAGCGGTGGTTTGCAGTCGCCATTAGCTGATGGTACCATTCCCAAAAAGGAAATAACCAATTTATTTACTTATTAAAGCAACGGAACACATTAGCCCATGAGGCCTTCTCCAATCACATGAGATCCTTGGCCTTACCACAAAATATGATCTGGTTCATTGCATACCTGAATTGCAAAATGTAACTTGCCCCTCTTAGATACCAGTGCAACTTTCAGCTGTTTCCTCTCTGTGCAAGATAAAGAAAGACTTGCATTTATAAAGCGCTTTTCACAATCACCTGACATCTCAAAGAAAAACGAAGCACTCTTTGAAATGTAGTCACTGTCACAGTATACAAAGTGCGGCAGTTAGTTTGTGCATAGCAAGCTCCGACATCCGTCAATGTGACAATAACAAGGTAATCTGATTTTTAGTCTGAACCTTTCTAATCTGTACATTGCTCGTCCTGCTTTCTACCCTTAATTAGCACATTCCTCAGATAATATCACCACCTTCAACACCTCTTTGTCCTTTTGTCTGTGACATCTTTTGGTTATCACTGGCCCTCTATCCAGCTCTTCTTGTCCCACCTCCCCCCAACCCCCACCCCAAACCAGTTTATATTTCACCTCTCTTCTATTTTTACTTAGTTCTGTTGAAGGGTCATTCGGACTCGAACCGTTAACTGTGTTCCTCTCCGCAGATGCTGCCAGACCTGCTGAGTTTTTCCAGGTATTTTTGTTTTTGTTTTTGATTTTTAGTCATGTTGATTGAGGGATAAAGATTGGCTGGGCCTCCAGGGATAACTTCCCTGCTCTTCTTCAAAATAGGGCCATGGGATCTCTTACATCCACCCGGACAGACAGATGGGGCCTCGGTTTAATGTTCCAAAAGGCATCACCTCCAACAGTGCTTCACTCCCTTACTACTACACTGGAGAAACAGGCTTGATTTTTGTGCTTAAGCCCTGGAGTAGGACCTGTATCCACAAACTTGTGAGTGAAAGAGTGTTCTCAACTGAGCCGCAGCTGACACATGCATGTATTAGCATGTATTATCAGCTTTGGTAACTATCTTTTGCCTCTGAAACAGAAAGTTGTGCGTTCAGACCCCACTCTTGCATCCATTGGGACTGAGATTGGGAAAGATCTTGATTTTCAGTTCAGGGTCAGGAAACGGTTGGTCAGATAATTCCCAGGTCCCAGCCATATGCTAGATCTGCATCGCTCATGCGACACAATCATCAAATGTAATTGGGCCAGGGGATGTTGCTGTAGGAGCTCCTCAGGGTAATGTTCTAGGCCCAACCATCTTCAGCTGCTTCATCAATGACCCTGCCTCCATCTTAAGGTCAGAAGTGGGGATGTTAGCTGATGTTTGCACAGTGCTCACTGTCATCCACGGCTTGTCAGATACCAAAGCTGTCCATGTCCATATGCAACTAGGCTTGGGCAACATTCAGACTTGGGCTAATAAATGTCAAGTAACATTCATTACACAAGTGCCAGGCAATGACCATCTCCAAAAAGAGAGAATCTAACCATCATCCCTTGAAAGTCAGTGACATTACCATCATTGAATCCCCTTCTTTCAAACACCTTGGGGGGTTTCCATTGACCACTAAGTGAACTGGACCAGTCATATAAATACTGTGGCTACAAGAGTAGGTCAGAGGCTAGGAATTCTGTAGCAAGTAACTCACCTCCTGACTCCCCAAAGGCTGTCCACCATCTACAAGGCACAAGCCAGGAGTGTGATGGAATACTCTCCATTAACCTAGATGAGAGCAGCTCCAGCAATACTCAAGAAACTCAGCACCATCCTGGACAAAGCAGCTTGCTTAACCAGTAGCCCATCCACCACCTTAAACACTCACTCCTTCCACCACCAATGCACAGTGACAGTAGAGTGCACCATATGCAAGATGCACTGCAGCAACTTGCCAAGCCTCCTTCAACAGCATCTTCCAAATACATAACCTCTACCACCTAGAAGGACAAGGGCAGCAGGCACATGGGAACACCACCACCTAAAGTTCCCCTCTAAGCCACACACCATCCTCAGTTGGAACTATATCTTCATTCCTTCACTGTTGCTGTGTCAAAAACATAGAACTCCCTTCCTAATAGCACTGTGGGTGTACCTATATAGATGCACTGCAGCGGTTCAAGAAGGGAGTTCACCATCACCTTCTCAAGACAATTAGGGATGAGCAACAAATGCTGGCTTTGCTAGTGATGCTCACATCCCTTGAAAGAATAAAACAAGGATAATCTTTGTGCCAAATTAGTGCCACTGAGCACTACCAGAAGGCGGGAACTGCCTGCACAGCATAGGCAGCAAAGGCAGATGGCAGCCATGATGGAGCCTGCCATTGCTTTGCAGATGACAAGAAGCAACACCTCCGAGGGCCAGCAGCCTAACCACACAAAGAGTAACCAAACAGCCAACTAAAATGTACTGTACCTATCCAGAGCACAATCCTCTAGTTCCTAAAATTTTCTAACATTAAAAAGATCCCCTAATTTATTCCTGCATTGAACCTGACAACTGTGCACTCACCTGCTGTTTGGGTTTTGTGATTCACAAATTGAAAACCCCCTTCTCAAGCTCTCCAGTCCATTAACAAGCTTTTCAAGGCACTTGACAAGCCATTATTTGGAGGTGCGCAGGTTGCCAGCTTCCTCCCAGCCACCACCCCCCAGCGCCCTCACTTTGAAAATTGCAGCGCATCCAGGAAGTGTTGGGAAAACTAATCCGCCATCTGGGAGTGCTATCTTCAAAGCACTGTCACTCTTATTTCAGCTCCCAACAATAACTGAAAATCCTGGCCGAGGGGTGTATTCACTCCTAGAATGTAGACGTGGGTTGCAACATCATGTCACTTGGTGCATGACAACAGTAAGAAAAATGGATCACAGATCTTTGGATCCAACCCCCTTCCCAAACGAAACATAATTAACATGCGCCTTCTGGAGAATGTGTCCATCTTACACCCGCATCTGGATGCATTAGTAATAGGCTCAAACCAACAGAGTCTTAAATAACTTAGATGTCATTGTCTGGTCTTCATTAGGAAGAAATTAAACTTGAACTTGCTTTCCCTTCCAAATTTTATTTCCTGTTATTTTTTTTGGTCTGTTGGCTACCTAGTGTATGAACATAAAAACGAAATACTTATAACAAGCTGTTATATTTCAACCAGAAATTGTTTCATTTCCAAAAACAATGGAGAGATACTTCCATTAGTAATGATGATAACAGATTGCAACACCCAAGTTCTGGAGTCAGATCAAGCTCCTGATATCAATGTGGCAATATCATTCAGAACTGGATCGGGGTAAAGTCTTGCAATTGTCCCATTCAACTGCACAAATCTGCCTCAAGTTTTAAATACAAGAGTAAATTGAGCCTCACTCTATGGGCTGGACAAATACTACAGAAAACAGAGAGAAAGAAAGACTTGTGCTGTTGTAAAGACTTTCACCTTCTTCGGGCATCTTAAAGCACTTCAAAACTAAAGTATTTTTCAAAATTTTGGTAGGATAATATTCCAGCCACTTTGTGCACAGCAAGGTCCCATAAGCAGTGATGAAATAAATGATCAAGTTACCCATTCTGGCACTGTTTATTAAAGCATAAATATTGAGCCGGATCAAAATGTCTAAGAGAATTTTTTTACATCCGGGCTGTTTAATGCCTCATCTGAAAGACTGCACCTCTGACAGTAAACCACTCCCTCAGTCCTTCACTGACATGTTAGCTTAGGTTAAGTGCTCAAATAAGTTGTGGGAGAAAGTGAAAGTTAAGGCATTATTCAGATCATTAATCATGATCTTTTCCAGCATTCCACATGTGTGTAGTCAAATCAATGACTATTTTACTTCAGGTCAGAGCTTTAGTCAGTGGTGGTAAAGAGTGGGCACATGTCACTGTATGGTAGCTGCAAAGGCAACAGTAATAATCTACTGACAGTTTTTATTAAAGAACATACATGGGCTTATTCCAGCGGAGAAGGAGGATCAGAGTAAGTGGGGCAGAGGTGGTGCTTGACTTGCAATGGTCACTCAGCCCTGCTATGGCTGGTCCATCACAGCATTGTCACTAGGTGGGTGAGACAGGCAAGCAGTCCGCAAGGAGGCTTAAGCTGCCCAGAGGGGCTCTGGCTGAGGTGAGTTCCTTGCTCTCTTCCACACTGTGACTGCCAGCTAATGTATTGAAATGTTTCCAGCTGGGTAGAGGGGTGCATGTTTTATTCTTCAGTGGAAAACCAGAGCCCAAGAGGCTGTCGACAGCTTTTAATTCCCTCCCTAGCTCATTGCTATTGTACCTATGTTTTGTTATCAGCTCCTGATAAATATTGGCCTGGAGAAATTCTTGGTGGGAGACCCGCAAATGCTGAAGCACATTCCATATTTTTATACTCGAATTGCGATCTTCTACCAAGTGTACAACAGATGCAACAAAAAATTCCATTTTTTAGAAATGTGTTATCTGCTTCCTATATGAACTGATGAGGTATTAATGTTTTTATCTAGCTACTTTCAATGAGTTACATTATAGATATTACACACCCTCTCCTGGTAAGCACTACCCACTTTCGCTACAGGCAGTGTAAAAGCTGGCCTGTGTCACATGAATTTCTCCTTTGATCCCACTTAAGGGCCTCATCTTGCCGCCACCGGTATTCAACCAGTAGTGGGCAACAGACTGGCTGTGCGGGGAGAGCGATAAGCAAGCCCTTCTGGTGGGGTGGGGGCACTCAGTGCCTGATGAGGGATCCCATAATGGGAAGAGGGGTTTCCCACTGACAGCCAGCTCCTGCCTTTTCCTCTGACCACCAACACCAACCACCCACCCCCCCCCCCCCCCCCCCCCCCCCCGCCGCCACCACCACCCCACACCTTCCTCACCCCACTTGCTGGCAACCCTCTCCCCACAACTCCCATTCAGCTCTCTCTTACCTTCCTCCAGGGATTCAACAACGCTCCCTGGTGAAGATCCATTATGTTATCAGCAGTTCCCGGGGGGGAGCTGCCAGTAATGGAGAGCTTCCGGCCTCTGATTTCTGCCATGCTCGGGGAAGTGCAACAAATAAATGCCACCATGGAGCCTGGAGTCTCAGTGACAGGGTTCCTGTTGCCAGTTAGGGACTTAATTCCTGTAGGGCATCCAGAGATCGGGTAGCTGGGTGAGCAGCCATTTCTGGCGGTGGTAGGGTTGCCAACTGTGATCAGATGTATTCCTGGAGGTTTCATCACATGATCTGCCCCCACTCTCTAGTCATCAGTCGGCCAACACATCCATCCTTGTGAAGTACTGCCTTCCTACACTAATTCGTAAGCAAAAAGACTCATTATCCAATTGGATGATGCTTGACTGTTGGTCAAGCAGCCTTTTTCTTTCCACTTTCAATATTTTCATATGTGGTGAAGAGAAATGTTCAAAGAAAATGACAAAAAAAAACCCATCTTCTTTAATGTCCCTAAGATTTTTCTCCAGGGTTGCACACATCAGTATGCTGGAGATTAATCTTCAATTCCTGGAGTCTCCAGGCCAATCCTGGAGGGTTGGCAACTCTAGGGCAGCAGGCAACCCCCCCACCTCCCCCCCCCCCGCCCCCCACCCCAGCCTCATTAAATTCTGTCCACTGTCTTTTGGATAAACCATTAAACCGAGGCCTTGTTTGACCCCTGAAGTGGACATTAAAAAAATCACATGGCTCAATTTTGGTGAAGAACAGGGCCGTTAGTGGCCTGGTAGCGTGGCCAATAGCTAGCGTTAATTCAATATCCCGAGAAAAGAGATTACCTAGTCATTAGCATATTGCTGTTTGTGGGAGTTCACTGGGTGCAAATTGGCATCAGAGCAGAAATTCCACAATGAGTGGTAATTCTGCAGCAACTTCTGGACCACGGCATATGCAACATGCTAATTGCCCAACTGAGTCAGCTCTAGCTCTAGACACACTCTTTTACATGGTCACTATAAACAGGCCTTGTCCATTCCAACATAAATTTCACACAAACAGATTGACTGATCATTGTGCCAAATTCTAATTCATTTGTTATAAATTTGTTGTTGAGAGGGTGCATCTGCTTGAGGAGTACAGCACCACATTGTTTAATACATGAGGTTACAAGAGAGGCCGTGACTGTTTGAACTGGGCTATTTCTGTGCTCCTTTATGTACACAGTGTCCACTGATTAAAGTGTCTGAGAACTGCTGCAATTTCAAAACACAGCAAAAGAAAATGAAAGCGAAGCAATCTCCCCGATGGAATGTAATTTCCTGAAGGTTCAATCACCTTGTTGCTTTATGCTCAATTTTTGTTTCATTTTGTCTTTTCTATTTGAAATTTATTAAAGTTGGGTAGTGTCATTCTCAGAAAGCACAGGAGCAAGTAGATGCAGTCATAGAACCTTGGTGAGGCCACAGCTGGAGTACTGTGTGCAGTTCTGGTCACCACATTATAGGAAGGATGTGATTGCTCTGAAGGGGGTGCAGAGGAGATTCACCAGGATGTTGCCTAGGATGAAACGTTTAAGTTATGAAGAGAGGTTGGATAGACTTGGGTTGTTTTCATTGGAGCAGAGAAGATTGAGGGGCGACCTGATCGAGGTGTACACGATTATGAGTGGCATGGACAGGGTGGATAAGGAGCTGCTGTTTCCCTTAGTTGAAGGGTCAATCACGAGGGACACAAGTTCAAGGTGCAGGGCAGGAGGTTTAGGGGGGATGTGAGGAAAAGCTTTTTTACCCAGAGGGTGGTGACGGTTTAGAATGCGCTGCCTGGGAGGGTGGTGGAGGCGGGTTGCCTCACATCCTTTAAAAAGTACCTGGATGAGCACTTGGCACGTCATAACATTCAAGGCTATGGGCCAAGTGCTGATAAATGTGATTAGGTAGGTAGGTCAGGTGTTTCTCACGTGTCAGTGCAGACTCAATGGGCTGAAGGGCCTCTTCTGCTCTGCGTTATTCTGTGATTCTGTGATAAAAAAAGCCAGACTACAGAATTTTGGTTTAATAAATGGTGCATAGAACAGTTAATATATATTTATACGCAACACAGGTGTATGCTGTTTTCGAATTCTCATTATAGAAAGGATATTAAAGAGAGTGTATGATGTAGATTCACCAAGATAATACCAAGGGTTGGGAAGATATGGTTATGATGATAGGCTTGAGATACTGAGAATATTCTCTTGCACCAAGGAAGGAGATTTAAAATGGTAAAAGGTTTGGAGAGGTGAATCGCGAAGGATCACTTACACTGGTTAGGTATGAATGATAAGGGATCAGCACTGTGCGAGAACAATTAGGAGAAATGGCTTTATGCAGAGAGTTTTCAGAGCAGTGAATGCTTTGCCACAGGGAAAGCAGCTACCATCGCATCTTTTAAAAGAAAGCGGATGAGTATTTCGAGTACAGGAAGATATAGGGATTCTAGGCAGTGGACAATTGAAATTGGTTTGCTGCAACAAAGGGCCAACACAGATATGATGGACCAAATGGTCTCCCAATGTGCTTTAAGCATCTACGATTCTGTTCGAAAGTAGAAAATGCGCCAGGTGGCCTTTACCTTCTGTTATGCTGAAGTCCAGTGTTTTACAGGGCAGACTTAAAATCTGGTTTTTGCTACTGGGGATTCCAGGACCTTTGCCTGCAGTTTGGGGGTCCTATTAATTAGAGTCTCTCCTTCAACATATATGGGAGGAGGCATATTTGGCTGACCAGGTGTGGATTGATGTATGAGTTCTGTTTTGGCAACATTCAAAGACAATCCAAATCTCTTGCATGCAGAACCGAGGAGACCAGGAGAGAATTGCAAATCTGGTGCAGAGGGGGCAGTGACACTGCACTCTGGAATATCTTGAGCACTTCCCATGCCTTGGCAGCCACCTCTCTCTAAAAGTCATGAGGAGATAAGCGCCAGGTCAGCCTTCTACAAGCTACAGCAGCAGGCATTTGACAACATCAAGCAATTAGGAAGGCAAATGGCAGATTGGCCTTTACTGCAAAAGATTTGGAGTACAAGAGTAAGGAATTTTTGCTCAATTGTATATGGCTTTGGTGAGACCACACCTAGAGTACTGTGCACAGTTTCAGAATCCATATTCAAGGAAGGATATTCTTACATTGGTGGCAGTACAATTAAGGTTCACTAGGTTGGTTGCCAGGATATGGATAAAAGCAAAATACTGAGGGTGCTGGAAATCAGTGAAGAAGAGTCATAAGGAATCGAAACATCAACTCTGTTTCTCTCTCCACAGATGATGTCAGACCTGCTGAGTTTTTCCAGTATTTTCTGCTGGGAAATGGAGTTGTCCAATAATGAGACACTGAGTGAATTGGGCCTATATTCTCTGAAGTTTAGAGGAATGGGTGGTGATCTGATTGAAACATTCAAGATTCTGAAGGGGATTGACAGGGTAGACACTGAGAGGTTGTTCCCCCTGGCTGGGGTATCTAGAACACAGGTCTCCTGGGGGGGCACAGTCTCAGGATTGGGAGCTGATTATTTTGGACTGAGATGGGAGGGAATATTTCTTCATTCCAAAGATGGTAAATCTTTGGAATTCTCTATCGCAGAGAGTTGTGGATGCTTCATCATTGAATATATTCAAGGCTGAGGTAGATAGATTTTTGATCTCTCAAGGAATCAAGGGATATGGGGAGGGGAGGCAGGAAAGTCTACTTGAGGTCAAAGATGACCCATGGCTGTATTGAATGGAGAAGTAGGCTTGAGGAGCTGTATGGTCTACTCCTGCTTCTATATCTTACATTCCAATGACAGTCAGGCAGAGAAAGAATGAGGAAAACAGTGAGCTAAAAGCAAGCAATTGGCAAAAAGAGTTGGCTGGGAGACCAACATACATTTTAAATTAAGTTCAATTAATTAACATGAGTACTGCTGAAAAAAGAGACATGTTTAAGCTTTTCATCTTACACTCATCAGAACACTCACAAGAACACTAATATAAGGAGAAAACAACAATTTATACTGTATGTGAAGAATGCTGATTGGTTGCCAAGTGGCATTGCTATGGAGAATGCACCAGTGATGGTGACTGACAGTTAACTGCCAAGCATTGTTTGATATTTAAACCAGGCAGTTTGACCCTGATTTGTCAAGGAATTTCCCTGAGGAATGAATCAGCAAATGGCTGTCACTTATTTTGTTTAGCTGAAACAGGCACTACGTATGTACATGTTCTTTCTGTCTACAAAGTACAGGGCCCTTTGTATTAACATATGTAGCTTACAGACAGAAAGAACATGTATATACATTGCGACTATTTCAGCTAAACAAAATAAGTAACAGCCATTTACTGACTCATTCCTCAGGGCAATACCTTGGCCAATCAGGGTCAAGCTGCCTGTTCTAAATTTCAAACAATGCTTGGAAGTTAACTGTCAGTCATAATCACCGGTGCATTCTCCATGGCAACGCTACTTGCCAACCAATCAGCACTTTCTTCGTATACAGTATAAATTGTTGTCTTTGCTTTATTTTGGTATTCTTGCAAGTGGCCTGATGAGGGGAAGTTGGAAACCTTAGAAACGTCTCTTATTTCAGCAATACTCAAGCTCTGTACTACCGAATGACTATTTATAATTAACATGAGCTATTACAAAGATTAACATGTTGCATCTTAACCTTATCCAAAATAGTTTATGATGGGTGCAAGAACGTTTGCTTGACTATTATTTTTATTTCAGCGACATGATGCTTTTATCAGACTCACTGTAATGTCTGGCATGAAAATATGGCTGCGATAGCCACAATTGTTGTCTGTGGTGCTCAAACCAGTGAGTTCATTTGGTTCTACCACAGAAATGGAGCTTAAGTCAAAATCCTTATATTACCTCAAAAAGCTTTCTTAGCTTACATATTGAAAGTGCCTTATTATATCCCATTATCTATATAAGTGAAAATAAAAGTACCCACTTTAAATTCTCAGACAGCTTTTGTAACAGTTGAATTTGAGAGATAAAGGCAATAAAAAAGATAATCTCATAATAAAAAGGAGATATTGATGGCTATGTTGGAATATGAAATATTGAAATCCAAGATTGAAGCTAATTGCAAAAACATAGCTCTCTGGAAGATGAAAAACAGCTGGTAGGAGCTTAATCCAGGGATATATTTGGATTCATAGAAGAAATGTCTACACACAAAGAAAGAAACTTGCAAAATAACAGAAGTTCTGAATGTTAAATGGTACTGACAAGAGTTATGGAATGTAGGGAAGAATGGTACAAGGGGGTTTTAATGTACAGCAGACCTTTTGCAATTTGAATGCTTATGTGGTCCTGCTACCACGCAGAAGATAAGACTGTAATAATAAATCAAAAAGAAAAATGCCCCTGGCCTATGTAACATGCTGATCCAATTACTTAAAAACTGAGTGGACTGACAGTACGCAGTATTGACGCAGAGCTGCAAATCACCACACAGTTATTTCTTGATTTCAGCTGGGCTGTCAACTGGTACGAGCACAGGCACCAAGCATGAAGGTGGTGGGGGGGTGGGGGTGGGGGGGGTTCCTGAATGAGGTGGAGCAGGATTCAGGAAGCGCCACAGTCACCTCTTACCATCCATGGGCTGCCACAGACCTGAGGAAGAGGTGCCTGCTGAGGGATCTGGGATGAAAACTAAGCTGCAGATGGGGAAGCAAGCATAATAGTACTTGAGGGTGATGGAGGGTGGTAAATCCTGTGATGAAATGATATGCAAAGGAATATGGAAGTGATGAAAAGGATGTAGGGGGAAGACACAAATATGACCCCAGCACCAGGAGTCTGAGTTATGAGGATAGGAACATAGGAACATGAGTAGGTCATTCAGCCCATCAAGCCTGCTCCACCATTCAATTAGACCATGGCTGATCATCTACCTCAATGTCACTTTCCTGCATTATCTCCATATCCCTTCATGTCATTAGTTTCCAGAAATCTATTGATTTCTGTCTTGAACATGTTCAATGATTGAGCTTCTACAGCTCTCTGGGATAGAGAATTCCAAAGAGTCTCCACCCTCTGAGTGAAGAAATTCCTCCTCATCTCAGTCCTAAATGGCCTAACCCCTTATCTTGAGATTATGCCCCCTGGTTTTAGATTCATCAGCCAGGGGGAATCATCTTGTCTACATCCACTCTGTCACACCCTGTAAGAATTTTGTAAGTATTAATGAAGTCACCTCTCATTCTTTGAAATTCTAGGCAGTGCAGATCCAGTATCCTCAATCTCCCTTCATACAGCAACCCCACCATCCCAGGGATTAATCCGGTTAAACTGGAGAGCTTTGAGATTTTTAGCCTGGAAAGATGGGCAGGATCTGATAAATAGTATGGGAAAGTCAACCCAGAATGCTACTTTAAATTAAAAAGTATAGTTGAACAAGGGGTCACCATTTCAAAGTAGTAAAAGGAACTTTAGGACAAATATCAGATGTTCTTCTCCTGACACAGAGAATGATCGACAGCTTGGAATAGACTTTAGACAGAATGGTAGAGGGAAAACTCTGGTTAATGTGAATGACTCGTCTCTAATTTTCTACTCGAGGCACTTTATGATTTTGGCAGAGGAAAAAAAGTATCATTGGACCGAGATCAATATATGGGGATGAATTAATAATAATTAGAGTGCTGCTGATTACGCCAACACAAAGTTTCTCTCAGCACTGTGCTTGGAGATATCAGCCAAGTGAGTTGAGCAAACATTGCCTGTGACCATTTTGGAATGATTACTCTCTCAATCCTTGCTCGTTCAATCTGCATGGACCTTGGTAATACTGACCAACTCACACTGCTACACAAGGCAAGATATTTGCAGCCAGATCACTAGGAAAGAATGCATTTGTACCTGGTCACTGAAGAGGAAACAGCAGCGATTTGTTGTTCCAGCGCTGACCAGGTTTTTACCATTAAACCATTAGCCCAGAAATACTATGACCATGATGAATTTCTTAAAAACTTTATGAACTGTGCTCCAGTCTCGTGGATCCATATGGAAAGATGATATGTATTAAGATTATTTTTGGAATACCAGAAAATATCATAAAGTAATGTTTTTTTCTGACTCATAAGCAACAATGGTTCCAGACAGACCATCCACAGACTTAATGTTTCTCCAATAACTCAAAGCAATGAGTAATGTGGACTATTCCTGTCTCTAATTTCTTACTCGAGGCACTTCATGATTTTGGCATTGTAAAAAAGTACCTTTGAACTAAGGTCAATACATCGGGAAAGATTAATAATAATTAGAATTTGGTTGATTAAGCCAACACAAAGTTTTGTTTAGCACTGTCTTTGTAGCTACCAGCCAAGTGAATTGAGCAGACATTGCCTGCAACCATTTTGGAACGATTATTGTTTTAAACCAGACAGTAATCTTGGTTACTTTGAGAAGATCCTTGGGCAAATCAGCACCGTAACCAACAAAGAAAATCTTGAAGAAATCATTGAGGGTATTTTTTCACCTTCACCAGTTGGGAAGCAACATGGTGGAGTCCTTCCAGAACTCTCCACATATTCCTTCCGATTGAAGCCAAAGAAAGTCTGACAGTGTCTATAGTGGGTGGGAAATCTGTTCTGTCTGTTCACTGGTCACTGGTGAAAGCGAAAATTCTCACTCCGATCCCCCAGAAGCTTGGTTACTTCAGCCATAAAACCAAAGGAAAGGTTCAGAATGTAGTGTCAATTATTTTGTGTTTGATTATGGGAGCCTGTTTGCTGCTGATGCTCGCTGTGTTTGATTAGCTAAGACTGGGTGTGGATTCAGAGAAAAGCTTTTCTCTCAGTAAACCAAAAGCTAGCTGCTAGAAGCATGAGGGAGCAGACATTTTAAGAACTCAATCAAAATGGGAGGGTAGCCTGAACAGATACACAGGAAGCTCACCATTATCAAGTTAAGAATGCTCACTGCCCCAATCTTAGAATTATAGAATGGTCACAGCACAGAAGGAGGCCATTCAGGCCATTGTGTCTGCGTTGGTTCTCTGCAAGAGCAACTCACTTAGTATCACTCCCCCACCTTGTCCCCATAGCCCCACAAAATATTTTCTCTTCAGATGATTATCCAATTCCCTTTTGAAAACCACAATTTAATTTACCTCCTCTGCAATCTCAGTGGTCCATTTGAGATCTTAAGCACCCACTGCGTAAAAAGGTTTCTCTTCTTATTGTCGTTGCTTCTTAACCCAATCACCTTAAATTGTTGTCCTCTGGTTCTCGATTCTTCTGTCGATGGGAAGTTTCTCCCTATCTATTCTGTCCAGACCCCTCATGATTTTGAATACCTCAAATTTCTTCTGAGTCTTCTCTTCTATGAGGAGGACAGTCTCAGCTTCTCCAATCTATCCACGCAACTGAAGTTCCTCATCCCTGGAACCAATCTCATAAATCATTTCTGCACCCTCTCTAATGCTGTCACATCCTCCCTAAAGTGTGGTGCCCAGAAATGGATACAATACTCCAGTTGAGGCCAAACCAGTGTTTTATACAGATTTACCGTAACACCCTTGCTTTTGTACTCTATGTTCCCAGCTATAAAGCCTAGGATCCCATATGCCTTTTAACTGCTTTCTCAACCTGCCCTGCCACCTTCAATGATTTGTGCATGTATACACCCTCAGGTCCCTTTGCTCCTACACCCTCTTTAAAATTCTATCCTTTATTTTATACTGCCTCTCTGTTTACTTCCTACCGCAATGAATCACTTCACACCTCTCTGCATTAAATTTCATCTTCTACTTGTCCACCCACTCTACCAGCCTGTCTATGTCCTCTTGAAGTTCACCGCTACCCTCATGACATTTTGCAATATTTTCAAATTTTATGTCATCCACAAATTTTGAAGTTGCTCCATGAACACGCAAGTCTAGGCCATTAATACATATCAAGAGAAACAGGGGTCCTAACACTGGCCCCTAGGAACCTGCACTGTGTATCTTCTTCCAGTCCGAAGTCTTAGACGTAGCTTTGTTCATAAGCAAGATCTGGGTCTTTGAGGTTACTCACTCCATACTTGGTGTACTTGGTGTCATGAGGGTTAATTCAACAGGTCTCACGAAGAGGTTCAGAGACTTGTAAGGGTGAACAGTGGTGTTTGTCGGTAACACATAACTATATACATATGTACACCGTATAGCCCAACCTAGGAACTAATTTCCATCTGACTTCTACTCGAGTCTCTCCAAACAGCTCTGTCTCCTGTCTACTGTCATGTGTCTCTCTATATCAGGGGAATTGAATACAATTGAGTACTGTGTGCAGTATTGGTCACCTTATTTAAGGTAGGATCTAAATGCATTGGAAGCAGTTCAGAGAAGGTTTACCAGACTAACACCTGGAATGGATGGGCGAGTTGTCTGATGAGGAATGGTTGGAGAGGCTGGGCTTGTATTCACTGGAGTTTAGAAGAGTAAGAGGTGACTTGATTGAAACCTTTAAGATCCTGAAGGGTTTTGCCAGGGTAGATGTGGAGAGGATGTTTTCTCTTGTGGGAGAATCTAGAACTAGGGGTCACTGTTTAAAAATAGGGGGTCGCCCGTTTAAAACAGATGAGGCAAAATGTTTTCACTCAGAGCGTCGTGAGTCTTTGGAACTCTCTTCCTGAAAAGGTGGTGGAAGCAGAGTCTTTGAATATTTTTAAGGCAGAGGTGGACAGATTCTTGGTAAGCAAGGGGGTGGTAGGTTATCAGGGGTAGGCGGGATGCAGATTTGAGGTTGCTATCAGATCAGTCATGATCTTATTAAATGGTGGAGCAGGCTCGAGGGGCTGAATGGCCTACTCCTGCTCCTTGTTCGTTTATTTGTACACAGTGGGCGGAACTATCCTCCAGTCCCACATTAACCCAAACAACTTTGTACTACTCTTAGCATTTGATAACACTGCTCCGTATTACGCTGTTAAACATATAAATGTCAGCTGGGAGACATCTTCCGCCTGAGTCAGGAATATAGGTTCTGGTATCAAGCGCCATTCCAGGGGGGCTTGTTCACAGAGTTTAATCTTGGTTATAGTGCAATGCTGAGGGTGGTACTGCTCTGTTGGAGCACCCACCCGGCTAGCCTGGTTATATAATTTTAAACATCCCTTTGAACAAGCGCTGGGTTGATACTCTTCCCTCAAGAAACACTGTGTAAACACAGGCTTAATTACTGATCAGTCTAATTACTGTTTGTGCCATCTTGCTGTGCACAATATGGTTCTCGTGTTTGCTTGTAGAAGAAGATTCAGTGGACTTTATTCTATGTGAGCAGCTTTAAAGTATTAAAGAGGTGATAATGTTTTGCATGAAAATAAGTCTTCCGCTTAATTTATGCAATTTATCCCCTCTGTCTGCATATCTCCTTTATTCATCAGTGAATTTATAAAGGCAACCTGTGCAATATTGATTGGGTTCTAGACACCTGGACCAGGGCTTTCAATTCTGCATTGGGAACCCAGGTGCCAGTTCAGTTCCAGGACATGATCCCATGCGGCGGGTTCCAGACACACATACATCCAGGTTCCTAAAGGGCCAGGCCAGTTAACAGCAGGCAGCAGGATAGCCACCTAATTATGAACGGTGAGAGGGCACCCCAAGCCTGGAGGGCCAATGGGAGGCCCTCTAACAGTGACAAGTCGGCAACCTCACTGACCGAGGTGAGAGCTGCAAATTCAACAATGGAGAGGGAGAGGGGGTCCCTCAACATGGAGGCATCCTCTGAAGCAGAGGTCAGATTTATTTTTGAGTTAAGGTGGCCGCAACTGCTTGATTGTGATCATGGAGGGGTGACCTCTTCACTGGACAGCCAGTGAAGCCCACCAGCCATTATGAGTTGGGGGCCTCCCTTGCGTGATTCCAGACCCCCACCCCCCATCCTAAGCCCATTGCATTGGCCTGAACATGTTCCAAGCCAAGGTGGGCTGCCCAATTTGCTGACTGGCATGGAAATGAGGACATTAAAGTGAAAGTAGTAAATCACCTGTTGCCACCTCATAACAAATGAGGAAGGATCCCAGCAACACTCAATGGCCTTCGTTAGAAAAGAAATGGCATTGGATGAATTACAACAACCAAGACTTAAGTTCAAGGTGAGGGGCAGGAGTTTTTAAGGGGGATGTGAGGAAAAACTTTTTTACCCAGAGGGTGGTGACAGTCTGGAATGCACTGCCTGAGAGGGTGGTGGAGGTGGGTTGCCTCACATCCTTTAAAAAGTACCTGGGTGAGCACTTGGCACGTCATAACATTCAAGGCTATGGGCCAAGTGCTGGTAAATGGGATTAGGTAGGTAGGTCAGGTGTTTCTCACGTGTCGGTGCAGACTCGATGGGCTGAAAGGCCTCTTCTGCACTGTGATTCTGTGATTCTGTGACTTCTCATTTTGAATGAGATAGCTTTCAAAATATTTATAAATATTTATAAATCACTGGCTAGGCCCCAGCTGGAGAATAGTGTCAAATTCTGGTACCACACTTTGGGAAGGATGTTAAGGCCTTAGTGGGGATCGATGAGAATAGCACCAGGGATGTGGCACTTCAGTTATGTGGAGAGACTAGAGAAGCTGGAGCTATTCTCCTCCGAGCAAAGGAGGGTAAGGGAAGATTTAAGGGAAGCTTTCAGGGTTATGAAGTGTTTTAATACAGTGAGGTGGAAGAAACAGTAGGGTCAGTAACAAATGCATGAAGAATTAAGGTAATTGGCAAAACAGTTGGAGGTGACAAGGATAAAAGGTGGAATTTCAGGGCCCTGTCCAGTGGGGGTGGGGCTGTAAAATGCGACGAGCCATTCAAAACTCCATTGACTTGGGCCACAATGTAAAACCCCGCTGTCATATTTCGCCCCATGTTTGCTACAAAGTGACCTGGGATTCACAGCCTGGAAGGGTGGCAGATGTAAATTCACTGAAATAACACAGAAAAGGGAATTAGATAAATATTTGAATCGCCCCCTTGTGTATGAAAAGGAAAATACAAAAGGGGAGTTTCGCTCGTGGTGACAGCAGCAGTGAGAAGCACAGATTGACCCAGGAGGCTCATGTAGGATGGTAAAAGTACCAAGAAACCTGGCCTTCCTCTTGCGGATCTACACAAGACAAAGGGCAGAATCGTCCCAGGTTTGCATGAACTGTGGAGAGGGCGTGGAAAAGGACGTTTTGCCCACTGGCCGGAATGGCGGGATTTTGCACCGTATTATCCCTTTCCCAGTGCATCCTGCCTCATGAATAATGCATCCACAGAAAGACGCCGGATTGCTGGCGGGCAGGCTCAGATTTGCCCGCCACACCATAACCTCACTGCTTCCTCACTCCGGACACCATATTCAAAGCGCACCAGAGCTCAGCCTACTTCAGGTCTCCAGACCAGGACTGCTCCAGGTGACAGTCAGCCCCGGAAGCAAAGGAGACGGCAGCCCCCAAATTTAGTGACGCCCCTCTAGGGCACCTGCTGGATGCAGTGGAAGGCCACGATGTCCTCTACCCCCACTCTGGCTGCAGGAGGTCCACCAGAGTCACCAATCCAGCCTGGGAGGTGGTAGCAGCGGTGGTCAGTGTCACTGGAGCACAGAGGAGGTCAGCCATCCAGTGCAGGGAGAGGATGAATGCTCTCACCTGTTCCGCCAGGGTAAGTCAACCACCTCATCACTCTCAACTCACACACTCACAGGCTTCTCACACATCCACAGGGATCTCGCACCTCAAGGGACAACACCACTAACTCTCACACACACCCTCACATCTCCATCAGGCTCATATCCCCTGGAGCTCACATCCTCCTCCCACCCATGGCTCCGCTCACCACACAAACACTCCACACTGTGCCATGTGTCCTGCTCACACTCTCTCCATCTCTTTTCATGCAGGAGAAGCTGGTTCACAGCAGCAGGGAGAGGTCCCAGACCCGGGGGGTGGAGTGGCCGACATTAAGCCCCTCGCTCACTCTGAGGAGTGTGCCATCACGCTGACTGGTGAAGACGTAGACCATGCCCGCTGTAAGGATGAGGTCGGCAGTGAACACTCAGGTGAGGATCTTGCGCCACATCATCCCTCTCTCAACACAACTGCGGGTAATCTCTCTCCTGCTTTTGAATCTGCTGCCACACACTAATCATCTCTACTTTGTTTCACAGGGATCTCTGCCAAGCAACCGACACCCTCAGACGTCCAGCCCCTCAGCTTCATCCATGTCCTCACCTCCAGCCAAGAGGCCACCTCCTCCATTGAAGAGCTGGAAATAAGCAGCCTGGAAGACCCGTCACAGCGCTTACCCACACCCTGCACCAGCGCAGAGACACACACTTCGGTGGAACCTAGATCTAGAGCCGGCTGGGGTTCATAATGTGATGGTCACCGCATGGACACATGTCTGCAGCAGGACGAGGAAGGTTCAGCCAAGTTCCCCGGGACTCAGCAAACTGCTGGGAAAGAGACATCTGTGAGGTCCCAGTCAGATGTGGAGCCTCTGGATTCGGCCTTCCGATTCATCCAGGAGAGTCAGCAGAAGGTGGGGGAACATCATGCAGAGCTGTTGGAAACCCTCAACAGAGTGGCACGTGATCCAGAGGAGTGCGTCCGCCTGCTCTCTGATGAAGCGGTGCCCACATTTGCAAGTATAAACGTCTCCATGGGAAGCATGGCGGATACCATGGAGACCCTGGTTCAGCAGAATGAGGAGAAGTGCACTCCATCATAGTAGCTATGGTTGAGTTCCTGCAGCGGCAACCTGAGAGGGAAAGAGGCCACCTCAACATCCCTCCAGGTGCTCCTTCCCCTCAAGGAGTCAGGCCGGGGTCCCTGGGCACCCGATGGGAGGAGGAGTTACAACTGGACACCCCTGGGTCACCCATTCAGAAATTGCAGAGGCTGTCCACTCCCTCCGAGTCTGCTTTGCCTGTGACCCCCTCAACTTTGTCCTCTGTCACCACAGAGGGAGCTGGCCCACAGGAGGACAGCCAAAGCAAGCCGGGGCCCCCAAGGTTTTGGATCTCCTGAGGATACATTCTGAAGCTATCAGAGGCAACAGGGCCAACCGTTGTACAGGCTGACTCCACCCCCTGCTGAGGATGTCAGGGCAGCACCTAGAAGAGGCAGTGGGCCTAGAAAAGTTAAGAAATTCTGATCACAAGTCGTTGCATGGGTTACCACATTTTGTCACTTTGTAATCAGAAAATATATTCACTTTCACTGAATAACATGTAATGTTATCTTCCAGCTCCATTGACAGGCATCGCAAGTCCTCCCCCTGCTTCCCCTCCCATCCCACTAGCAATTCAGCTGCACACAGCCAGACCATGAGTGATTCTGGAGGGAGAAGTGTGTGTGTGTATGACAGACCCTTTGGGAGCCTTGTGCAAGCACATTCCCATGTACACGGTGCCTTCACCCATCACACCCATCTCACTGTCCCAAACAATTTCAAGCTCCCTACTGGGGTTCTCTTTCAGTTGTCCATCTGAGCTGACCTGTATCTCCGCTCACCCACTGACCGCACTCCCATGCAGCACCCATGCCCGTCTAACCCAAGGCTCTGCTCAACTTCAGTTTCTGTGAAATGGTAGTTGTCAACTTTCTCATAACCTCACCCATCTTTTCCCCTTCCCCAATCACTCATGTCCTTTCCCCCATCACTGTCAACCCCCCTTGGATCACCTTCCATCTCCCCACCATCATCTACCAACCTGAACCCTTGTCATTCCAGGATGTCCAGGTGAACGCACACGTTCCCTATCTTCCAGAAAATCCTACCCCCATCCACATTGCCCTCCCCGACCCCCTCCTCCCCACCCCAGGGTCCACGTCTGCCTCCGAGGCCCCAGAATCCACCCTCGCCGTCCCTTCTACTGTTAGCAATGTACCCTCAACCTCTCTCTGCCCCCTCTCACATTCACCATTCCCACCTACCACGCCCACCCTCAGTTCACTCCCAGGAAGCAGTCATTGACTCCACAGACCCCCTCTCTTGCACGTTCACCTGGACAACACCACCTTACTCCCCCCTTCACACTTACTTCCTCCCCCCAACCAGACACCTTTCCGCCTCCAAACTCCCTCCTCCCCCCCCCCCACCCGTACACCTACCACTCTCCGAACTCCATCCCTTACGCCTTCCTCCCCCTTACACCGACCTCCCCACTTGCAGCATTCTCCCCCGTTCCACCCTCCTCCTCCCCATACTCCCTCCTCCCCCTGGACACCCTACTTCCTACTCCCATCTTCACCCCCAACACCATTGTTCCCCCCCTCCCAAAGTCAACCCCCACCCCCCCACACCTTCATTCCAATCCCGCGCCAACCCCATTTCCCCAGTACACCTTCCTCTCCCACTCACACATAGGCTTTCCTCTCCCCTCCACTTACCGATCATCCGGAGCAGTCCATTGCCAAGACCACGATGTTCCGAAGCAGACCCGAAGCATCACCGGAGATCTCTCACCTTCCGTGAGCTGTGTCACGGTGGAGCCATGTCTATGAGAACCTACCCAGCATGCAATGCACGTGTTCCTCCAGGTAGCTGTAGTTGTCCAGCATCTCCTGCTGCTCAGATGTCCACAATTTGAACAAAGCCCTAACATTAAGCCCCAACTTCCACACGTCACACGTGTCTAGACGTGGTCTGGGCCGGTATAATGTTCAATCGGGCACAGGGGTCTACTCCAGTCAGGCCTCGCTTTGCATCCTATTAGTGGGATGTAAACAGTGTTCACCCCGGCCTCCAGCGGGACTCGTGATGGCGGGCACCACTGTGATTTCCCGCCGGCGTGATGCAGCTTTCTGTCCCTCACGTCGAATTCTCCCCCCTCCACCTGCCATGATACCCGCCTCCAACGGGACCGGCCGATTTACCCAAAGTCACTGGGGTGAAGTGACACACAGGAAGGGATAATCCCCATTCCCTCCTCAGACATCTCAAGAATAGAGCAACGCAGCTCCTCACCTACACAAGACATTTGTCCAGAATTCCCATGCCAATCCATCCCTGTGGCCACCAACAAAATACCATGTTCCTGCTGCCCGTTGAGCTATTGAACCAATATATGGAACTGGTCTGGACTCGTTGAGGCAGATTTTTCACTTTAGTATTTGGACGTACAACATCAAATGGGTCAAGCAAATGTAAGAAAATGGGGTCAGCCATAATGCAATCTGCACAACTTTCTTCATCTTTTCTTAAACAAATGGAAAATTGCATCGGCTGCATTGCAAGCAACATTCCTTCTTGTCCAATTTTTCGACCTACATGTCTCCCGTGTATTGATTTGCACTCGGCTGCTGAATAGGATAAGCTATGCGAGCGCATGAGTGGATGGTTCTGCAAACTCACATTAAATGATAAAGCTCATGCATGCAAGCCAATGGAAAATGTCAAATAATAATTACCTGTGGAAGATGGTTTGTGAGGTCATGGTAATAAGAACCCATGTGTCCATTATTGTCATGATGCCTACATTGCAACAGTGGCTACATTTCATTGGCTGTAAAGCACATTGAATTAAAAAGGTTTGCATTTATATAACTCCTTCCACAACCACAGGATATCCCAATACGCTTTACAGCCTATGAAAGAGTTTCGAGGCGTAGTCACGGTTGTAATTCAGAAAACACAGCAGCAAATTTGCGCACAGCAAGCTCCCACAAGCAGCAATTGTTTTTTTGTGGTGATGATCGAGCGATAAATATTGGCCAAGCCACTGGGGAGAACTTACCGAATTCTGCTCCAAATTAAGATTTTTCACATCCACCTGAGAGAGAGAAGACAGGGCATTTGTTTAATATCTTATCCAGAAGATGGTGCAGCACTCCCTCAGTACTGCACTGGAGTGTCAGCCTTGATTGCTGTGCTCAGGTGACACATTTTCTGTTTCTATTCCTATTTTCTATATTTCTATTGGAAGAACGAGAGGGGATCTCATTGAAACATATAAAACCCTGACAGGGCTGGACAGGCTGATGCGGGGATGATGTTTCCTCTGGCTGGGGGGAGTGGGGGGTCTAGAACAAGGGGTCACATCCTCAGGATATAGGGTTGGTCATTTAAGACTAAGATGAAGAGAAACTTCTTCATTCAGAGGGTGGTGAACCTGTGGAATCCTCTACCACAGAGGGCTGCAGAGGCCAAGTCACTGAATATATTTAAGGAAATAGATAGATTTCTAGACCCTAAAGGCTGCAAGGGGAATGAGGAGAGAGCGGGAGTACGGTGTTGAGAGAGAGGATCAGCCATGATCATGTTGAATGGTGGAACAGTCTCGAAGGGCTGAATGACCTACTCCTGCTTCTATTTTCTATGTTCAATGTTGCTACGAGCTCACATACCACCTGATTTAGAAGTGACAATGCTGCCGACTGAGCCACAGGTGACTCTTCCTGAGGATGCGAAAGGCGCTATAGAAATGTAAATCTTTAAGTCTTGTTTTCAATACATAGTATTCATCTTTCAAATCAAAGAAAGAAATTATGCTGAAATACTAAGGCTATTTGCAAATATCTGTGTGTATTACTCATCCTAGGTGAGACTGTACAGGATAATCTAGAGATATTGTTATTGTATCTTTCCATATTTGGCTAATTATTCCTTGGAAGCCTGTCACAGCTGTTTTCTCTTAGTACTTTGCCAACATTGGCTGCTCTCATAAACTTTCTAGTTCAATACACCGGAGGTTTCTTGTTGCAATAAAGCAGAGCTGTTTAATATCTAGCCTTGGATGTTACAGAACACAAACAATGGTGCAGCTGTCATGGATTCACTTAGTCAAATTGCAAGACACGGCCCTATGCGAGCACGCAACAAGCAATGTAAAAAAATGATACATTTTGGATTCTGTGATTACTGGATGTCACGGTATAAAAATACAGCGATGCACTGCAACCTCACAGTAAGTCCATTTTCACAGAGGCCTAAACAATGCTCAAGCTACAACAAGCTTATTTTTTTGGTTGCAAAATTCGCCACCCTAGTGCAAGAGTCATGACACCTCTGCAGGAAGCTTCATTCATTACTGAGAATGTCTCGTTTAATTTGGGTTGAAGAGGAAAATGTTCCCTGGGTAAGTTATGTGGCCTCAAAGGCATTCTGTTCCTGGTTGTGTTGCAGCTTAAAGGAAGCTTTCTCCATTTCTAAATGGACCCCACCACAGCAATGGACCAAGACAGTTAAACCTGATTTGGTGGTAAAAGAAAGAAAGACTTGCAATTATGTAGCGGCCTTCACAATCCCAGATCGCCCCAAAGTGTTTTACAGCCAATGAAGCATTTTTAAGTGTAGGCGCTGTTGTAATGTAAGAAACTCCCACAAACAACAATGTGATAATGACTAGCTTAGCTACTTTATACCAAGGTTAGCATACAGGGACAGCAGGTAACTAGGAAAGTGAGTAGAATGTTAACAATTATTGCGAGGGGAATTGAATACAGAAGTAGGGAGGTTATGCTTGTGTTATACAGGGCATTGGTGAGACCACATCTGGAGTACTATTGGTCACCTTATTTAAGGAAGGATGTAAATGTGTTGGAAGCAGTTCAGAGAAGGTTTACTAGACTAATACCTGGAATGGGCAGGTTGTCTGATGAGGAAAGGTTGGAGAGGCTGGGCTTGTATCCACTGGAGTTTAGAAGAGTAAGAGGTGACTTGATTGAAACACATGAGATCCTGAGGTGTTTTGACAGGGTGGATGTTGAGAGGAAGTTTCCTCTTGTGGGAGAATCCAGACTAGGGGTCACTGTTTAAAAATAAGGGATTGACATTTAAGACAGATGTGGAGAAATTTTTCTGTCAGAGGGTGGTGAGTCTTTGGAACTCTCTTCCTCAAAAGGCAGCGGAAGCAGAGTCTTTGAATATTTTTAAGGCAGAGCTAGATAGATTCTTGTTTAACAAAGGGGTAAAAAGTTATCGGGGGCAGCCAGGAATGTGGGGTTGAGGTTACACTCAGATCAGCCATGATCTTATTGAAGGGCAGAGCAGGCTCAAGGGATCGAGTAGCCTACTCCTGCTTCTAACTCATTGGCAGAATTTTGCCCTCGTCGGGCAGGCTTGGCAGGGGTTGGTGGAAGCGATAGGGAAGCTGACCGCCGCCTGCAATCGGGGCCCGGCCGCCATTTCACGCTGGCGAGCCAATTAAGGCCCACCCAGCGTTAAATGTTTGCTTCAGCACTCAGTGCTGCCAGTGTGGGGGGGGTTACTGGGGGAAGGAGGGCAAGAGCGCATGTTCGCATGTGTGTGAGTGCACCCTGGAAAAGCTCCCTGAGGCACAGAGCTGCCTCAGGGAGATGAAGGTATGAAAAATCAAACTTAAATAATATTAAGGTGCTAAAAAAACATGTCCCCTCCTGTGACTGTCGCTTGAGCAGGGACATGTTAGAAATTACTCTGAAAATGTTTTCTTTTAATGATGGATCGAAACCTCATCCCACTCGTGGATGAGGCTTTGCAAAAAAATGCAAAGGCCGCTTGGCCTTTTCACCTGCCCTGCCAACCGTGAGGTTGGACTGGCAGCAAAAACTTTAAATCCATTAGATTGTTAATGGCCTTAATAGGCCTTTTAATTGTCGGCGGGCGCTCTGCCAACTCCTGCAGGAGGTGAAATCTCTGCCTCGTATGTTCGATGCTGACTGAGCAGGTAAGATGGGCCAGAAACAAGGGAGAACTCTCCGGCAGCACTTTCAAGTGGCGCCACCATGTTGTTCGTGCCCAACTGGGTGGTCCTCAAAGCCACGGGTGGGACAGGATAGACCCCCCAGCCTTGTTTGGGTCCCTCCGAAACAGGGAACATCAACTCGCGACGTAGGGAAGTGATGTGCCAGCCCACTCATTCCCCTCTCCACTGCAAGGAAACCTTCGGAAGGGGTGGGTAGCAGCTCCATCCCACTACAGGAGCCCCCTCCCGGAAAATTTGTCGCATGTTGAAACCTGATGTAACCGGGTGTCTGTCGAGCTCTGTGCAGTTGGGTTCCTGATACCAATACTACAGCAGGGATCTCGCTACAGATCTTGTGGGAATTTTAAAGCTTTATTTCCTGTAATAGCAACATTTCCATGGCAGGCAAAATGGCCTTTTGTTGGTTAAAGCTGAGGAGAATAATAAATCATTTAAAGCACTAAACGTTCTTCTGGCAACCATGCCCTCTCCAAGTGGCCAAGATGTAACTCCACACTGGCAGCAATATAGCCAGTAAATGCTCAAGCCCTGACAGTTGATTGGCAGTCACCAAGGGCCCAGGTATAAATTTCCCTGTTGGAAGTTGTACGTCCTATAGGTGCCGAGGCAGTTGGCCATTTGAGTCCGCCGAATGCCAGGAACAGAAGTCATTAAAGTAAAGCTACTGTTAGAGATAATTTGGGTAATAAATAAGGCCAATAGAAATTTATGGAAATTCTAAGCAGAGCTTGTGGAGCAATTATTGGGGAAAATGCAGGGCAACATTGCCTTATTCGTGCTTGTAAATAACCCCGCGCCCTCTGTGAAGAAACATGCCCATTTTTTGCCAACGTAACCTTGGCTCCCCTGATGTGCCAGTGATTCTGTCCATTGAATAGCTGAGCCATACAGGGTGAGAAAGTGTCAGATTCTTTTTATCCCTGAGGCTCGAGAAGGCAGGAAACAGGAGCCGGGACTGTTTTCAGGTCCTCAACCTGCCTCTGGTGGGAAACTGATTAAGGTCAAGGTTTTCAGGTGGGTGAATCCTTAACTGGCACGGAGACAGATTCCCTGTCCAATTCAGGGCAGCTGGTTGGCTCTTGAAGCTAGAGGCCTACGAGCTTCAGAGAGGCATCCGATTCCAGTGCACGGGAAGTAACTGAGAGGGTCCTTCAACAAGAAGGTGATCCCTCAAGAACTCCTTAAAAACTTTAGTAAAGAGATACAAGAAGGAGCCAGGTGAACTCTATGTGGGGTAGTGGGGGAGGGGGAGCCCGTCTACAGGGTGGCCTTAGGCTGTACCCCATCCAGGCAGGGAGGTCCTGCTGCTGGGTGCCTGCCTCCAGGCAGTTGATCTGCACCCCCGCCGCCCCCCCCCACCCCCGCCCCATCCACCCCCAACACCATCGAGTCAGAAAACTGGACGCTGTCTGGAAAAATACCAGTTGGCCTCCTTTGCCTGTGGGCCTAATTGCCTGGCTGCCTCATGGTGGCAGGGAAGTGGGATGGGGGTGAGGAGCGGAATTCCAAGATCGCCAAACTCGTGTTGGGCAAAATGGTGTCGGGAACAGGATTGGGAAGTTGGCACAGTGGCTGTGTGCCTGGTCCACCTCCATTCCTGACACCAGGGTAGGGGGTGGTGGTGTCCCTGAAAATTCACCTTTCCGGCCTCTTGGCTTCTACCGTAGCTTATCGGGGTTCTGGAACCGCTCTCAATGCCCCAGGAAGGGAGAGGCGGAATCAGCCACCAATGGCCGGGCCCTCAATCAGCACCCCCTGCCTGGACTGCACCCATTTGGATTTGGCTCGACTGCAGTGCTCAGTGTGGTCAAGGAGTCTGTGGCAACGCCCTCTCTGAGCACCACACCTGAAAGTAAAGGTGCTGTGATGGGGGAGGGCGAACATCCCATTATTTGTGAAGATCGGATCATTTGGCGAGAGGCAGTGACACAGCCCGCAAGCCAACCGCTCATGCTGCTTGTGTTCCTGCGAGTGTGAAAGCCTCTCCCTGCCAGTGAGAACCATTCATGCACTTCTAATTGCTCGTAGAAACCTCTTGCCACTCACGCTCTATAATCGGATTGCAAGTCCCTAGAGTTTGTTTCTGTTTGGAGCAGTTTGCTGCTGTGCTGCTAACTGGCGTGGGGAATCATTTTAGAGAATGAACTCAAATGAGAAAGGAATCAAATTCAAAAGCTATGAAAGAAAAAAAAAATGTCTATGGCGTACTTTTCGCTGAATCGAGTGTTAAGGAAATAATCACTAAAATGTTGACTGCAATATGTAATACAAAAAATACACTTCAGTTTATGTCAGCGCTGGTATGTTTCAATGAAGGAATAGGTTCTGTAACCCCAGGATTATACAGAGAACCTCGTGTGTATGTGATACATCTAAAGAATAACAAACTAGAACCTCTAAAATGATTCACCTTCAGTATCCCTGCAGTCACATTTTTGCCTCATGATTTCGAAAGATTTTGGGTCCAACTATCTCTCCAGAGGTTTCAGCATTTCAGAAAAGTTGGCACACTTAACGTAGTACCAAAGGAGTGCTTCATTGTCAGAGGAGCTGATTTTCAGGACCCCTCTCAGGCGGATGTAAAAGATCCCATGGCACTATTTTGAAGAACAGGGGAAGCTTTCTCAGTATCATTCCCAATATTTATCCCTCAGACAATATCTAAAACAACAGATGATCTTGTCATCGTCACACTGCTGTTTGTGGGAGCTTACTGTGCCTACATCGATTGTCGTATTCCCTACATTGCAACAGGTGATAAGTATTCCATTGAAAATAAAATACGCAGAAATGGACAGATGACTTATATGATGTGATAAGATCCCTCTGCCGGTTGTGCCCTGTCCGAAGCAGATCTTAACTCACGTCTCACATACCAGCTTCTTCAGATGCTTTACTTTGGAGTCCCTTGTCCCAGGTGAGCTGCAACCAAGGTTAAACCTACTGTTTGCAAGAGTGGGATAGGTGTGGAGGGATTCTTTCAACCTATAGCCATTAACTTGGAGTGAAAGGCTCCTGTGAAACATAAGATTTGCATTTGTTTTATCAGAGATCATTAGTACATTTCATTAGGCTTCCTAGATTTACTCAGCAAGAGCATAACACTAGGTATTAATGGTTACCACATACATGCTTTCTTATTAAAGCCATTGGCTATTTGAATCTTTACATTTCTTAATGCTTCGATCAGTTTCTCACCTCTCCAGCTACAGGCTATATAGCAGCGAGCTTAAGGATGAGGCAGATTTATCCTATTATAGCGCCTGGGATGAAGGACCAGCCCAGCACAATTCAGACAGGGAAATCTGGCTGAGAGAATCACATGGCTGTCATAGGACCTGGCTGAGTTTCCACTCAATTAAACGATTGGATGGAAAATTGAATGGAGTCTGTAACAGTTATGCAATCATCTTCACCAGAACTCCCCTGGGATCCGTGCTTCACCTAGCCAGTCCTTTACATCTAGCACAATAATGTCACACAAAGTCTGCATTATGCTTTCCAGAAGGCTGTATCATTCAGAATCATAGGACTGTTAGGGTGCAGAAGGAGGCCAATCGGCCCATTGTGTCTGTGCCGGCTCTCCAAATGAGCATTATGACTTAGTGCCATTCTCCTGCCTTTTCCCTGTGGCCTTGCACATTGTTTCTATTCAACTCCGTGCTCTTTCTTATATTTTGACCTTTACTTACACCGAGGTTTTACTCTACTCTGCTTCTTTGACCTTAATAAGCCTTGGCTCTCTTTCTTTTATTTTTGTTCACGTTCTTCCCTTCCAATTGATTGTGTCATGTAGGATCATAGTCATAGGGTCATAGAGTCATCAGGGCATATAAGGAGGGCATTAGGCCCATCGAATCCAGTTCTCTGTAGATCAAACTTGTCAGTCCCATTGCCCCACTCTATCCCCGTAGCCCTGAAAGCTTATAACCCTCAAGTTCCTTTTAAAATCAGTGATCATCTCCGCTTCCACCAAGCTCGTGGGCAGTGAATTCCAGGTCATTACCACTCACTGCATAAAAAAGTTCTTCCTCGCTACCTAGGCCAGTATTTAATACCTATCCCTAAGTGCCCTTGAGAAGGTGGTAGTGAGCTGCCTTCTTGAACTGCTACAGTCCATAACATCAAACTTGATTGAGGTGTACAGGGTTATGACAGGTTTAGATCACTTCAATCACTTGCCTCCTAGCTTGTATCATCAGCCAATAGAAACAGCTGCTTTTTTGTGTACCTTATCTAAACCTGTCATAATCCTGTACACCTCAATCAAGTTTGATGTTATGGACTGCAGCGGTTCAAGAAGGCAGCTCACTACCATCTTCTCAAGGACAATTCGGGATAAGTATTAAATGCTGGCCTAGGCAGTGACGCTCACATCCTATGAACGAATATAAATAAATTTCTAAGAGGGGAGTGAGATAAAAGGGCCTGTCCTAGCCTTCTAAAAGGATAATGGCTTCAAGCTAATTATGTAGCCATTTAACTCTGGTATTTGATTAGTGTGGTCTGTACTCAAACTCTTTGCTGTTGTATCTTTTCCTATTTTCCTAATCTACTAATAATAGCACCAAAATCGTATGCTATTTGGCCCATTATGTCTGTGCTGGCTCTTCGGAAGAGATATCCAATTGGTCTCATGCCCTTGCTTTATCCCCAGAGCCCTACAATTATTTCCCCCTCAAGTATTTATCCAGTTCCCTGTTGAAAGTTACTGTTGAATTTGCTTCCTCCACACTTTCAGGCAATGAATTCGGGCAGAAGCGCAACAGATATTGGGTTCTGATTTAGTTTCATAATTACACATGTTTTATACTTACTAATCCAAAATCACTATTAATATCCTCCTAAAAGACTTGGGAGGAAACTGATTATTGGGTGGGTCACATAATGGGAGGGTGGTGTGATAATGACTGATGTGTGCTACCTCACAAGGCAACTTTCTATCCCATGGAGTCCGTCATTATAGCTGGAAGTTTTGTCCTTTTAGAGATGCATATGGAACTGAATGTAAGGTATACAGGAATGTGAGGTGATACACTTTGGAAGGAGTAATTTGACAAGGGAATATTCAATGAATAGCATGACACTAGGAAATTCTGAGGAACAAAGGGATCTTGGCGTGTATGTCCATGGATCTCTGAAGGTGGAGGGGCATGTTAGTGGAGTGGTGAAAAAGGCATATGGGACACTTGCCTTTATCATTTGAAGCATAGGTTACAAAAGTAGGGAGGTCATGTTGGAGTTGTATAGAACCTTGGTGAGGCCACAGCTGGAGTACTGTGTGCAGTTCTGGTCGCCACATTATAGGAAGGATGTGATTGCACTGGAGGGGGTGCAGAGGAGATTCACCAGGATGTTACCTGGGATGAAACGTTTAAGTTATGAAGAGAGGTTGGATAGACTTGGGTTGTTTTCATTGGAGCAGAGAAAGGGCCGACCTGATCGAGGTGTACAAGATTATGAGGGGCATGGACAGGGTGGATAGGGAGCAGCTGTTCCCCTTAGTTGAAGGGTCAGTCATGAGGGGACACAAGTTCAAGGTGAGGGGCAGGAGGTTTAGGGGGGATGTGAGGAAAAGCTTTTTTACCCAGAGGGCAATGACAGTCTGGTACACGCTGCCTGGGAGGGTGGTGGAGGTGGGTTTAAAATGTACCTGGATGAGCACTTGGCACGTCATAACATTCAAGGCTATGGGCCAAGTGCTGGTAAATGGGATTAGGTAGGTAGGTCAGGTGTTTCTCACGTGTTGTCGAGCACGTGTGATCAGCGGGCCCAGGGGCAGACGGGAAATGGGCCAGAGGCCACGATCAGCCCCCGACTGTGATTTCACGCTGGCCAAATAACAGCCAGCCAGCATGAAACCCGCGCTGAAACACTCAGCGCTGCCGGGGTGGTGGCAGGAAGAGGGCGGGCGCTGATGTAAGCGAGGATGCTGGTGAGCACTTCGAGAGAGCTCCCTGAAGGCGGACAGCTGCCCCTGGGAGCTGCACAGGCCTCCACAGACCAAAGGACACAACAAAAACGCTGCAAAATATGTCCGTGCAGCACAATCAAGCACCTGAAAGCAAACCTCGTAAAAGAAAAACCTGCACCCAGATACATCTTTTTAGTTTATTTCATCCCACCCTGGATCCAGGTTTGAGGAAAAATGCGAAGGCCTCCAGGGAGAATGGCCTGTCTGGCGACCGCAAATGTGGACAGACGGGGCCGTGCCGATTGCGTCGTTAATGGGCTTAATTGTCGGCGGGTGCGCTTCTGACTGCCGCACGTGCTCGCCGAGCAAAATATCGCGCGAGTGCGCAATGACGTCGGGACGCTCGCCCAAGGCCATCTCGCGCTATTTCACGTCCGTTCGGGTCAGGCCCACCGGTGACTGGACTGGTGTTTGTTATTAAATCAGGCACTTTGACTTACAGGAAATAAATCCTTTCTTCAAATCTGTTCTTGGGGTGCGCGGGCATTGCCAGCAAGGCCAACATTTGTCGGCCATGCCTTATTGCCCTTGAGGAGGTGGCAGTAAGCTGCCTAAAACTGAGTGTTTTGCTCAGCCATTTCACAGGGCACTTAAGAGTCAACCATATCGCTAAGTGTCTGGAGCCAAACATGTCGGCCAGGCTCGGTGAGAACAGCAGACTTCATCCCCTGAAAGGCACGAGTAGCCCAGGTGGGCTTTTATAACTTTCATCGTCACCTTAATGAGACTAGCATTTTGTTTTAATTGAATTTTAATTCGCCCGTCGGCAGTGGTGGATTTGAACTCATGATTCCACAGAACGTCACCTCAGCCTCTCGATTACTGGTACATGAACAGTCCCACTTTGCTACCATCCCTGAGAGCCAGAACAAAAACAGAATTACATGGAAAAACTCAGCAGGTCTGGCAGCATCGGCGGAGAAGAGAAGAGTTGACGTTTCGAGTCCTCATGACCCTTCGACAGAGGCCACCGATGCATTAGGAGAATTGTTCACTAGGCACTTAAAAAGATTTCTGCCCAAAATAATGTGAACTGGCTCGTGTCGCAAGCACCAACTATGGGAGACTTAATAATTCCAGTCCAATTGGTCACTTTCCTCTCTCTCCCCTCTGCCAATGGAGAATGGAATTTGGCATTGCGTTATAGCTTGTTACTTTAGATAAAGGACAGGTACCTTCAAAGGCCAAAGTATTTTGAGAAACGCGGCCAACTGGCTCAGATTTGGGAATTTGTGAATAAACCAAAACGAGCCACATTGAGATCCCTGGAATTTCAAGTTCAGCTCTATGCCATTCTGGAACTAATGAGATGCTGTAATTCCAAGATCCTGCACTGTTCCCTTTTATTCAACCTTACCTGTAATCAGGGGAGAAGGATCAAGCATACACTTCCTTGTCAGCTCTAGGGCTTGAACTAATGAGCTGTTTATCTGAGATCCCAGAAGGCTCGATTTTATTTTTTGTGGTTATTAAAACCAGCAGTTTTTCCATTAGGGTATGCAAGGAATGAATGCGTGTCTGAAAAAATGGTGTCTATCAACAAAATGTCTGTTAGCAAGTGTGTATTATAATAGCCTAACAAAGGTTTTGTATTGTTTCAGGGCTTGTTAGCTTTCTGACTATAAATGCTCTGCTGCTGGTAAAGGAAACCGAGGCTTAGTTTCAGTAACCTTTTGAAAGCATTAATACTGTGCATTCTTTCCATAAACTGTAGTAGGATTATTGGTTTTGAAATTTCCAGGTACACTTGCCTTTCTAGCTTCCTTTGCAGCTGAGGCGATTAGGAATTAAGTCAATATAAAATCTTTTTGTAAACTTTTAAAATGTTTTTTTTTCCAGTGCTCAAGTTGGCCGAGGCAGCTTGCCCCCGCCTAGCCAAGACAGATTAGGGATGATTCCAGTCGCAACTATGTTTGAGCTGTAGAAGAACTGGAAGGCAGTTGTGAATGATTATAAGTCTGGAAGAATGTGTGCCCATAAATCCATTCACTTTTTTTAGAAAGATGAAAGATTTGCATTGATATAGCACTTTGCCCAGCCTCAGGACATCCCAAAGCTCTCTACAGCCAATGAAGTCATTTGAAGTGTAGTCACTGATGCAATGCATTAAACATGGTAGCCAATTTGCTCACAGCTCCCACAATCAGCAATATGATAATGATCACATATTCTGTTTTCGTAATGTTGATTCAGGGATAAATATTGCCAGAACATCATGGTCAACATGGTCAACTCCTTGCTCTTCTTCAAAATAGTGCCCTGGGATCTTTTACGTCCACTCAAGGGGGCAGACGGAGCCTCAGTTGAATGCTTCAACTGAAAGATGGCACCTCTGACAGTGCAGCACTCCTGTGTCAGCCTAGCTTTTGAAGCTCAAGTCTCTGAATTGGGAATTGTACCCGCAGCTTTCTCATTTAGAGACAGGAGTGTTACCAACTCAGCTACAGCTGATGCCAGCCATAGCAAGCCAGAACATATCAGCAATCAAATGACATACTATAAACAGGGAAAGGAAAAAAAGAGGCTCACTCTCGGTGGCTCTGCAATATCAAAGAATCACTGGTGATTTTGTTCTTTCTGTTTAAGCTTTACTTTTGACAAACTTCTAACTATCTTCCTTGGGCCATACAAGGAGGTAAGCGGAGCCCCTTTGCAGTCAAGGTGGCCCCAAGTTGTCATGCCCAGGTAATCGAAGTCCAGGATTAATTCAACCCTCCTCAGTTGTGTGGACCAAGCAGATCAGCTGTACTTCAGGGTACACCTAATGTTTGATGAAGCTATATAACTCACCAATGGAAACTGGAGGGCTAAACCTGTCACGGTGGGCCAGAATTCTTTCCATTTAGCTCCAAATAATCTTGCAATCCAGTGAGCTAACAAGCAGGATGGTCCTGGCGAGACGGGGAGAGTGGAACCAGAGTAACCAGGAGTTGCCGGGAATCAGGATGCTGCTAAATTTGGCTTGTTAAACTCCGTAGGGAACTCCTGATGGATTATGTGTCCCTAACTCTTGGCCCTGGAAACCTGTGCCTAAATTCTCTGGATAGAGCTCATGGGACTGATATTATGGGGAGTGTGTGCACCCTATATTGAAACTCATAAACATGGTAATAGCTTTTCATACGTGACCAAATGACCTTTTTCTATGTTGTAGCCATTCTATGATTCTATTTCAGACATCTAGCTAAGTACCCTTTGAAGCATTGATTGAATGTCGTTGCTCAGAAAATTGTATTTAATAGGCATTGTGTTTATTCCTTATATACAAAAGCTTGAGACAAAAAGAAATCTGGCCATTCAGGTTTTTTCTTTCCGCTAACTATGTATTAATTACTTTTTATGGCCCTTATCCTCAAAAATATACACCCATGGGGGAAAGGTCTGCGTAAATATTCTCCTCATCTCATCATAGGTTAACCTACTCATTCCAGCAAATTATCTAGTGAACCTTGGCTGTACTGCCTCCAATGCAAGTGTATCCTTCGTTAAATATGGAAACCAAAATTGCACACACTACTCCAGGTGTGGCCTCAACAAGCCCACACAATTGTCACAAGACTTCTTTATTCTTGTACTCCAATCGCCTTGCAGTAAAAACCAACATGCCATTTGCTTTCCTAATTACTTGCTGTTCCTGCATGCTATCTTTCTGTGTTCCTTGTACGATTACACCCAAGTATCTCTGAGCATCAACATTTATATGTTTCACACCTTTTAAAAAGTATTCTGCTTTTCTATTCTTACAACCAGAGTGAATAACCTATCACTTCCCGATATTACATCCACCTGACAAAGTTAATTTACTTTCAGGCAGCACTGACCTTTATTCTGCTATTAACACCTACTCTGGACCAATGGTTTGTTCCATTACTACTACCATTCCCACTCTTTTTTCCTTTTGTTCCATGACATCTTTGTAATTTAATTTCCTCTGCCCTCTAACCTATACCTGGCCTTCTCTTTTTTTCTCCAGCTTACCTCCCCCTCTTTCAACAACATAAAACCCATCACATTTCTGTCAGTCTTTAATGCCAAAGAGGAATCATATTGGACTCAGAACATTAACTCTGTTTCTCTCTCCACAGATGCAGCCAAACCTGCTGAATTTTTCCAACACTTTCTGTTTTTATTTCTTTTTTTCCAGTCTTGTCTATATTAAAAAGCTCTGTGTCAATTACAGCATATGCCTCTAGTTGCTTATAACTCACCAAAAGAGGTCACTCTAGAAATGGTATGATGTCATTGTAAGGTGTCAGCCTTGGCTCAGTTAGTAGAACTCTCACTTCTAGATTAGGAGCTTGTGGGTTTGAGTCTTGCTCCAGGCATGTTAACACGTGATCTAGACTGTCATATTATTGCAGTATTATTTGGGTGTTTAGAAATACTTAATATTGTGTTTCCCATCACCTCACTCTTAAAACTTTAATGATTCAGGGCTGACAAGTATAGACGACTGCAGAATAAAATGGGTTCTGTGTTAAATTTGTACTTTTTTGACACTTTTTATTAATGACCTGCAATTTAGAAAGTCAGGTTACAAGCTGTAGAATTTGTGATAATATTATATTATTTTGTGCCCCATTTCACATCATGGTATCAGATTTTGGAAAATGGCAAAGCCAAACTGAGAATATTCCTGCTGTGTGATACGTTCCTCCTGCGTCCAACAATATCTGCATCCTTCATCCTCATTTTCAACATTAGCCTAAGCTTTTGAGACTTGCCCAATCCTGGAGATATAACAGAAGGACATTTTGCCTTGATTATAGTGTAATAATTTCCATTACTATTACATGTCTCCTCTCAGGGCTTGTAGGGTGATTTAGGTTACACAACTTTTAAAGCAAAAAAATCAGGTCATCTGGCCCAATAATTCAATTCTCCGCTCAAGGTTCATTTCACCTCACTCCATCTCAACTTAGCAGTATATCCTTCTATTCCTTTCTCCTTCAGCTTTCTTTAAATGCATTAATGCTCTTCACCCACTCCACGTAGTCACAAATTCCTCACATTGACCACTTTCCGACTAAAGAAGTTTCTCCTGAATTCCTTACTGAATTTATTCATATCATTTTATATTTATGAATCCTAGTTGTGGACTCTCCCCATAACTACAAACTCCTTCACTAGCTATCCGATCAGTGTCCTTCATAATTTGAAAGACCTCTATGAGTTCATCCCTCAGCTTGTTTTTTCTACCCAGCCTGTTCAGTTTTAAACATGTACTGACTTGTTCTAGAGATCAGGGAATATGAACGTTGGAAGTGGTAATTAGAGTTATCAACACTTGGACAATCAGTAACAATTTTAACACAAGCTGCAATGTGTCCTTTGCTAAAATCAAAGCATTAGATTGGCCTTTTAACAGCTCAAGTGAGCTAGGGATAAAAACAGAAAGTACTGGAAATGCTCAGCAGGTCAGAACAAAGGAACATAAGCAATAAGAGCAGGAGTGGGCCATATAGTCCATCGAGCCTTCTCCGCCCTACAAGATTTTTTTTTGATTCATTCACGGAATGTGGGCTTCGCTGGCTGGGCCAGTATTTATTATCCATCCCCAGTTGCCCTTGAGAAGGTGGTGGTGAGCTGCCTTCTTGAACCGCTGCCATCCATGTGGTGTAGGTACACCCACAGTGCTGTTAGGAAGGGAGTTCCAGGATTTTGACCCAGCGACAGTGAAGGAACGGCGATATATTTCCAAGTCAGGATGGTGAGTGACTTGGAGGGGGACTTCCAGCTGGTGGTGTTCCCATCTTTCTGCTTCCCTTGTCCCTCTCGATGGTAGTGGTCGTGGGTTTGGAAGGTGCTGTCTAAGGAAACTCGGTAAATTCCTGCAGTGCATCTTGTAGATGGTACACACTGCTGCCACTGTGCGTGGGTTTGGAGGGAGTGAATGTTTGTGGTTGTGGTGCCAATCAAGCGGGCTGCTTTGTCCTGGATGGTGTCAAGATTCTTGAGTGGTGTGGGAGCTGCACTCATCCAGGCAAGTGGGGAGTATTTCAAGTGCCTTGTAGACGGTGGACAGGCTTTGGGTATTCAGGAGGTGAGTTACCGACCGCAGGATTCCTAGCCTCTGACCTGCTCTTGTAGCCAAAGTATTTATATGGCTAGTCCAGTTCAGTTTTTGATCAATGGTAACCCCCAGGGATGTTGATAGTGGGGGATTCAGTAATAGTAATGCCATTGAAAATCAAGGGGTGATGGCTGGATTCTCTCTTGTTGGAGATAGTCATTGCCTGGCACTTGTGTGGTACGAATGTTACTTGACAGCCCAAGCCTGGATATTGCCCAGGTCTTGCTGCTTTTGGAAATGGATTTCTTAAGTATCTAGAGGAGTTGCAAATGGTGCTGAACATTGTGCAATCATCAGCAAACATCCCCACTTCTGACCTTATGATGGAAAGAAGGTAAGAAGGTCATTGATGAAGCAGCTGAAGATGGTTGGGCCGAGGACACTACCCTGAGGAACTCCTGCAGTGATGTCCTGGAGCTGAGATGACTGACCTTCAATAACCACAATTATCTTCCTTTGTGCTAGGCATGACGCCAACCAGCAGAGAGTTTTACCCCTGATTCCCACTGACTCCAGTTTTGCTTGATCAAATGTGGCCTTGATGTCAAGGGCAGTCACTCTCACCTCACCTCTGGAGTTCAGCTCTTTTGTCCATGTTTGAACCAAGGCTGTAATGAGGTCAGGAGCTGAGTGGCCCTGGCAGAACCCAAACTGGACATCAGTGAGCAGGTTATTGCTAAGCAACTGCAGCTTGATAGCACTGTTGATGACGCCTTCCATTACTTTACTGATGATCGAGAATAGAATGATGGGGCGGTAATTGGCCTGTTTGAATTTGTCCTGCTTTTTGTGTACAGGACATACCTGGGCAATTTTCCACATAGCTGGGTAGATGCCAGTGTTGTAGCTGTACTGGAACAGTTTGGCTAGAGGAGCGGAAACTTCTGGAGCACAAGTCTTCAGTACTATTGCCGGAATATAGCCTGGGGCACATAGCCATTGTGGTATTCAGTGCCTTCAGCCATTTCTTGATATCACATAGACTGAATCGAATTGGCTGAAGTCTGGCATCTGTGATGCTGGGGACCTCCAAAGGAGGCTGAGATGGATCATCCACTCGGCACTTCTGGCTGAAGATTGTAGCAAATGTTTCAGCTGATGGCTGATGTTAGGCTTCAATTCCACTTTCCCACCCATTCCCCACATCCATTGATTCCCTAAGAGACCAAAAATCTGCTTGTCTCAGCCTTCAATATATATGATGGAGCATCCACAACCCTTAGGGACAGGGAATTCCAAAGATTCACAACCCTTTGAGTGAAGAAATTGCTCCTCATCTCAACTCCTAAATGATCAAATCCTTATCCTGGAACTGTGCCCCCTTGTTCTAGATACCCCAGCCAGGGCAACTAACCTCTCAGTATCTACCCTGTCAAGCCCCTTCAGAATCGCAAATGTTTCAATTAGATTACCTCTCATTCAATATAGACAAAATTTATTCAGCCTGTCGCCGTATGACAACCCTTTCATCCCAGCAAAACGACCTAATGAACCTTGGTTGTACAGCTTCCAATGCAAGATATCTTTCTTTAAATATGGAGACCAAAACTGCACAAGGTACTCCAAATGTGGTCTCACCAAGCCCGCATAATTGTTGCAAAACTTCTTTATTTTTATACTCCAATTGCCTTGCAATAAAGTCCAACATGCCATTCACTTTTCTAATTATTTGCTGTTCCTGCATGCTATCTTTTTGTGTTCCTTGTATGAATACACCCAAGTCTCTCTGAACCTCAACATTTATATGTTTCATATCTTTTAAAAGACATTCTGCTTTTCTATTCTTATGACCAAAGCGAATAATCTAACACTTCCCTACATTATATTCCACCTGGCACCTTGTTGACCACTCACTTAGCCTGTCTATGTCTCTTTGAAACCTCTTTATGTCCTCCTCATAGCTTGCATTCCCAATTAGCTTTGTATCATTAGCCAACTTAGATACATTACTCTCTGTCTCTTCATCTAAGTCATTAATATAGATTGTATATAGTTGAGGCGCCAGCATTGATCCTTGCAGCACTCCACTAGTCACAGCCTGCCAACTTGAAAATGCCCTTTTTATCCTTACTCTCTGCTTCCTGTCTACTGCTTTCGTTGCTCCAAATGCGGTTTCCTCTACATTGGAGAGACCAAACGCAGACTGGGTGACCGCTTTGTAGAACACCTTTGGTCTGTCCGCAAGCATTACCCAGACCTCCCTGTCGCTTGCCATTTTAACACTCCACCCTGCTCTCATGCCCACATGTCCATCCTTGGCCTGCTGCATTGTTCCAGTGAAGCCCAATGCAAACTGGAGGAACAGCACCTCATCTTCCGACTAGGCACTTTACAGCCTTCCAGACTGAATATTGAGTTCAACAATTTTAGATTATGAACTCTCTCCTCCATCCCCACCCCCTTTCCATTTTTCCCCCTCCTTTTTGTTTTTTCCAATAATTTATATAGATTTTTCTTTTCCCACCTATTTCCATTATTTTTGAATGTATTTCCATCCATTGTTTTATCTCTACCTTTTATCCTTTTTAGTATTCCTTTCCCCCACCCCACCCCCACTAGGGCTATCTGTACCTTGTTTGTCATGCTTTCCACCCTTAATTAGGACATTCCTTTAGATAATATCACCACCTTCAACACCTCTTTGTCCTTTTGTCTGTGACATCTTTTGGTTATCTCCACCTATCACTGGCCCTTTACCTAGCTCTTCTTGTCCCAACACCCACCCCACCCACCCCCCCCCCCCCCCCCCCCACCCCTTAAACCAACTTATATTTCACCCCTTTCCTATTTTTACTTAGTTCTGTTGAAGGGTCATGAGGACTCAAAACGTCAACTGTGCTCTTCTCCACTGATGCTGCCAGACCTGCTGAATTTTTCCAGGTATTTCTGTTTTTGTTTTTGTTTGGATTTCCAGCATCCACAGTTCTTTGCTTTTATCTTTTTATTTTCTGGTGAACTGTGGAGTAAAATGACAATGACTGCAGTCGGAAAAACATGTCCACTGGAACAGGATGAGAGATATATACAATGTTGCAGCCCTGGAACAGAGTGTGCCATGAAAGACAGGATGGTGCCAGAATGGAGTCCTGAACCAAGGGAGCTGCCTGACAACAGCATTTTAATTGGCTCCTGATCAGGTGACCAGGTGACCAGCAGTGTGGAATAGCTCCTAGCCTGAAAGGAACAAGACCTAAAAACTCTTTCTCTTGTGTGCGGAAGATTCCAGTAATTCCACAATAATAGCTAGCTGGCTTTTTCTCCTCATATCTCTGTAACCTGCTCTCTCTCTCTCTCTCTCTCTCTGAAAACCCCTGTCAAAAGGCAAAGGGGAAAATCACTGTTAGAGACATTAGAAGGCAAGTGCTCAACTAGTGAACTACAGACTGAAAGTGCTGGAAGACCACCTCGCATCATCAGCAAGAACTGAAAGGAACTTGGAAGACATCGATCAAAATCAACCCATCGAATCCTGTGTGTGTGTGTGTGTGTGTGTGTGTGTGTGTGTGTAGGGATTTAAGAAGGGGATAGAGTTTAAGTTAGAGTGTTAGAAGTTAGCAGTTCCTATTTCTTTCTTCTGCCACTAGTTAAAGGCAATTTGTTCAATAAACAGTTATTTACTAATTAAGTTTACAAACCTGGTGCTCATATTCTGTTAATCTAAATGAAACAGTTGGGTAGAATTGGGGCAATTTGGTGGTTTGGTCAAATTTTCACATTTGTCCAATTGTGGTTCAATGGGGCTTGATATTCCAGCGCACTCTGCCCAGTGAGTCGGGACACCCTCTATATACCCTACTGGTTATATCCTCAAAACTCTTTAATAATTTTGACAAACGTAATTTCCCTGTCATAAAACCATGTTGCTTTGTTCTAATCGTACTATGCTTTTCTAAGTAAGACTTCCTTAATAATAGATTCTAGCACTTTCCTGATGATTGGTGTTAGGCTAACTGGCCTGTAGTTCCCTGTTCTTTCTCTCCCTCCTTTCCGAATAGTGATGTTACATTTCTTAACTTCCAATCTGCTGACACCATTCTAGAATCTAGGGAACGTTAGAAAATCATAGCCGGCACATGTATGATCTCTTCAGCTGCCTCTTTTGGAACCCTAGGATGTTATATGATAATTTCTCTTTTTTCAGCTTCTGAGAGAACAACATTTACTTTACCTACTTTCTTCCTTTATATATACTTGAAAAAGCTCTTGTATTTTTTTAAAAAAATTTCCTGGCTAGTTTGTTCTCTTCTTTTTTCCTTTTTATCAACATTTTGGTGGCCCATTTTTGGTTTCTAAAACATTCCCAAACATCAGATTTACCACTATTCTTTGCAATATTGTAAGCCTTTCCTTTTAAACTAATGCTATTCTTACCCTCTTTCGTGAGTCACAGATGGATCATTCTCACTGAGTTTTTGTTTTTCAATGGAATGTATTTTTATTGGACATTTTGAATCGTTTCTCTAAATGTTTCCCACTATTTAATTATCACCATAACTTTTAGTCTATTTACTCGATCAGCTCTGCCCCCGTATTATGTAATTGACTTTGTCTAAGTTTAAGATTCTTGTTTGCGATTGGAATATGTCATTTTCAATATTAATGTGGAATTTAGTTGTACTATGATCACTATTTCCTAATGAATTATGTCACTAATTAATCCTGCCTCACTGTGCAATACTAAATCTAAAATAGCTTTATCCCTAGTTGACTCCACAACATATTGGTCCAGGAAACTGTCATGAAAGCATTCTACAAATTCATCTTCCAGAGCACCTTTGCTAATTTAAATTGTCTAGTCTATTTTAAGATTATAAGACTTATAACTATTACATTGCCTTTGTTACAAACTCCAGTACTTTCTTGCTTAATGCTCTGCCCAATGGTATAAATACTGCTTGGTAGCCTATAAACTACTCCCACCTGTATTTTCTGACCCTTGCTAATCTGCACCTCCGCCCATACTGATTCCCAATTTTCTGAGCCAAGATCCTTTCTCTAATGTCCATATGTTATCTTTTGTTATCAGAGCTGCCCCTCCTCCTTTTCCATTCTGCCTGTCTTTTCAAAATGCTGTGTACCCTGAAATATTTATTTCCCAACCTTGTTCACCTCATAATGGCTCTGTATTGGTGATTAGATCTGAAATATTTATCTCTATTTGTGCCACTAATTCACCTATCTTGTTACAGATGCTCCATGCATTCAGGTAAAGTGACTTCAGTTGTATTTTTTTATTACTATCCCCTGCATAGACCTTATTCTCTGATGCCAAATTATCATTAAATTCTCTTCCCCCCCCTGTCCCACCCAGCTTACCTTTGCCCACATCTATATACTTTCCTATTGCCTCAACTTTTATTGTTGGATTCCTAAATGTGTCTTTAACTGAACCCTCCTCCCCCTCTGTTAATTTAAAGCTATTTTTTCCATACTGTAACTATATTTGCTGGTGCACTGTTATGTTTGTATGCTCTGTCCCTTCCTGTCATGAGTCAAGCAGCACTTGTGGAGAGAAACAGAGTTAATGTTTCTTGCCATTTAACAGTCCAAGACTGAATGTTGTCCAGGTCTATTTGCACTGCTTCAGTATCTGAGGAGTTGCGAATGGTACTGAACATTGTGCAAACATCAGCAAACATCCCCTCTTCTGACCTTATGCTGGAGGGAAGGTGATTGATGAAGCAGCTGAAGATTGTTGAGCCTATGATATGGACCTGAGGAGCTCCTGTGCCAATGTCCTGGGGATGAGATGATTGGCCTCCTGATAAACTTCTGTTCAGTAGTGATCTCCAAAATGCTGACTTAATGTCAATGCTGCTGTGCTACAAGGAGAGCTTCTGACTGTCTTTGAAGCATTTTCTTTGTCCTCCTCATGTACGATTTCTGGGTTCGGGACCACAGACACCTAAGTAGGCAGTCGACTATTCATATGTAATTTACAGATAGTTTATTGAGTTTATTAAGAAGCAACAGTTTTGATATGACAAATTAACTAATTAGGCAGAAAAAGGTGTACGACCCATAACAGCTTGCGATAACAGCATTCCGCTCTCTAGTCAAAGTGTTAGGAAAACTCTTCCCTCAATCTCTTGACCTTCCTCCTCCTCCTCTGGTCCATCTTCCATCTGAAGAAAGCAGCTGCCCATCGAGCTCTGCCACCTCACCAGCACCTCAGCCTCAGCACCACAGCCTCAGCACCACAGCCCAGCACCACAGCCTCAGCACCACAGCCCACCTCAGCAGCTCTTCAGCCCACTATCGTCGGTACAACACCAAACTATATACCCTTTTTTGGGGACTGGTAGCCTACCCAGTGTCAATAACCTATCTAGCTATTCTAATTAATGGATACAGGACAGGTACTCAAAACATCAGAGTGGTTAGCGTCCACCCCATGTGTCACCCTGCTTGAGGTCAGTTTTTTGGTTTACATCTTGCTGAGGGTCATATCTTGGTCTTTTCTAATCACCTGGGAGATAAGAGGGTCCACAACTCGGGAATCTGAAAAACACAGCCTGAACTAAATGACCTTGCTGTTTCTGAAGACTGTTCAGAGGTCAAAGTGTTTAGAAAGAGAGGCAATCAATGCTGCTTAGAAAATCCTATAAAATGTAGAAGTTACCTGCTCATTTCTTAATCGGCCATTTGAGAGTTGAGAGAACAGGACCTGGTGGAGAGGCAGCTTTCAGCCATCTGGACACAGTGTCCAGTCCATTGAAGTTGATTCTTTAGGAGTTTTGCCTGAATACCTGTGGAGCTGTCTTCAATAAGTACATTAGTGTTTGTTCAACAGTCCTCCCATTGAATCCAGACAATGTGGCAGAGGCATTGCTGATGGGATTTCCCTAGTGTTCTTATGTGTCACTGATACACAGGCCAAGCCTCACTACAGTCCAGGAGTGTGGTGATGACAAAACTTTGATGGTTGCGGAGGTCTTTGTTGTCAAACACTCGCAGAAGGCTGAGCAGCACAGCTAATTGGGTGCTGGATCTCCCCGTCAATGGTGGCGTTTTGAGAGAGGGGGCTGCCATGATGTGGGAAATGTTCAACATATCCCAGAGTGTCTCCTTCAACATGTATGAGAGGTGGAATATTTGGCTGACCAGGTGTGGGTTGATATATGAGTTTAGCTTTGGCAACATTCGAGGGCAGGCTGAATTGGCTTGCAAATCTGGTGCAGAGAGGGCAATGACATTGCAGTCATCCACAAACTGTAGATCATGTATGTCTACGGCAGTCAGTTTAGTTTTGGCATGGAAGCGACTGAGGTTAAAGAATTTTCCACCTAGATGATATTTAATACTGACACCAGAGGGGCAGTTGATCTTTGATAAGGTGAATAGCCACTGTCAGGTAGATTGTAAATAGCACAGGGCCTTGCTTGATTGCAGTCTGGATTTTGAAGGTGTCTGTTTCAGTCTTCCACTCAAGACAGTTGCAGTCATTATTATGAAGCAATTGCAGGATTACGATGAAGATTTTTGGACATCCAAATCATTGGAGCACAATCAACTGAACCTCATGACTTACTGGATCAAATGCTTTGATCAGGTCAATGAATGCAGTGAAGAATTACTGATTCTTTTTTAATTAATTGAATTTAAATTTCAGCTGCTGTGGTGGGATTTGAAGCCATGTCACTCAGGGCATTAGCTTGGGCCTCTCAATTACTAGCCAAGTGACATCACCAATACCCTAACATTGCTCCTATTATGCTTGCAATATTTTTCTTGGACTTGTCGGACAACAATGACCATTTCAGACCTTGTGTCTCTGGGTGGGTTTTGTCAACAAGGGAAGTGGGTGATTCAGGAGAATGCATGCCAGGACTTTCCTTGCTATGGTAAGGAGGGAATTACCTCACTCATTTCCACAGCATGATTTATCTCCCTTCTTGAAGTTAGTTACAATTGTCACGTTCCTGAAGTCTAGGGGAGTTCTTATTCCTCCCAAATCTGTAGGATGAGTGCATGGAGTCTTGGCGAGAGCAAATGTCCGTCAGCTTTGAAAAATTCAGCTAGAGTACCATCAGGCCCACAGGTTTTGTTGTTTTCCATTTGTTTGATTGCTTGTTACAGCTCTCCCATCAATGGTGGTTCACCCAAGGATTCAACCACAAGGCGCTGGGAGACAGCCTAGAGAGTATCAGCTGCCACTGTGGATTCCTGGTTGAGGAGTTGTTCAAAATGTTCTTCCCAGCATTGACAGGCAGCATTGTCATCCTTAAGAAGAGATGCACCATCCTGCGAGAGAAGACGATTTTGTCCATTTGACCTCATTCTATAGATGGCCGCGGTGGCTTCAAAAAAGCTTTACACGCCACGATAATTAGCATATTGTTGGATCTCTCAGGCTTTTTCGCCAAACACATGTCACTTATCTTCCATATTTGTCTTTGGGCATTAGGCTTGAGCTGTTGGAATGTTGCCTTCTTGACTTGTGACCTTGGGTTGTTCTGCCAGGCAGTGAAGGCTGCTGAATTTCGTTCCAGGAGGTTGCATATTTCAGCCTCCTTTACTCAAATCAATTCTGGTGATGGTAATGTTCGTACCCAATGGTCTGAGCACAGGAGTCTAGTATAGCTGACTTTACTTGATCCCACTGTTCTGAAATTGAGTTGGATTTGTGAAGATTTTCCAAACTGGTACAGTAACATAAATGCTACACTGTACACAATCTGTAAATGCTTGATGATATTCTTTGTGTTTCATTTCTAGCATTCAATTGCAGTACTGAAGGAGGGCTGCACTTTTGGAGGTGCTGCTTTGTGGATGAGACGTTAAACTGTGGTCTCATCTGCCTTCTCAGGTGGATATAAAAGATCCCAAGGTACTATTTTGAAGATGAACAGGGGAATTATCCCTGGGGTGGCCTGGACAATATTTATCCCTCAATCAGCATCACAAAAGACAAATAATCTGGCCATTATCACATTGCTGTTTGTGGGAGCTTGCTGTGTGCAAATTGGTTGCAATGTTTCTTGCATTACAACAGTGACTGCAATTCAAAAAGTACTTCATCAGCTGTAAAGCGCTTTTACACATCCAGAGGTCATGAAAAGCACTATATAAATACAATTCTTTCTTCCATTTTTCTTTTCTTGATGATTGGTAGTGCTGGGTGAAATATGTGGAGCAATTATATATCCAAACATATATTAAAATAACAAACTTTTATTAACAAGTAAACAAAAAGAATTGTATGCAAGTGAATAACCTGCAATTCTGATCAAAGAATTTTTGAAATGCTTAACATGGGGAGCTCTTAAATCTCCAAGCAATTTTAGCCAGAAGCAAGTATTATCCTACGATCTTGTAATAAAACTACCTGTGCTGTAATCTAGAGCTCTTATCTGTCTGATTGTGTATCAGGCAATATAGTCTTAAGGGAGTTAGAACATTTCTAAATTGTAAACCAGTTGTGAAAAGTCTGTTTTAAATCCTTGTTGCCACCTATAATCCCTGCATGACTTCATTGCACATCCCTCTTTAAACTCCACCACCTTGATTTTCCAGCCCCTCCATACTTAATTTCTGTCACAAAGACTGCCTGTGCATTGTTCCTCCGTCTATTCTTCCAGAGCAGGGGAGTTCTTCTCCTGGTATCCAGGCCGATATTTAACCCTTAGCCAACACATTGTAACCAGATTATCCGATCATGTCTCCCATTACTGTTTGTTGCATCTTGCTTTGCTTAAATTTCCCTCATCCCAATAGTGACAACACCTCAAAAGTACTTTCTTGGCCGTAAATTGAAGTGCTTTGGGGCATCCTCAGGCCAATAAAGGTGCTATATATTTGCAAAAAGCTTTCTTTGCAGTACGTTCTCAAAAACTATCTACTCAAAGTAAGCTTTGGCTATCTTTCATAACTCTGCAACTTATGCTCAGATTTTATTTTTTCTCCCCTGGGGAGCATCTTGGAATATCTATACTTACAGTGTTATAGTAACTATAGGTTTGTTTCTTTCCACTTATTCTTGTAATACAGAGGGAATTGTTTACTACTGTTAAGACCATAACAACAATTAAACAATTAAATACGTGGCTGGAGAACTGGTGTACGAGGGAGGCCATCAGATTTCTGAGGCATTGGGACCAGTTCTGGGTCAGGTCGGACCTGTACAAGCTGGACGGGTTACATCTTAATAGGACTGGGACTGATATACTCACAGGGAGATTTGCTAGTGCTGTTGGGGTGGGTTTAAATGAGCTTGTCAAGGGGGTGGGAACCTGAGGGGTGAGAACCTGAGGGGTGGTCCAAATTGGAAGGAAGTAAAGTTGGTAACAGGAAGTAGTAGTGAGACTAGAAGGCAGGAGAGACAGAGCAGAGCATTGAGCATGCATTGAGTGCAGAATGATGTCAAAAAGACAAAATTAAGGACACTCTATCTGAATGTGCACAGCATTCATAATAAGGTAGATGACCTAAAGGCACAAATAGAGGTAAATGGGTATGATTTAATTGCCATTATGGAAACACGGCTGCATGGTGACCAAGACTGGGAACTGAATATTCAAGGATATTCGATGTTTATGAAGGACAGACAAGGAGGGAAAGGAGGTGGAGTTGCACTGATAATAAGGGATGGGATCAGTGCATTAGTAAGGGAGGATCTCAGATTGGAAGAACAATGTGTGGAATCTGTTTGGATGGAGCTAAGAAACAGCAAAGGGCAGCAGACATTGGTTGGAGTTGTTCATAGGCCATCAACAGTAGTGGTAATGTGGGGCATGGTATTAGTCAGGAGATGAGAGAAGCATGTACCATGGGCAATACAGTAATCATGGATGACTTCAATCTGCATATAGTTTGGGTAAACCAACTGCGCACTAATACTGTTGGAGTGTTTCTGGAGTGTGTTGAGGATGGCTTTTAAGAGCAGTATGTTGAGGAGCCAACTACAGGACAGGCTATTTTAGATCTAGTATTATGTAATGAAAAACGGCTCATTAATAATCTTGTTGTAAAAGAACCTTTAGGGATGAGTGACCACAAAATGACAGACTTTTACATCAGCCTGAATTTTACCTATGGCCTGCAGGTGACCGACATGCCAGAACGTAATATGACGTATGATGACATCGGGCGTGTGTCCCAGCATCACCGTGCACTCGCGCGATATTTCGCTCGGCGGACATGTGCCGGAGTCGACTGCGTGTTCGCCAATAATTGAAGTGACCCTATTAAGGCCATTAAGGACCTAATTAACTTGAAATTTACGCTGCCCGTCCAACCTAACGGTTTCAGGCAGGCAGAAAGGCCAAGCGGCCTTTACATTTTTTAGGAAACCTCATCAAGGAGCAGGATGAGGTTTCCAAAAGCTAATACTAATTAAATAACATCTTTACTTTGACATCGAAAACATGTCCCATCTCAGGTGAGTCCCATGAGGGGTCATGTCTCATTCAATTCTTACCGTATTTATTAATTTTTTTAAAAAGCTCTTCAATCTCACTGAGGTAGCTCCGTGCCTCAGGGGAATTGAAGGGCTCTCCCTCCTCTCCCAGCCCGTATAGGCAGCACTGAGCGCTGCTGCTCGCGGGAGGGGCTTAATTGGCCCGCCTGTGTGAAATCACGTGCGGAGCTGATCGCGGGTGGTGGTTGTCTCCTTGACTGCCCCCGCCTGCTCCCACCGGGCCCACCCAACGAGGGCAAAAGTCAGGTCATTATGTTCGAAAGTGAGGTGGTTCGCTCTGAAGCGAGGGCATTAAAGTTGAATAAAGGAAATTATGAAGGCAAGAGGGAGGAATTGGCTGAGGTGGATTGCGAAAACACATTAGAAAGTATGAACGTACATAGGCAGTGGATAGTCTTCAAAGAACTATTTCATAGCTTACAGCACCGATACGTTCCTTCAAAGTGCAAAAACCCAAAAAAGACAGTCAACCGTGGCTGACAAAGGAAGTTAAGGATTATTTAAGATTAAAAGAAAAGACTTATGAAGTTGCCTGAAGCAGTAATAAACCTAAGGATTGAGAGGTTTCTAGAATACAGCAAAGGAAAACCAAGAAATTGGTAAAGAAATGGAGAATATATATAAGCAAAAAACATAAAAACAGACTGTAAAAGCTTCCATAGGTATGTAAAAAGGAAGCGTTTGGCTAAGACAAACGTGTCCATTACAGGCAGAGTCAGGAGAATTCATAATGGGAACGAGAAATAGCAGAGAAGCTAAATGATTACTTTGTGTCTGTTTTCACTGAGGAAGATACAGGAAATCTCCCAGATTTAGAGATCCAAGGAACTAGGGAAAATGAGGAGTTGAAGGAAATTAGTGAAAGTAAGAAGGTTATATTGGAGAAATTGGTGGGGCAGAAAGTTGACAAGTCCCCGGGATCTGATATTCTGCATCCCAGGGTGTTGAAAGAGGTTGCTATAGAGATAGTGGATGTATTGGCGATCATTTTCCAAAATTCTATAGATTCTGGAATGGTTCCTGAAGATTGGAAGGTAGCAAATGTCACCCCACTGTTTAAGAAGGGAGGGAGAGAGAAAACAGGGAACCACAGACCTGTTAGCCTTACATCAGTAGTAGGGAAAATGCTAGAATCTATTATAAAGGATGTGATAAATGGATAGTTGGATAATCATGGTCTGATTGGGCACAGTCAGCATGGGTTTGCGAACAGGAAATCATGTTTGACGAACTTGTTGGAGTTTTTTGAGGATGTTACTAACAAAACTGATAAAGCAGTCGATGGATGTAGTATACTTGGATTTTCAGAAGGCTTTTCATTAAGTCACCCACAGGAGGTTGATTATCAAAATAAAAGCACATGGGATAGGAGACAATATACTGGCACAGATTAAGGATTGGCTAACAGGCAGAAAGCAAAGAGTAGGAATAAACAGAACATTCTCGCACTGGCAGACTCTGACTAGTGGGGTACTGCAAGAATCAGTGCTTGGCCCCCAGCTGTTCACAATATATATCAATGATTTGGGTGCAGGGACCAAATTTAATATTTCCAAGCTTGTGGATGATATGAAGCTAGGCGAGAATGTGTACTGAGAGGAAGATGTAAAGTGGCTACAGGAGGATTTGGACAGACTTAGTTAGTGGGCAAGAGCATGGCAGATGGAATATAATGCAGAAAAATGTGAGACTATCCACTTTGGCAGAAGGAACAGATGTTCAGAGTATTTCTAAATGGTAAGAGATTAGAAAGTGTAGGTGTACAAAGGAACCTGGGTGTCCTTGTCCATAAGTCACTGAAAGCTAACATGCAAGTCCAGCAGGCAATTAAGAATGCTAATGGATGTTAGCCTTTATCACAAGAGGATTTAAGTGCAGGAATAGTGAAGCCTTGCTTCAATTGTATAGAAGCTTGGTTAGATTGCACCTGGAGTACCATGTGCAGTTTAGGTCCCCTTACCTCAGAAAGGATATTATTGCCATAGAGAGAATGCAATGAAGGTTCACCAGGCTTGTTCTGGGGATGGCTGGAGTGTCTTATGAAGAGAGATTGGGGAAACTGAGTTTTGAAGAATGAGAGGTGATCTCATTGAAACCTACAAAATGCTTAAAGAAATAGACTGGGTAGATGCAAGTAAGATGTTTCCCCTGGTTGGGGAGTCTAGAACCAGGGGACACAATTTAAAACTAAAGGGGAAGCCACTTAGGACCAAGATGAGGAGAAATTTAATTACTCAGATGGTTGTGAATCTTTGGAATTCTCTACCCCAGAGGGCCATGGAAGCTCAGCTATTGAGTATGTTTAAGTTAGAGATTGATAGATTTCTGATTAACAGTAACGTAAAGGGTTATGGGGATAGTGTGGTTAAAAGGCATTGAAGCGTTTGATCAGCCATGCTTGTATTGAGCGGCAGGGCAGGCTCGATGGGCTGAATGGCCTTTTCCTGTTCCTATGTTCCTAATGTAAGAAATGGGAGCAGGAGTAGGCCATGACTACTCGAGCTTGGTCCACCATTTCAATAAGATCATGGCTGAACTTTTACATCAACTCCATTTTCCTGCCCTATCCCATTTTCCTTGATTCCCTTGGTGCCCAGAAATCTATCCAACTCCATCTTGAATATGCTCATCAACTGGGCAACCACAGTCCTCTGGGGTAGAGAATGTTAAAGATTTACAAGCCTCTGGGTGAAAATTTTGCTTCATCTGAGTCCTAAGTGGCTGATAACTTTTCCCTTTTTTATTCATTCATGGCTGAGCAGCATTTATTGCCCATCCCTAGTTGCTTTCGGTGATGGTGAGCCATTTTCTTGAACCGCTGCAGTCCATGTGGTGTAGGTACACTCAGTGCTGTTAGGGAGGGAGTTCCAGGATTTTGACCCAGCAACACCATGACGCTGAGATCTAGACTTTTCAGCCAGGAAAATAGCCTCTAAGCTTGTACCCTGTGAGGACCACTATGGATTTTACATGTTTCATTCTTTTAAACTCCAGGGGATATGAGCCCATTCTTCTTAATCTCTCCTCATAGGACAGCCCTCTCTTTCCAGGAATCAATCTAGTGAACCTTAGGAATCTAAGGGATACATATCCTTCCATTGGTGAGGAGAACAATCTGTACACAATATTCCCGGTATGGTCTCACCAAAGCCCTGTATAATTACAACAATGCTCACTTACTCTTATATTCCAACGCCTTTGCAATAAAGGCTAACATACATTTACCTTCCTAATTGCTTGCTTTACCTGCATGTTTATCTCATCTTTCATATATAAGAAAATCAAATACCTCTGAATCCCAACAGTCTCTCACCACTCAAAAAAATATTTTGCTTTGCTGTTCTTCCTACCAAAGTGGGTCATTTCACTTTTCCCCACACTATACTCCATCTGCCACCTACATTCCCACTCACTGTCTATTTCCCTTTGCAACATCTTTATGTCCTCCTCACAACTTAGATTTCCACCTAGCTTTATATCGTCAGCTAAGTTGGATACATCACACTTGACCCCATCTTCGAAGTCATTGATATAGATCATGAACAACTGAGGCCCAAGCACTGATCCTTGTATCACGCAGCTAGCTACACCATACCATCCCAAAAATGACCCAGTTATTCCTATGCTCTTCTTTATGTCTGGTGGCCAATTCTCAGTCCATGCTAATATATTACCTCTAAACCTGTGAGCCCTAACCTTGTGTGGCAACTTCTTGCATGGTATCTCATTGAATGCCTTCTAAGAATCCAAATATACTACATCCACTGGTTCCTCCTTATCTACACCCTAAAAAAAATTATATTTGTCAAGCTTAATTGCCCTTTCATAAAACTGGCTGGGGTGCATAAAGCTGCCCCATCATACTACCATTTTCTAAGTGCCCTGTTACCATGGCCTTAATTATATACTCTAGCATTTTCCCTGCTACTGATGTTAGATTGACTGGCCTGTCTTTCCCTGTTTCCTCTCTGCCTCCTTTATTGAACATACATTTGCTAACTTCAAACCCATGGATACCATTCTAGAATCCAGGGGATTCTGAAGAATCAAGACCAATATATCCAAAGCTCTTGCAGCTGCCTCTTTCAAAACTCTAGGATGTATGTCATCAAGTCCATGGGATTTGTTGGCTTTCATTCCATTTATTTCACCAGTGCTTTCTCTTTGCTAATTAAAGTTTCTCACTCTCATCATACCCTCAGTTCCCCACAATTTCCAAATTTTTGTCTCTTCTACTATGAAGACAGACATAAAATATTTGCCTAATGTCTCTGCCGTTTCCTTATTTCCTATTACAGTTTCTCCTGACTCTGCCTCGAAGGGATCTATGTGTACTTTTACTAATCTCTTCCTTTTTGCATACTTGTAAAAGCTCTTACAATCTATTTTTATATACCATACTAAGTTTCGGATATTATAACGGTGACTTCATTCCTTTTCCACATTACCTATTTTTTCTAGAAGTCAAGAGAAGCTATTTTTTTCAAGTAATTTAGCCGCTAAAGAATCTCTGAAGGGACCATGTTGAAGTCTTAAGTGAAAATGGTGTTTAGCTCATGCTTAGTGCAAGACATAAAGGAGTTGAAGTCTATACTAGGAAGGGCCTCCCAGAGGACTGTTAGGCAACTTATTATCATTAAACTGTCTTCTGGCAGTCATGAAGGACATTGCACAGCATTTTGTTGGCTAGCCTTTGACCTAATATCCTCTCCTATCAGTGACCAGCTGATTGGGGGGTGTTGTTGCAGAGAATTCTCAGCTCTATGTACTTTGTTCGCTTACTGCTAAGGATTTGAAGGGGACTTTTGAAACACATTGCAAGGCCTGGGAGGCTTTGTCAATGAACATTCTATAAACATTCATTCCAGAATTACATTACCTGAGGACTTCACCTAAAGATAGTGAGTGCTATGCTGCTCTACCTTATTGGATGCCGTATAGGAGACACCAGGAGAAAGGGAGTGCTTAGTCATTGCAATCTTGCTGGGGACCCCTTAGTCTGCAGCGGTGAATGCAGGGAGAACACGAGGCCAGGCAGAGCAGCACAAGCTACTGCAGGAGAGGGGTGGGTGATGTGGGCTCTTTCCCCAACTACAGATACAGGACATCCCTGCTCCTCTGAACCTCCTTCACCAGTTTCTCCAGTAACACATTCAAGAACCTCTCCCTTAGCCCCCAAGCCATCCCGGAATAGGCAAAAGTTTGGCAGATGGAATATAAGGTGGGAAAATGTGAGGTTATCCACTTTGATAGGAAGAATAGAAACGCAAAATTTTATTTAAATATCGAGAGACTGCAGAAAGCTGTAGTACCGAGGGATCTGGGCGTCCTTGTAGATGAAACACAACATGCTAGCATGCAGGCACAGCAAGTAATTCGGAAGGCAAATTAAATGTTGGCCTTGATTGCAAGAGGGATGGAATATAAAAGTAGGGAAGTCTTGATACAACTGTATAAGGCATCAGAGAGACGACACCTAGAATATTATGCAAGATTTTGCTCTCCTTGATTAAAGACAAATATACTTGCATTAGAGGACTTTCAGGTAGAAAAGGGTTACTCAGCAGATTCCTGGGATGAAAGGGTTAACTTATGAGGACGGATTGAGCAAGTTGGGCCTATACTCATTAGAGTTTAGAAGAATGAGAGGTGATCTTATTGAAAGGTATAAGATTCTAACCGGGCTTGGGAGGGTAAATGCTGAGAGGACGTTTCCCCCTTGTGGGCCTGAATAAGCGGTCTCTCATTTAAGAAAGCGATGAGGAAGAATTTTTTCTCTCAGGCAGTTGTGAATCTGTGGGATTCTCTTCCACAGGGAGCAGTGGAGGCTGAGTCACTGAATATATTCAAGACTGAAATATCCAGGCTGTTGCTTTATGTGGGCAGCTGCCTCTGTAAAACTTGCATTGGCAAATCCTGACCTGGCCCCCCTCCAGCACCCGTGAAAAAGGTAGGTGCCCTGTTCAGGGGCAGGACATCTGGATTTCAACCCCCTCTGTCATTTTTGCGGCGATGGTGAGGCCATTGCGAGAAACTAGGCCAGTGTCTTCACTTTTAACTTTTTGTTTTTTATCCTTAATGTGGCTTTTATTGATAATTATCTATCAATATTATTAAGCTCTCTGACCCTCCCTGACACGACCTGCTTGATCTTACCGAAATTGCTACACTGCAGCCTTGACTTTTCATGTTTCAGGCTTATAGAAGCATTTTCATCATTAGCAAAACCAATATCCAATACTCCCTCCATTATCCCACTCCCTCCTCTGTCACGAATCCCACTGAGTTCCAGCGCTGGCTAATTTTCTTCCGTATAGTAACCAGTTTAGGATTCTATTTCACGTTTTTTAATTAATCAAAGAAAATTTTGACCCTGGGCTAGCGTTTCCCTCATCTTTAACTCAGATTTTTACCTTCTGACTCCCTTCCGTAGATCTTCTGAGTTTTCACCACTTCAAAAAATCTTCACGCTGCACCTGGCCCTTTCTGAGTCACTTCTACTCCATCCTTTCACAGCACCCAATAGCACCACTTGGCATTTTTCAGGTATGACGTGATTTGGTGTTGACTGGTGTATGGCATCAGAGGTGGTGGAATTATTAATGGTCCACTTCTAGGTGTGAACTTAATGGGTTTACTGCTGGCTGCAATTCAAAACAGCCAGAAACTTTCCCTCATAGCCCTGGACATATTACCATAAAGCCTAAAGTGTCTGGGATAAACCTTAGATTTGGCATCACACTGTCTCAATGTAATTTCTAAGGAGTTAGGGCAAAAATATTACAGCTCACATGATGACTTTGCTCAACTATCCATTCATTCCCCAAGCTTGATATTTCCTACTTGTTGGCTGTATGAGTGCCAGTATTCATATCGGGAGGAGGAATTCCCTGAACTATGCCCTAGTTATAGTTTTAATGAAAAATAACTGCTGTTCAAACCACAGGCGATTTGCGGCTTAATCTTCATGTATCTGAAAAGTGGCTGTTCTATTAGCTGCTCCACAGCGAGCCCAACTCCATACTGTACACTAGAGGCTGCTGTGGACTATGATGGGAGAAATGCCTGAGTGAGACTGCAGCAACGCTCTGAAACATCACCTCACATCTTCATGTTCTAACCCTGTATTAGCAGTGGCAGTTTAGCAGGGAGACGACAGAGAAAAGGATTTCTTCTCATGTTCCGCTGTTGCTGAATCTTCTCCCAAACGAACTGAGCCTGGGAGAGTTCATTGCCCAGCTTGGGGTCAGGTGAATCCAACAGACACCACACCGAATTTAGCAGTCCAGGAGGAGATAAATGCAAACAGATTTCATTTGACCAAATGTTGTGATCCCCGTGGAGACTGATAACTTTTAAAAAGCTTTCAGTTAACAGCTCAAAGAATAACACAAGATTTCACATTTGAAGATTTTTACTGTAACAAACAGACTAAAAGAACCATTACCTAAACACTATTTTTGTAGGCAAATTATGCTTTAAACTACAGAACAGAACTTATCTCTTTTATTTTTACCACAACTGAAGAAACGCACTTTCACAGGTATACGTTGCACTCTCTTCTGTCATTATTCAATTTTCCTAGACCCAGTTCAAAGTGATTCTCAGCTCCCGACTATTTACTTCCATTCTTTTTGTTTTCCAGAAAGGGAACATTTAACCCCCGAACTGTCTTTCATGGTGAGGGCTTCTCCGAGTGATTCTCTCTCCAGGGCTAGCTAGCTGAATCCTCCAGCCTTGTTTCAAAGCCTCACAAATTTGGTCTTTTCAATCTGAGCATGAGCTCCCACCCACATTCCTGCACAAAGGACCAGAGAGACATTCCAGCCTCTAGCTACTCCCTTTCTCCCAGATTGTGGCATAATAAATTGCTTGTGAGTTTCAGGGGTACCTTAGAACCCCTTCCCCTTGCAAAGCCCAACTACCTGGCAAAATGAATCACAAGGGCTTTGTATTCAGGTAGAAATGCTGATAAGCTATCCTTGAGACCCCAGCTCTCTTTACGTTGGAAGTAAGTGGACCGTCTAAAGCAGAACTGTTTACAACCTGACATTTTCAACAATTTTCTGGGATTTTAAAGACCAACAACCCAGCCACTGTGAAACCAAATGCTCCTGCCATTGCCTCTAATTGTAAATACTTCACATCTTCTTTCCAAAAAAACCTTTCTGGACCTTCATTTAATCTTTACCAGGCAGACTTCAGAACATGTCACATGACCCCTTCCATTTACCTAAATTGAAACACAGTCCCAAAACAATCTTACAAACCTCATAACTGTAATGAAAACTAGTTTATTCCACTTTTTTTGGCAAAGTGGAGGTTACTTTGCATTTGGTTTTTTGCTGATTGTTGGAACTGATGTATTAGTGTGGAGGTTTACATTTACTCTTGATTCTGATCAATTTTCCTTTGGGAAGTCTGAAACTGGAAGCTGACCCAGATCTTTAGTTTAGTTTCCTTCTTAAGTTGATGAATTATGGTCTGGTGATGGGTTTCAGCATGGTAAGAGACTAGTTTATTCTCTTCCTTTGGTCATTTTTACCAGATCCTTGTAGGGTATATTAAAAGCTTTTAAAAATCTAGCCAATACAGAAAAATCTGACAGACTTTGTGTTTGGTTTGAAGTAATGAAACATTAGCCCAAAACATGTGCTTCACCAGCAATGGTATAATTTGTCATTATAAGATCCAGTATAATTTTTAGTGACTAAGGCAACACCAGAGATATGAGGCAATTATTTTGCCTGCTGTTTTGGCATATTACTTATGGCATAGTTTTAAAAGACTTCTCAGCTCTCTAGGGTGCTTACAATTCCTGGGTTTCCCCATAGCATCACTTTTCTTATATGCCCCTACTTTCAATCACAAAATGTGTTTTTCCCTCCTCCTCCCCACACCACCCCCCCCATCCCCCCCCGCCCCACCAGTGCCCCCACCCTACCTGGCCTACCACCCCAAGTGTGTACCATCTACAAGATGCACTGAAGGAACTCATTAAGGCTCCTTAGACAGCACCTTCCAAACCCAAGACCACTACTATCTAGAAGGACAGTACTGGTCCCGCCTGGGAGGCAGCAGCCAGTGGCATGGGCTGGCATCACCCCAGTCGCACCAGCCGCATCACTGGCAGAGGGGCAGAGGAGCTGCTGCCAACAGCTGGAGCACCCTGAAAGGAGCCCGCAGAATTGACAGGCAGCTCGTGTGCCAACGTGAGGTTGCTTTGGACCTCCCTGCTCACCAGTGGTGGATAGGCACCTAGCTGGGATACTGGGTTCCCAATCCAGCTCCCACACTGACAGTAACCACCCGAGGTCAATGCCGGTGTGAGGGCTTGTAGGTCCGAGCACACCCCCAGGAACCCCTGATTCAGCTCCATGACAGTCGGCACTCTCTCCATAGAGGAGGCAGTGCGCTCGGCCATGAGGGTCATTGCACTGCTCATGCTCCGCATGGACTCCTCCACATCGAAGACTATGGCACGCATTCCCTCATGGATCTCCGTCAGATTCCTTCCGCACACCTTGCTGCACTTCCTGCATCTGCTCCCTCAGGGACAACTCCAGAGGCACATCATCAGCCACTGACTGAGCATGTTCCTGGTCCCCAGCAGTCTTCTGACTGTGGGTGCCCTGGGCACTCTCTGCCTTTGCCTGCACCTCAAGTGAGTTTGAAGTGCCCTCACCAATGTTCACTGAGATACTAGCCACCAATGTACCACCAAGGTGCTGGTATCTGTGCTGGCGCCTGCTGGCAGAGAGGGTGTGTCACAGGTGCGTTGTGATGGGTGCTGTCCTCTGGGGTCAGGGTTGGGCCTTCAGGCTCCTCACCCCGATGGGCGGCTGGTGAGCCTGACAGGAGGAGCAAGACACGTCATTAGTTGAGTCATTACACTGTTACTGTGCATGCCTGGCACCCGGATCAGGGTGCCCTCGTCTTTCCATTATCAATGGGGATTCCATGTTCAAGGCTCATATCAATATAGAGGCTACAGTGGAATGGTTGCAATGATAGACATTCTGACCTCAGTGGACGGCACTCTTACCTCCCTGTGGCACCCCAACCTCACCGTGGCTGGTTGACCCAGGGGCATGATGCATCTCCAGCTCCAGGGTCTCCTGCTCATACCAAGTGAGGATTAGTAGGTGGGGTGGTCCTCTGCCAATCCACAGCCTCTCAGCATTGTCTTCTCCTGAAAGGTCTGAGGAGCGCTGATTAGTCCACCCTGTACCTGCAGCACCATTGCAGCCTGACCAACCCCAGCTGAGGAACACCTCACAGGGCTCAGCCCATTCTTAACCCTGGAGCCGCAAGACACTCATTCCAAGCAGCCAGGGCTCACCCCCTTGGCCAGATGCTGCCTCATTGAGATTTGCCGCTCACACTCTAAGACCTCTGAGGTCCAAGATGATGAAGGGCAGATCATAACTGCTCTACAAAATGACTCGTGCTAACACGGTACTCACCCTCCCCAATTGCAGGAGATCATTGAAGTGCTTGCAGCACTGCACCCAGGTGTGCCTCACCACATCATGGGAGCTCACCGTGGGCGCCACCTCCTCCCAAGTATGTTTAGTGAGGTGGTGGGGCTTTCTCCTCCTGTCCCTGGGGGCAAGGATCTCTCTCCATGCTGCCACCTTCTCCAGGAGGGCAGCGAGACACTCATCACACCCGCTTCGATCTCCATCACAAGGTGCAAGTGCTTCGCTGGCAACCTTCAAATGGCTGCCGCAGCCACTTGCGATTTGACCTCTGGGTCGCCACTGGACCCAGTGGACATTGAGTTCCCACCCCCCGCCCGCCCCTTCTCGAAGTTGCCACTGTCACTTCTTACATTGGGCAGGCCTTAATTGGCCCACCTGCGTATAATCGCGGTGCGGAGCCGATCGCGGGCGGCGGTCTGCTTCCCGCCCACCCCCACCCGCTTCCCGCTGAGCCCGCCCGACGAGGGAAAAATTCTGGCCGCATTGTGTTATTTTTAGAATTTCTCCTGTGTGCAGTGTGCCCATCATTTGGTACTCACTGCTCCTATATGCCCAGCATACAGTTCAGGAGCCAGCAAGATTAGAGTAACTATAAGTAAATACAGATGGTCCTAATCCTCATACTTCTCGTGGTAGCCATACTTGTTGCCTTTCCTAACCTCAATTCCATTCTGATTGAGCTGCGCCAGTCCTCTGTTTCTTAAATGTATCACTCAAGTAATCACTGCATTGTTTCGGAGACCAATTAATGGTATCAGCTTCCTCTTGACCCAGTTGTATTAACAATCATGAAACAGAAGCTCTATTCTTCTGTGAGATTTTTCACTCTCTTGAGAGTCCTGGACTACAGATGTTTCCAAGCACTTTGAGCAAGTGAAGCTATTTGCTCGGACAGGATAAGTTTTGCAGCCACTGAATATGCAGTTTGCAGAGCTGCTTATACCTCTATGTTTTGAGTGTACCTTCGCCCTGACTGAGTACAAATGGCTGCCTTTGTACAGTCTGAGAGACCTAGTCCTCTGCATCTCCCAGTATTTCCTTATTCTGAGGGACAATTTCCATAATTCTTACCTGGAGTTTAGGTCCTGATGTTTAAGGGCTATGAAAATTATAGCTGGGGCATGGAACATTGGAACATAGTTACACATGTAGGCCATTCGGCCCCTCAAACATGTTGCTGCATTGAATTAAATAATGGCAGATCCATCCTTGACATGGCTGTAGAAAGCAGATCTGCATTCAATACACTGCCAGGAATTCATCAATTATGCCTCAGGTATCAACACAACAGGCTTTACAAACAAGGGTAATGGTACAAATTGGAGGTTTTCTGAGATTCTTATGTTTTGGGACTGTGACTTCAATTCAGGGTAAAATGGAAGAATGAAGGGGGCCATGTGAGCTACTCTGCATTTTGCTAACAACAAGCTTGGGTGACTTAGATGTAAGAGGCTAAAGGGTTGTTCTTCTAGGAAGAAGGTGCAAGATATTTACACCTGTAAACAATGACCAGGGCAACTATCTCCCAGTCCCAGGAAGGTGTTAGGAATGTCACATTTTGTAAATGGTTATTCTTTAATCTTTCTATTTAATTAGTGTGTCTACCTGGATACAAGGCCCATGTGACTTATGGTGTGATTTATGCTGCACCTCCCTCTGTAGCTTTGGGAACCCCCTTCACCATTATGCCTATGAGATGCTGCCCTTTTTTATGTCCATGATCTCCCCTCCTTGGCTGATGATTCTCTTATATTCAATCCATCATTCAGTGATCTTCTCAAGGGAAATTAGGAATGGGCAGTAAATTCTGGCCTTTCCAATTGACACTCACATTCCATGAACAAATTCTTTTAAACATTTACCCAGGCTACTGAAAATGTGTCAAGCAATACTTTGAGCCTTTGATCAATTTGTGCATCAACCCAACTGCACCACATCTTTTTCCTTTCACGTGATATGGGTGTCGTTGGCAAGATCAGCATTTTTTGCCCATCTCTAATTGGCCTACTAGGCCATTTCAGAGGGCGATTAAGAGTCAACCACATTACTGTGCATCTGGAGTCACCACGTAGGCCTGAGCAAGCAAGAATAGCAGATTTCCCTCCCTTTAGAATATCAGTGAACCAGATGATTTTTTTTTATGACAATGGGTGACAGTTTCATGGTCACCATTACTGAGGCTAGCTTTATATTCTGGACTCTTTAATTGAACTCAAATTCCACCAGCTGCCTCGTGGGATTTGAACCCATGTCCCCATGGCATTAGCCTGGGCCTCTGGATTACTACTTCAATGACATTACCACAATGCTAATGTCTCCCCTTAACCTGTTTGCCCTCCCCCAATAACAATTACTGCTTCCATGATTACACTTCCCTTGCTTTTATCAATGAACCCAATCCCTTTGCTGTCTGTAGGCATTCTGGGTCAGTTTCTCTGGCGCTCAGAATCACCGTAAAAGCAAAGGAGCTGCAAAGTAAGGAATTCAACACTAAAATAAAAGGTTCCAGCCAAGATTCATATTCGACTTGAAAGTTTAACTCTGTTTCCCTCTCCACAGATGCTGCCAGACCTGTTGAGTTTTTTCCAGCACTTTCTGTTTTTATTGGAGAGAATTCAATATTTGATCATGTCAAAAAATAGAGTGTAAACCATTGAACAGGCAGACAAATGTAACCACAAAATGATCAGCACAATAGGAGCAGCTGATGACCCCTTGCATATACAAAATAACCAAGAGGAAGGAGTCATTTAATAGAATTAGAGTCTCATTGTTTTGCCATTGACATCCTGGTCCTAAAGTTCTACAAATCACTCTACTGGTCTGTAGACTGGGAGCGGAAACTATCTGTGCCCCTGTTTGCCATTGCAGAATTATCCATCCTTGCTTATACTTCCCCCACAATCTGCCATTGGGCCTCCATGGTGTTTATTTAAATATGTTAAAATGAGCATCAGTGAATAGACCAAAATCCCAGAGGTTACCCTGGCAATATACCAGAGGTAATTAGTTTCCTTAGAACATAAAATCAGCTTCAACAAGTAGAATTGAGAAACTTTTGAGGTTGGAGTGTTGATAGTTTATCGCGGGGTTGCTGGAGCTGGAAAGGAATTTGTGGGAAAGAATTTTAAGTCCACTCTCTGCACAATATGCACATTGGTTTGCATCTTACAGTTAACTATGAGTTATGGGGAAAAACTCATGCATCTGTCATAATGATTCTTTACAAAGAGTGCTTGGCATTCACCACCCTGGCATTGGCTATATGCACAATCTCGCCTGATAGAATTTAATTTGTTCATGGTGCACTTTTATTCATCAAATGATATCCCAAGGCTGCATTACTTTACTTTCTCACTTACATTGAGTCGGTAGGCAGATTGGTTACCCATCACCTCTATAGAACAAGTCATTTTGCTGCACTCCATTGGGAACAGTGGTTGTCTTGTAAATATGACCTTGTGTCCATTCCTCCTTTACTGAAGATTCAAAACTGATTGATGTTGCAGCTTGATCGCTGTTCTGTTGCTAGGCGATGAAGAGCCCTATAATCCCACATTGAGAATCGCTCAAAGAAACAACCAATGGCTGTCCTGCCAGAAGCAAAACTAAACTGAAAAGGTGCTATTGTTGGGTGAAAGTGTAAAGGGGAAAGAGTAATATGAGGAAGGGATGATACGATGGGGTTTTGGCCTATTGTGGTACAATGTTCTCCAAACACAGCTGAGTTTCTCTTCTTTCACCCTGCAGACACATCCTTAAAATATTCCTTTGAAGCACCTCAGTACATAGGATTTTAATTAAAACTGACAAGACAAATTAAGCTAAGGTGTTTGCTAGAAGCCTCAGAAATCATTGGTGCAGACTGAGGTGGATATAAGAATAAAGTGATTTTGTTCAAACAGGTACCTTCAAGGGTGGATGCACAGTTCCGGAATTGTGCTAATGATATTTAGTAAACATTGAAGTATCAGGGGCTGCATAACTGGGATGTCTTTATAATGAGCAGTTTGAGACTAAGATCTAGATTCTCCTCATGGCCTAAGTTTGGCAGAGGACCAGACATGAGGAAACTTGTGAGAAAATTGATTGGAAAGTAATAATGCACTCTATGTCCAATCTCCTGGTGCCCCATATATTTGCTCTCATTTCTGAAAAGTGTTGAAAGAAATGGCTGCCAGCAAAACTTTGACTGTAAAGGATTGTTAAACCTTTGTGAAAGGATAATCTACAAGACACTCACTGAAGTGTTTCTGTGGGGACTAAAGCGTTAAATTACAAGGACGGGTTGCATAGACGAGGCTTATATTCCCTTGGGTATGAAGATTAATGGGTGATCTAATTGAGGTGTTTAAGATGATTAAAGGATTTGATAGGGGGGATAGAGAGAAACTATTTCCTCTGGTGGGGGGAGTCTCAAACAAGAGGGTATAAGCTTAAAATTAGAGCTAGCTTGTTCAGGGGTGAAGTCAAGAAGCACTTCTTCACACAAAGGGCAGTTGGAACCTGGAACTCTCATCAAAAAAGCCATCGAGGTTGGAGGCCAATTGAAAATTTCCAAACCGAGATTGGTAGATTTTTGTTCGATTTTTGTATTGAGGGCTACAGAACCAAGATGGGCCAATGAAATTAAGGTTCAGATTGCTCATGATCTAATTGAATGGTGGAGCAGGCTTGAGGGGTGAAATGACCCACTCCTGTGCTGATGTCCCAGTTCCTGAATTGCATTCTAATGCATGTCAGACAGGTTCCTTAATAGGTAGGTGATCCACTCTATCAGATTACTGCGCTGGCTGTGAAGATAAATGTCTTTCCATTGAACTTACATCATTGAATACTACTTAGTTTGTTCATATGAAATATCTCTCTGGCTTTTTAGCTGAGGTATCAAACCTATTTATTTTAAAGGGACAATACTGCTGACAAAATAATGAAAGGAGATATTTTATTAAGTGTTCAAACACGGGTAAGCCATACACACGAGGGGATAATTTCCACTTTGGCGCTCCCAGCCAAAAAACGAATAGCTCAAAAATCATCAGCTGGAGGGGTGGATTTTCATTTCTCCATTATGTGTTCTCACCATGCGCTTCTCAAGGATTTCAATAGCCTTAGAGAAATTGCTCAGCTCAGGCTAACAAAGCAGGTTAGATACATCCTCATATTTGGGTTCTTGAGGTCATTATGCAAAATGCCAAAGTTTGGACAGCAGCTCGGCAGGATGGAGTGACATGTTTAATGAGGGTGTGGGGGGTGGGGGGGTGAACAATGATGTGCCCTATGTATTAACCTAACCCAAAAAGTCATGTTTAGTTGAAAGAACTTGTCTGCCCTGCAAATACGGAAGAGCTGGCCAGATAAAGGAGATGAAAGTCTTAGTTCTGTGCATGTAGGAACTAAATGTAATAAAGGAATGCTGATTTGTTCCTAGTTGTGGCTAAGGTGTTAGATGCTATATTTCAGCGGAGGGGAGCTTCCAAGTACATTGGCAACATATTGGAGAATGGTGGACAGTTTTCCACCATGTTGCCAAAAGGAGGGGTGGAATTTTCACATTGTCCAGGATAAAGAACCCTATAATTGCTGAGCATTCAAATTCATTTGACCTTCTACTTTGGTTTCCTAGGGTCTGAAGTCAGGCTCTTACAAAGACAAGCTCAAAATTTTGATGAGACAATACATTTGCCAATCCTGTCCAAGGAGGTGAATGGCCCATCTGTGAATTATGAGCATACAGATCTCTGACTTGTTTTATGAGTCAGGCTGTTAGAACAAAGGGTCCATGTAGGGTAGTCATCTTGCATAAGGAATTGCAGCATGGAATCGAAGCACCTGGCCTTATCAGTCCATGTTAGTGATTATCCTCCACATCAGTAGCAGTCCTAATCTTATGTGTACTTGGTTCCATCCATATCTACTTAATCGATAATCATCTGCAAGGCTTCTTTTCCCACTTTCACATGGTTACCTTTGGAGTTCCCTAGGGATCTATCCTTATTCCCCTTCTATTTCCCATCCTCGTGCTCGGCAATATCATCCAAAAACACAGCAGCCGGTTCCACATGTATGCTGACGCCACTCAGCTCTATCTCACATCACCTCCTTGAACCTTTCCACTGGCTCTGATTTGTCACACTGCTATCCAACATGCAATATCGAATGAGCCGGCATTTTCTCTGACTAGATATTGGCTTTGGTTCCTGCCACTAACTAAGCCCCCTGTCCCCACCATTTCCATCTCTGACAACTATCCTAAGCTGAGCAAGACTGTTAACAATCTTGGTGTTGGGTTTGATGCCAAGATGATTTTCTGACCCCATAACCACCCCATCACCAAGACTGCCCATTTCCACTTCAGTGACCTTGTTTGGCTTCAACCAGCCTCAGCTGATCCGCTGCTGATACCCGCATCTCTGCCTTAGCTGACTCTAGGCTTGACAACTTCAATGCTCTTCTGGCTAACCTTCATATTCCACCCTAAATAAACTCAAACAAAATTTGATTCACCCATCACCCCTGTATTTGCTGACCCATGGTGTCTTCTTTGACAATTTTGACAGTTCTTTGACAGTTCCTTGACAGCTTGACAGTTCTTTGACAGTGTCAACTGTTCCAATGAATTTATGCACTTCTTCCCCACAATCATGTTTATCTCCCCCAAAGGTATCCCAGGACCATATCCAAAGATATACCACCTCTCCAAAGGGGTACACTGGCTACCCAAATGAATCCACCAAGTTCAGACCAGCTATTACCTGACCTAAACTGCACACTCCAGGTTTCACACTCCTGACCTACCAAACTCCTACTTCAGTGAAGGCAGCTTGTGATTTAACTGACCAGCTGCCTCTGTAAACCACACATGTGTAAACCCCAGCTCCACTCCAATCCCGCCCCCGTGAAAATAGGTAATGCCATGTTCAGGGATGGGACCTAGAATTACCGGCCATTTCCAGGATTTTCACCATGATGGAGATCCTCACCTTATCCCACTCCAGTGTTAGGTTGGGCCCTGAGTCCAGATTTAAGCTGCGTGATTAGCAAAGCAGGAATCTCTTCTTACTAAAGCTGAGCTTGGCCATTCCAGGAAGATGAGGAAGAATTCACATTATCAGTAGCTTCAATTCCCAGTCGACAGAAGTCATTAAAATAGGAAATATACAAAACAAAATATCGCAATCCTATCGTCAACAAGAGGACAGTCATTTCCAAAGTGGAGGATTTTTTTATTCATGGGATGCGGGTGTCACTGGCTAGGCCAGCATTTATTGCCCACCCCTAACTGCCCTTGTTCAGAGGGCATTTCAGAGTCAGCCACATTTCTGTAGGTCTAGAGTCACATGTAGGCTAGACCAGGTAAGGACAGCAGATTCCCTTCCCTAAAGAACATTAGTGAACCAAATGGATTTTTGCAACAATCATTTCATAGTCATCACTAGACTTTTAATCCCACATTTTTATTGAATTAAATTCCACAATCTGCTGTGGCAAGATTTAAACCCAGTCCCCAGAGCATTACCCTGAGTCTCTGGATTACTAGTCTAGTGACAATACCACTAAGCCATCACCTCCCCTAATGTTGAACAGTGGCCTTCAATCAACCTGGAACTTATTAGGAATGGCATCACTTTGGAAGAAATCAAAGTGATACCAATAGACAAAAAGTTTGCAGCAATTCAACTTTGGCTAAGATGAAAATGGGAGTTAATGATTGGCCTCTTGTTATACAACCCCCAGTAGACATAAACGTCAAGTGGGGTGTATATCAGGCAGATGGTTCACTAGCACCTGTTTTGCACCCCTGCCAATGTTAAATATACCATGAAAGTATTTTAAATTCACATTAGGAATTGCTCCAAACCTTGCTGTGAATTGACATTATGATAATTTTGTTTCCCAGGGTCTGTTACTCTGCTCCTTGTTATGCCTAATCCTGTAATGATAGGTAGCCTAGCGACTATAGCACTCAGGCAAACAACACTGAGGTTGCAAGTTCATTATTTTAAGATGTGAAACTGAATTTCACAAATGTGGTCATTCATATATTTTCACCCAAAAAATCCATATGAAAAGTTGCTGGATGGTTATAAAAATCCAACTGGTTCACCATTTTGTTTTCCAAAAAATATAATTTATTCATATTCTTTGTAAAAGTACATTTTGTACTCATTATTTTCAAAAAAAATCTTCAGACACAATATATATTACATACATACTCTCTATTTTTCCCAAAAAACATTCTTTATTCATAACATTCATAAAAGTACATTCCATAACAGTTCATATTACAGTACAATACAGTATATGGCACTCTGAGATGCCTCACTACATTTACCTATTTACAATATACATACATTTCATGTCAGACATTCTCTGGTGCAAACAACCCTGAGGGTTTTGCATGGGTTCTTGCCCCTCATTGTACTATATCAGGATCACCTTAGGCTGTGACCTTTCCCCAACTGGGTCACCTATGCTTGTGCAGGGAAGGAACTTACCATCTTTCCTTGGACTGACCTACATATTGCTCCAGTCCCACATTATGTTAGTGTCTTCAGAGTAACTGTGTGTGGGTAATCAACGTCACCATTGCTAGCTTTGTTCACTCTCCAAGAGCAGGAAGAAATGACTGACACGTGCAATCAATTCTTTTAAAAATTTAGATGCATTTTATCAAAATCCAAGCCAAGTCCCAAATTTAAGTGGTTTCCTATTCTCTGAAGGATGAAAAAGAGCATGTGCTTTAGATGTTAGCCACCAGTAAATAAATTCCATTGTAGCTGGGAGCTAAATGTAGGTATCCCCTGGAGCTGTCTGTACCAGGACTGCAGGTCCTGGATTCTGCACATAATTCTCAACAACAATTCGGTTGAGTCCCTCTGACTGATAGTGAACCTGACACCTAATCAGAAGATTAATATTCACTGTAGGGCCCTGCTTTGCCGATTTAAACACCAGCTGCAATTGGGAATGATGTACAAAGGGTAACATGAACCATTTGAATTGTCTGTAAGTTAAATTAGATTGATTAGGTGTTTGAACTTGATTGTTGTCAGCTCAACAAGTCTATGGGGGCCAATGGATCAATGTTCATGTTGTGCCCACGTCCCCCCCGTCAGTACCCAGGTGCCCCTGGGGAAGCAGGGTTTACCAGCAGACATCCTTTAGACCAAGGAATGGGAAACACGGGAAGTCACTAATAAGCTGCTTGTGACAAACTCCACCTGTCGAATGGCAGGCTTTGATCTAACACAGCGGGTGTGGTCCTTGCTAAACAGGCTCAGGACAAGCCAGGGTCCCTGTGCAGCCAACCTCCACCACTGGGGCCTCAGTACAAACCCCTTATGCACTTGTGGAGAGACACAAACAATGCTGCACATCACCGAGGAGTGTCCCCTCTGCAGACTAAGTGGCAGACCACTCACCTTCAATTCAGCTAATAAGGAGGCGATCGCTTGACTCCGGGGATTTGCTTTCACTGTATAAAACAGGTCTATCTCATTTTATGTTCTTAAAAGATGGTAGAAACATGCTGCTTTGATCACACAGACATGCCTAATTGTACTGGCGAATGATTTCCTGGTTAATTGTTATCACACTGTTAGGCTGCAGTAAAGCTTTTTTCCTTCATTTCACAATGTTAATTTTTTTAGAATTGACCGCTGTCCTTTGACGCTTCCACAATAATATCACAATCATCCTCCACCTTCATGTCATCAGTCTTCAGCTCATCCCGACTAGCAACCGTGTACCTAAACTCATGCACACAAGTGATGAACTGAAGGGAGTACTCATCAATGTGTTCCATGTACAAGCACAAGAAAAAGTACAAGCTAAACATGTTTTTTTTTTGCTTTCTGTAGAAGTTTGGAAAGTGAAAAGTTAAACTTTATCCTTCTTAGTTCAATAAATCTCTTTTTCCTCAAGGTTTTGCCTTCCTATTGTTCATGGGCATTGGTACTTTGAACATGTGGCTATTTGGTATTACTGGGAAACAATAGGCAATGAGATTTGTGTAAACTGTCTCAGTTGAAGGGCTAGCATTGACACAGGCAGGAAGGGCTGAATAGCCTCTTCCTATGGTTGAGGCCAGGCACTAGGGCCCTGAAAGTGAGGGTTTTGCGATCTGCCACCAGTTGTGTGGTGAAGTGTGGCTTCTGACTGCCTAAAGGACCTAATGCTGATTCAATGCAGCATCAGAGATTATGGAATCAAATGATTTTCATTAACCAGTAGGACATTCCTGCCTGTCATTGGTGCACTGTACCCAGGAAGTCCAGGAAAATTTGAGGGTGGGAGATGGAAGAAGTAGTTCTGAAGAGAGCAGAATTTAAAACTGAGCTGCACTTAATGCAGAATCAATAAAATGCAGAAATGAGAATTATCGCAAGGTGAACTACAGATTTCTCAGAGACTGCTCATTAATCATCTTTGTACGTCTTGTGTAGTGCAAGAATGGTGCACTTGTGAGTGTGGGTGGCAAGCAGCTTGCCAATACCGCAGGCAGAGCTATGTGGAAGGAGACGACCACGCTCCACTCCCTAGGGCCCCTTTTCAGCGTAGGAAGAAGTTTAATGATCTCACAAGACCAACAAAAATGAGATGGCAGCAAGGTTCCAGTTGTCAGCATTTCCTGGGGGAGTCAGTCCAGGTTTTGACTGACCAAAATGTTTATGCAGGATGTCTTTGCGTAATTTGACCATTGGCTTCCCTTTTGTCACAGGGTTAGCGCGGAGAGCTGGAGGAGTAGTGGTACTGCCACTGCACCAGTAACCCAAGAGACCCAGGATAATTCCCTGGAACATGGGCTCAAATCCCATCATGGCAGGTGGCAGAATTTAAATTCAACTCCAAAAAAAATAGGGAATTGAGAGCTGCAGTGGAATCGTCCCAGGTTTGCACTCAGTATGGTAGTGGCTTTTCATGACAAATCAGCCATGATATTTATGCATTCCCATTTCTATGGCGGGCGGGCTCTCATTCGCTCACTCGCCCACCATCATTCCGCTGCTGCATTGCGCTGGCGCCATATTTTAAGTCCAGCCGCTGGCACACATCTCACTGCTTCCAGACCACCACTGCTGCACAGAATACACAGCCCCCAGGTTCAGTGATGGGTCCCTCGAGCACCTTTTGGATGCCGTGGAGCTCCGCCAGGGATGTCCTGTACCCCAGCTCTGGCCGCAGGATGGGCAGCAACAGCACTAACCCAGCTTGAGAGGCGGTGGCAGCGATGGTCAGCACCAACACCCTTCAGAAGAGAACAGCCACCCAGTGCTGCAAGAGGATGAATGATCTTCGCCGTTCCGCCAGGGTAAGTCACTCTTCTCTTCACTCTCAACTCACAAACCCACCACATGTCCACAGGGATCTCACCCACTGTTGGTTCAAGGGACATCACCATTCACTCTCTCACACACACCGTCATTGTCCTCATCCCATCCATGGGACCACTCACCACCCACACAGGCCAGGTATACTTATCATCTGGCCTGGCAGGCACTCTGCTTACACTCTCTCCATCTCTATTCATGCAGGACAAGCTGGCACACAACAAGAGGGAGAGGTCACAGACCGATGGAGGAATGCCTGAAGTCAAGGTTCTGATGGACTTTGAAAACAGAGCCACCCAGCTGGCCGGTGAGGATCTGAACCGATCCTGTGCTGACAGTGAGGTCAGCGCGGCTCTTCCTAGTGAGGATCCAGCAGTGCAACATCCATCAGACAACCAGGCTGTGAGCAATGTTTCCCCTTTCACAGGCCACTGCCATACATTAATTACCTCTCCTTGTTTCTGCAGACACATCTGGAAAACTGCCAAGATAGTCCATGACCCAGGGCCTCCAGTCAAGCCCCGAAGAGACATCTGAAGAAGAATCTGAAGGTATCCTCCCTGAAGTCCTGTCACAGCGCTCACCCACACCCTCCACCAGCACAGAGACACAAACCTTGGTGTGACCTAGTTTTAGATTAGCCCCGGGATCACAATCTGGTGGGCACAAAGCACTTTCTGATCCACAGCAGGCAGAGGCAGGGTCTCCCCAGGTCCCCGGCACTCGGAGGACTGCTGGAGGCCAGAACGTTGCCGAATCTGAGTCAGATGACGAGCCTCTGGACTCGGTCATGTCACAGTGTTTGAGCTGCATCTGTGACCACTGATGCTGTGCACCTGAAGGGCTCAGATGCTGAAGGCAAACAAAGGATCAGATTCTTCTAAAGTTTCATGGCTGCGTCTCTATGATATGGCCCTGATCACAGAGTGCAGGTGAGCTGCCCTCAGCCAGATAAGAGTCAGACATTCTCAGAGGCTATGTGAAGATTTATGGAGTGTCCTCACTGCATGTCGTCATCATCCTTCACTGCGCCTCCATGACAGGAGCATTCTCACAGAGGGTATTTATGCTGCCATAAGCCAGACTGGAGTCAAACATTCACAAATGCGATGTGAGAATCTATGGTGTCACCTCACTGCATGTCGTCATCATCCTCCACAAATCTAGCAGCTATGAGGGCCTCCTGAGTGCACCTGCCTCGTCTGGCCAGTGCGAGGGCTTCCTCCCCCTCATCGCCGCCTCCGAGGACCTCCTCACCCTCATCCCATTGGAGCTTCCTCCTCATCAGTGGAGACGTGCAGCTCCTCCATCTCCTCCTCAGCCAGCTCCTCTCCCTGTTACAGCGCCAGGTTGTAAAGGGCACGGCAGACGACAATGATGCGTGACACCCTCTGCGGACTGTATTGCTGGGCTCCACCAGACCGGCCCAGGCACCAGTACCTCATCTTCAGCATCCCGATGGTTTGTTCCATCAAGTTGCGAGCTGCAGCATGAGCCTCATTATAGCGTCGCTCTGCTGCAGTCTGAGGCCGCTGCACGGGTGTCATCAGCCAGGCCTCTGTGGGTCCCCGAGGAGCCAAGCCTGCAGTGTCTGTGGATCCTGGAAGACCCCAGGGATCTGTGACCGACTGAAGGTGTAGGCGTTGTGCACATTCCCTGGAAACTGTGCGCAGACCTACAGGATGCGTTTCTGGTGGTCGCACACCAGCTGCACATTCAGCGAATGCAACCCCTTGCATTTGATGTAGTCCACCGAGTGTAGCGACGGAGATCTGAGTGACACGGGAGGGCAATCGATCACACCCTGCACCTGTGGGGCAACTAGAGATCAGGGAGAATCCAATGGCTCTTGCATCCTGGCTGTCCTGCTTCCAGGCGAAATGCACAAAGTTGTGTGTCCTCAGGGATGCATTTGTGGGTGGAAGCTTGTGAGATCCCACAGAGGCCACTGGCATAAAAATTGAGCGCCGTGATCAGTTTCACGGCCACTGGCAGTGGATGCCCTCCATACCCCTGTGGAACCAAATCCTGCAGTAGCGGGCAGAGTGGCCAACCACTTCCTTAGACATGTGCAGTCTCTGGCAACACTGGTTCTCAGTCATCTGCAGGAATGAAAGGCGGCCTCTATAGACCCTGGGTGTCGCTAGGCACCGACCTGCGATGGCTCAGTGGGGCTCTTGGGCAGCATGTGTGGGAGCCCCAGCCACCCCTTCTTCCTGAGGTTGCTGCTCCTGCCTCTGTGCAGCCAGGAGCCTCAGTCGCTCTCTCCTCCATCTTCTTCGTGCTCTGTAGACCATCAGGCACACAGCTAGTTCACCAGGCTCCATGATTCTGATGTAGTCCCCCTGCAAGATGGGGGAGAGAGACATGTGTTAGCATGGGTGTACCAAGAACCTGGCCTGGTTAAGTCTGAAGGCCCCCTAACGCTTCCCAGAGTGCACTGGTCACCATTTGGATAGCCAGAGATTAGTGTGTTGTATGGCTGCGCTGTTAGCTTGAACCATGAGGGAGACTGGTCCAAACCGGGATGATGACATTGCAAGGGGCTGTGAGCACCTCCACCATTGACTGCTCCATGGCCAGTGTTAGCGAGAAGATTGTACAACGTGTGCAGTTGTCCAACTGTCCTGCAGTCCACTAAAATGGTCATGACTTTGCAGTCTGTGCCGGGGGGTGGTGGGGCAGGGGGAAGCTCTGGAGCACTTGGTGGCAATTTGATGCCTCTGCATTGCTTGAGTGGGGCAGGTAAGATAGGAGTCCAGCTCCAATCACATCAATGTGTCTGCGCCTGAACTGTCTCAGCTGCAAAGGAATGGTCACTTTATACAGGGTTCCCTAATGCGTGGCCACTTCCCTCACCCACCCTACCCCCTACCCCAAGTGCTTGTGCATTGGATTCAACGGCAGGGCTGCCCTTAACCCCAAGCCCCCAATGCCCCTGAAGCTTGAAGTCCTACAGGCGACCCTGGTGAGCACGGCACAATGTTACTGTGTAGTCAGCTGCGGGTTCCCCTCAAAATGCACGCCTTTTATTTGTTGTTGTGAAACACATTAGCGTGCTTTCCTGCTGCCGTGGACGGATGATCCAGCCGATGGGGGGTCGATTCCGTTGAGCTTGCCTGATAATGATAAGCTGATGTATGACAATGAGGCTCCCAACGTCCAATGGCGGGAAACACAGCGCACCATTGGCGGGCTGAGCGGACGATCGTGAACTGGTTTCCCACCATTGTAAAACCGATCGCGCCATCTTGTCCGCTCATGCCACCAAACACGCCCAAGGCCAGCGGGCATGGAAAATTCGGCCCTTTAGTCTCAGTATTGGTGACTATGAAACTATCATTGATTGTCATAAAGACCCAGCCGGCTCACTAATGTCCTTTAGGGAAGGAAATCAGCTGCCCTTGCTTGGTCTGGCCTACATGTGACTCCAGCCCCACAGCAATGTGGTTGACTTTTTACTGTCCTCTGAAATGTTTAGTTCAAGGGCAATTAGGGATGGTCAACAAGTGCTGACTTTGCCAGCGATGCCTCCAACCCATGAAAAGATAAAGAAAAAAAATAACAGAAATGTGAGATCAAGTTCTGAAACTAGGATCCAGTGAAGAGAAAAAAAACACATATTGAAATTCCTTGTTAAATTGTTCATTACAAATTAATACTTCTTCCTAATGGTTCAACAGTGGACTTTTCATGTGGCATATTACAGGAATACCCATTAAGACGTGGATATTTTTTAGAAGATAGAACATCATTGCAGTCCTTCCGTGTTTATATTTCAATTTTAGTGTTCTCCTGATCTCAGCATTTTTAGAAATTGAATGATGCATTGGCTAAATATATCTGATGATGTAGCTTCTTGTAATTTCATGGCACACTGAACATTCATTGTATATCCAACTGCGCCACTGTTCACACTAGGGAGCTCTATGGTGAGAAATCAGGATGTGGCACAGAAGGAAGAGTGAGAGGAGCCCATTAACAACAATGGCTAAAAGAGAAAAGAGAAAGAGCATGAAACCAGCTGAATAACTAAAGGAAAACAGATGGTGAGAAACAGCAAAACAAGCCAGGAGAGTGAGTGCATTCTGTTCCGGATGGACAGAATGGGAGAACAAGAAGGCAAAGGGACAATGTCAATATTTATAGAGGAATGAAATGCATGAGATAGGAATGTCAACAAATAAAATTCTGGACTCATATGTTTGCTATAAATTATTCTCACAACCTATCCTACAAAAGTACTGGTGATGAGCGAGGTCACTGATTCATGATTTTCACTAACAATTGGACCCAATGGTGTGGGGTGACGGTAGCTTGGCGTAGCTACGTAGTGACGTAGCGTCACTGGACTAGAAAGCCCAGACTCAGGCTCTCTGGGCGTGGGTTCAAATCTCACCATGGCAGCTGGTGGAATTTGAATTCAACTAATGAATTGGAAGCTAGTCCCAGTAATGGTGGCCATGAAACTATCATCAAAAAACCCATCTGGTTCACTAATCTGGTTCCCCTTTAGGGAAGGAAACCTGCTATCCTTACTCTGCCTGGCCTACATGTGATTCCAGCAGACACATGGGAACACAACCACCCAGAAGTCCCCCTCCAAGTCACTAACCATCCTGACTTGGAACTATGTTGCCGTTCCTTCACTGTCGCCCGGTCAAAATCCTGTGAATGAATAAATAAAAATAATACCCACAGCAATGCGGTTGACTCTGAAATGGCCTAACCTAACTAGGACAAATAGGGAGGGGCAGCAAATGCTGTTCTTGCTGACAATGCTCACACTCCCCATGAAAGACTTTCAAACAAACAATTCAGACTAGGAACTGTAAAATCCCAGATATGACCACACAAAAACTGAAAAGGCCATTTGATCCTCTCAGTCTGCCCAATGCATCACAATGCAACTAACTTTCCTTTGCTGTGAATGGACTGTTTATTGTACTGTGCAGTCCTGTTAAGTGTGTTGTGCTGCTGCGCAGTTTAGAAGGGAACCCCCACCCATCACTCCCCTTCCCCCAACTCTAATCTCTTGGGAGAGGTGAAAAAATAATCAGATTGAAAACCCAGACCAACTTGTAGCTCTGGTGTCACAAATCAGCCACTGGTTGACCAGTGGCAGTTTTACAACTGGGATTATGTTGAGATTTACATTATTATATCCCATTCAGTCACCAATAAACCAGTGCATTTAATTGCAAATGGGGAATAATTTAGAACACCAAGCCCAAAACATGGGGAGAATCCCAGAGCCCCTTTAAAACTACAGCTTTTAAAATTGAGATTGGTCAATTTATTTTGGTGGGCCAGAGTGTGAAGGGATCTGGAACAAAGGCAAATGAAGTTGAGGAGAAAATCTATTCTGGGTTAACTAAATTGCAGGGCAGGCTTGAGGGGTTGAACGGCCTCCTCCTGTTCCTAATGATCCTAAGGAATAGAAACAAAAATCAACTGGCATGGAAAATTCGGCCCTTTAGTCTCAGTATTGGTGACTATGAAACTATCATTGATTGTCATAAAGACCCAGCCGGCTCACTAATGTCCTTTAGGGAAGGAAATCAGCTGCCCTTGCTTGGTCTGGCCTACATGTGACTCCAGCCCCACAGCAATGTGGTTGACTTTTTACTGTCCTCTGAAATGTTTAGTTCAAGGGCAATTAGGGATGGTCAACAAGTGCTGACTTTGCCAGCGATGCCTCCAACCCATGAAAAGATAAAGAAAAAAAATAACAGAAATGTGAGATCAAGTTCTGAAACTAGGATCCTAACAGCACTGTGGGTGTACCTACACCACATGGACTGCAGCAGTTCAAGATGGCGGCTCACCACCACCTTCTCAAGGGCAATTAGGGATGGGCAATGAATGCTGGCCTAGCCAGCGGCACCCACATCCCATAAAAAAATAAAAAACACAGTGCCCTGGCAATAAGTCACTGCAAATTAATGTTCTGTTTGTGAGCACTCTCACAATATAGGGGTAAATTTTACAAGTTAGTGCTCCGAGTGCAGAAACATGCAGCCACACAGTCTGCTGTCCACTGGATTAAAAAGTTCCGCTGAACTGTTCTCCGTGTCTGACTTCCTGATGTGCAGTTGCATCAAGCGATGCTCTACCCTGGAACAACTACCCTGCAAAAATGCATCCCATGATATGCTAGAATTGGAGTTGTTTGAGAGCCATCATAAACTAAAACAGCACCAGATTAAAAGCCTTTGAAATGAAAACTCCACAATTGTCCATTAACAATGTTGAAGAAGCACAAAGTATTTCCCAAGTTAAATGCTGACAAGTGTACACACTTGTACACACACTCTTTAATTAAAAATAAACTCATGTGCCTATTTAAATATATATACATGTGCATGCGCATACACTCACACACACATACACACACACACACACACACACACACACACACACGGCTGTTTAAAAGTTGCCTTTTCCAGCTCTGTCAGTTTGACAGCAGTCTCTTAAATTAGCCCTATTGTTACCTCTGTCACATCTAATCTTCAATCTTCTCAATGGCACCTTCTTGACAGTGGATGAGCAGTGAGATGCTGTGAGCTGCTGATGTGATATCTTTGGCATCCACTTGACTTATATGTGAAATTCAAGATGGGGATGAATCTCTGTGATGTCTATTGTAAAAGCTACCATTAATCCCAACAGATGTGAGAGACTGTGCTTTTAAAAGAGCATTAAATCTTCTTCACTTAATATGCTTTAGACACATTAGGTTAAGGATGCAGTGAGTTTTAATGCCTTGTTGGCTTTCACTATTGCCTAAAAAAGTTCAGCGATTTGGCAGTATTAATTACAAGTGAAGGAAACTGTGCTTACAAAACAGGGAGGGCTTTTAAACACAGCTGTGTGATGCTGTGCGAGGGAGATGAAAAGCAACACCAGCTTTTCTTTATCATGATGTACGAGCAATAGGACAAACAAGGGAGGGGAGACAGAGGGTAGCTATGTGAAAAGGTGGGTGTAGCAGGAGAAACACTCCTTGTTTCCAATGAGTAGACCCTGGCACTTATGCGGTAACCAAATGTTTTCTCAGTATCCAATGTTTTCCATACATGTTTCTAGAGCATCAAAAACAGCAGCGGATTTGTGTAGTTCGCAAAGTTGAAAGCAAAATTTCCAGCAGTTTTTTTTTTAAGTTCGTCAATTCATCATGAAATAGCAATGCTTTCTTCAGGCACTTGTTAAAAGAAAATACTGCTCCTTTAATGAGGGAGAAGGCCAACTCAAGTCAACCATTTCTAAAAGAACACTGCGGTTGAGATTCTGCGTCATCCAATCGGTAGAAAGTTGGGCAGGACTGTGGCTTGTTAAGGCTAAAGTTATGAAGAAAATTTTTAACCCCTAAAACATGACCAGTTGAGCTGCTAAACAACAATAATAACAAACACATAAGTTGTTGTTGTTGGTTTCTCTAATTCGTTCATGGGTTGTGGGCGTCGCTGGCTGGGCCCTTCCCTAATTGCCCCTTGAGAAGGTGGTGGTGAGCTGCCTTCTTGAGCCCCTGCAGTCCATGTGGTGTAGGTACACCCACAGTGCTGTTAAGGAGGGAGTTCCAGGATTTTGGCCCAGCGACAGTGGAGGAACGGCCGATATGTTTCCAAGTCAGGAAACACACAGGTACTTCAGGCTATCTAATTTTTTTGATCAAAATGTCATGACAGTCACAGGGACAATACAAGCATCGCAAAGAATGACAAACCAATAAAAGTCTTAGTCTACAGGTAGTTGTCATCACCAAGCTCCTGTACTACAGCGAGACCTGGACTGTGTATCAGAGGCACATGAGAGCGATAGAGAAATTTCATCAGCAATGCTTTTGGCGCATCCTTTAGATTCGATGGGAGGGCTGTCAAACAAAACCTAGTGCTCTTCTTGATGCCAACTCCACAAACATTGAGGCAAAACCTCTTCAAAATCAATGTCAATGGACTGGCAACTGTGTCCACTTGGCTGAAAATCAGCTCCCCTGCCAGGTCCTGTTTTGTCCACTCTCATAGGGCCAATGTTCCAGGGGAGGAGCAAGGAAATGCTTCAAACAGCATTGACATTAATGACTGGGAGCAGCTTGCTACCAATCGTCCAAAATGGTGACAAATTGTCCATCAAGCTGCGTTTTGAGTCCCAACGCTTTAATGATGACCCAGAATAATGACAAAGAAGGAAAGAAAGGGAAACAAATCTTGCCCTCTGGATCCCACTACCCTGTGGGATGTCCTGCTTCATGTGCCCTAAGATCTGCAAGCAAAAATCAGCCGGCTCAGTCACATGAAGACCTATGGCAGGAACTTGCAAACTTAAGAAGTCATTTTTGAATCGAAGGATAGACAATGATGACAAGTATTGTGAGAAATATGACCTGTTGGCAATAATTGTTTGCAACTACCAACAGATTTAGGGGGGACGGTGGCCCTAGTGGTAATGTCACTTGGACTAGTTATCCAAAGACCCAAACGCTCTGGGGAACAAAGACAGAAAATGCTGGAAAAGCTCAGCAGATCTAACAGCACCTGTGGAGAAAAAAAACAGAGTTAATGTTCCGAGTCCATATGACTCTTCTTCAGAGGTTTTATCCTAGTGCCAAGGGAACATGGGCTCAAATCCCACCATAGCAGCTGATATAATTTGAACACAGTTAATAAAGCTGGAATATTAGAAAAAAAACAGTTTCAGTGATAGTGACCATCAAATTATGATCGATTGTTGTAAAAACCCATCTGGCTCACTAACGTCCTTTAGGGGAGGAAACCTGCCATCCTTACCCAGTCTGGCCAACATGTGTCTACAGACCAGTACAGTTGACTTTTAGCTGCCCTCTGAAATGGTCTAGCGAGCCCCCTAGTTCAAGGGCAATTAGGAATGGGCAACAGTGCCAGTGACGCCCACATCCCATGAAAGAATAAAAAAATTAGAAGCACATGATCTAATGTAGTTTTGACACTTATTAGAAATGATTTGCTCAGTTATCACAGTGCTTTGAAGAAGGATAAGATGACATTTGGTAATAGACGAAAACAGCTAAAATTCTGTCTTTCTAAGAGCAAGGAGAGCGGCCAATCAGAAAAACGAGACGCCCACTCGTATGCTACCAGTGGAATGGATCAAAAGGCTGTTTAATTATCTGCAGAAAACTGGTATTGGTCCAACACAATGGTCAAGTTTATTTGAAAGCAAAGTACCGCGGATGCTGGAAATCTGTAGTAAAAACAGAAAATGCTGGAAAAAATCAGCAGGTATGGCAGCATCTGTGGAGAGAGAAACAGAGTTAATGTTTTGAGTCCCTATGACTCTTCTTCAGACCTCTGAATACTTTAGCATCTCATTATAAGCACTGCTCGCCAGAATCATTCCCCCCATGTCAAATTTACTGCCCACGTCGGTGTGACTTCAGAATGGTGTGCTTCACCACTGCCTTCAAAAGGTGTGCACCTGATGAGCTGAACCTCGAGGGCAACTCGGAGGTGAGTGAACACAACCTTATGTAGCAAACATGAGCATCACCCGTAGGGCATCAGGGAAGAGACGCTGCGCATTCACGGGGGGCACAGGCAAGCTGCTTTTTCCCAGCTGGCTTTCAGTGCGGTGCCGGAGCGAGGGCTCCTGTGTGGGTCAGGCCGGGTGGTGGGGAGGACAGGGGCAAGACAGCTCAAGCTGAGGGGAGTTAGTCAAACACATGCCAGGGGTTGTGGGGAGAGGGAGGGAGGGAAGCGGCCGCACACTAGAAAAAGCTTGTCGAAGGTCAGCGTTCTTCCGCAGCTGAGACCCTTCAGCTGCAGCTCCATTGACATGTTTGGAGTCGGGCCTCTGAAACTTTTCTGCCCGCTCAAGCAACGCAAAAGCATGAAAATGCCACCAAGCGCTCCAGAACCATTCACCCCTTGGACGCAGACTGCAAATTAATGTGCGTTCTGGAGGGCAGAAGAACAATTGGTCGACTGAGCAAGTTGTAGAACCCCCTTGTGAAAGGCGGCCATGGCACAGTCACTGCTGGAGGTGCTCACAGCCCCTTGTAATGTCTTCATTAAGGTTTGGACCAGTCTCCCTCATGGTTTGAGCTAACAGCGCAGACTTGCAGTGCAGGTTAGGAGAATGTCTGCGCCTGAGCTGATAGCACAGTATGCAGTCCAGTAGCTGAAGCTGTTGCCAATCGGTCAAGTGGAGTTGAGGGGTTAGATGGGTGGGGTTTCGGACAGCCATTGAACGGACTACACACAGGCCATCCAAGTGGCCAGCACTGTCCTGCACTCTTCTAGAGCTTAACCAAGAGAGGTTCTTAGGACACATATGCTAACCCACGCATCTCTCTCTTTGATCCTGCAGGAGGGGAACATCAGAATCATGGAGCCTGGTGATTTAGCATCTGCCTCATGCCTTACAGAGACCAGGGATGAAGAAGACGAGTGTGGCAGAGGCACCTGGCTCAGCAAAGGGAGGAGCTCCTATCTCAAGCTGAAGGGGCGGCAGGGCCTGCTGTGTACGCAGCTGAATACCCACAGAGAGCCGTAGCTCGTAGGCACCTCGTTGGATCCAGGGTCTATAGATGGCGCATATCACTCCTGCAGATGACTAAGAACCAGTGCCACCAAAGTCTGCGTAAGTCTAGGGACCTGTTCGGTCAGATATGCCACCTGCTGCAGGATTTGGTGCCATGGGGACATGGAGGGTATCCACTGCCAGTGGCCGTGAAAGTGACTACGGCGCGCAATTTTTACGCCAGTGAATTCTTCCAAGGCACCACAGGTGACCTGTGTGGGATCTCACAAGCCTCCACACACAAGTGGAACCAGGAGGTCACAGGCACCATCTTCGCAAAGGCACATTGTGCATTTCGCCCAGGATCAGGAAAGCCAGGAAGCTAGACCACCGGGCTTTGCACAGGGCTCAGGTTTTCCCACAGGTGCAGGGTGCCATCGACTGCACTCATGTGACACTTAGATCTCCTTGGCAACAAGCAGTCAACTACGTCAACCGCACTGAATGTTCAGCTGGTGGAGGGTGTGGGTGAGCATTTTTAATGACATTTCAATGAGGGTGTCATCTGATTCTTCATCTGAGGTGTCTTCGGGCCTTGAGTTGAGGAGCTGGCTCGTGGACCCCTTCGATTGTTTCCCAGATGTGCCTGTGAAAGCAAGGGGAGGTAATTAATACATGGCAGGAGACTGCGGAACAGGGGAAGTGGCTCGCAGCTTGGCAGTTTGACGGATGTTGCACTGCTGGATCCTCACTCACTCAAGCAACGCCGATCTCAGCCATTAGCACAGGAGTGCTCCAGTTCATCGCCGGCCAGCTGGATGGCTCTATTTTCAAAGTCTGTGAGGACCTTGATGTCAGGCATTCCTCCATTGGTCTGCGATCTCCTCCTTTTGTTGGCTGCCAGCCTGTCCTGCATGAGTACGGTTGGAGAGAGTGTCAGCGGGATGCCTGCCAGGCCAGATGATAAGGATGCCTGAGATGTGTGGGTGGTGAGTGGTGCCATGAATGGGGTGAGGACACAATCCACAGGACAGATGAAGGTGTGTGTGAGAGAGTGAATGGTGATGTCCCTTGAACTGGCAGTGAGTGAGATCCCTGTGGATGTGTGATGGGTTTGTGAGTGTGCGAGTTGAGAGTGATGAGAAGTGTGACTTACCCTGGCTGAACGGAGGAGATCATTTGTCCTCTTTCAGCACCAGGTGGCTGTCCTCTTTTGCAGGACGTTGGCACTGACCACCACTGCCACCGCCTCCCAAGCTGGATTCCTGACCTTGCTCGCTGGTCTTTGGCCAGAGCAGGGGTAGAGGACTTCACAGCGGGACTTCCACTGCATCCAGTAGGTACCTCAGGGAGGCGTCGCTAAATTTGGGGGCAGCGTGTTTCCTCCCTTTCACAGCCATGACTTTGCAGCAGCTTCCGATCGCTTAGAGAGAGAGAGCTCTGTGCATGAATGCACTTTAAATATGGCGCAAAGATTATTGAAGGCCTGAGGTGATGGTGGGGCGGGCGAATCAGAGGCTGTCCTGCCAGCAATCCGGCATGTTTCCCATGAATGAATTATTAGTGAGGCGGGAAGTGCGGGAATAAGACAATACGGCATGAAAACCCACCATTGCAGCTGGCGAGTGAAATGACTTTTTCACGCCCGCTACCACACCTAGTGCAAATCTGGGACGATTCCGCCCTTTATGTGCTTAAAGGCAAAACTGAAAATGCAACCTCTCTTCCCCGAGGAGCTGCATTATGTGACTGAGCCCCACAGGCCAAGAGCATACTTGACCTGTGCTGGGTTTATCAAAGCTCAGCTGGATCGCACAGCAGAGGTGCTAAGGTTAGCCACAGCCAAGTAAGGAGAGGAAACATTGTCTGGGATTCATACTGCTGATCGCTAACCAACACCATCTGGACAGTGAGCACAACTAGGATACATGTGAGGCATCAGAGTCAAAGCTGACCTTGTCCTCGCTTGTCGCTCATTTCTACACACTTCAAGCAGGGGTTATCGGAGAGTGTCATTCATTTATGTGCTAGGTCTATTGATTGGACCTTTTGTGGCAGCGCTTTCTTTGTGTTTTTATGGCCGGGGAAGCAATTATTGCTCGATGTCAAGGTCAACAAACCATTCAAAGGCTTCAGCTGATGCAATGTGAATTGTTGCCTTGCCACCAGGAATGGATCTCTGGGGGGCAGGAGTTCAGTACGTGGGTGACAGCCTCACTTGGGTGGCCACAGTCACAATGTCAGCTGTTCCTCATGTTCCACTTGCGGGGTAAGTGGCCACATCTTCCCCGGCCTCTCCTCGAGGTGGGGGGGCGGGGGGGGGGGGTGGGTGGTGGGGGTTGTGGGGGGGGGGTGGGGGGTGGTGTTGGGGGGGGGTGGTTGAGGGTCGTCCAGGTCTGACATGGAAGGTTGGAACCTGGGACATCACCATTCAGGTCAGTCACCAGTTTTCCAATTAGTGGTGTCTGCAGTCAGCCGGGAGGTATGTTTCGAGAGGTGAGGGTGTCGTCAGTCTGTTGGACATGGTATGTGTTCCAGCTGGGGCTACGGGCAACTCTGATTATCAGTAGATGTGGTCTTTTTATTCTATAATGATAGTGCACGGAAACGTTAGCAATGAGACATTACTGAAAATTAAACACAAAACAATTTGCAGTTGGTTACTGAGAGATTCTAGAATCTGAACGTATGAACAGTATTGTACAATGTAGAGGTCAGAAATAACAGGTGTAACCCACTATTGTCTCTGCTGTCTCTGCACAAGTTGTGTTTCTGCTTTGTAAATGCCTTTTATTTGCGGTTTTATATGAGGGAGAGAGGATTTAATTAGGACACTTGTTCCGCAATGCTGGCATTGTACATTTCAGCACCTGATCAGACAAGGCCTCAGCCCCACCTCCAAGCATGTTCGATGAAGTTCATCAGTTTTAATCTGCTCCGTTCATAACTTGCATCAGCAGGAGAGAAAGTGGTGCCACCTGCTTCATACATTTTGCTAACAGTCCTGCAGAGAGCCATCATATACAAATTAGATGCCCTGGATTTCTTATAGTTCAACCGCAGCAGAGCAAGGATATGTTGCAGTTATTAGTGAGAGGCAACTTCCATTTTAAAATTGCAGAATCGTTAAACCTGTTAAGAATATTCAAAGGTGCAAACTCTACAGCGACTTGCATTTATATAGTGCCTTTCACGCCCTCAGGATATCCCAAAATGCTTCACAACCAATGAAATGCCTTTGAAATGTGGTGACTGTTGTAATGCAGGAAGCACAGTACCTAATCTGTATGGAGCAAGATCCCACAAACAGCAGAGATAATGGCCAGGATATTCCCCATCCTACCCATGTCATAGCTGGGAAATCCCACCCAACCTGTGTTTTTGGTGAATGATGTTAGATAAGAGATTAAATAATGACCAGTAGACAGGTAGCATTTCCCTGTCCTTCTTTGCAACCATATCCTGGGATCTTTTCTAATTGCCTGAGAGGGTTTCAGTTTAAACGTCTCATCTTTAAGGTGACAGCACTGGCAATGCAGCACTCCCTCAGAATGGCATTGGAGTGTCAACAGGAATTACTTGGTCAAGATTCTGGAGTGGGATTTGGACATGGAACTGTCTAACTCAGAGGTGAGAGAGCTACTCACTGAGTCCCAGTTCATACGTGACTCAAGTTTGTCATTGTATAACACAGACAGTTATTGGGACTTCCACCTACTCAATGTGATGTGAGCATCATTTTTACAGTGCTTGCATATTCCATTCATGCAACTTGGAGTAAAGTCAGACACAGCTCGCTCTGTTTTCCTTAAGGATGCAGCATTGCAATGTTATGCTGCCACAGCACGTGTACCAAACAGTTGCATATATTGTGAAGTATTTTTAATGCTATCTGAGGAGAGACAACTGATAGAGCAAAGATTTCAGGGGTTAGTCATTAGGTGCTGCTGAGCATTAGCACTTTGGGAGTCAAACTGAAGAGAATCTCGTTCAAACCATGGACTAAGATATCCAGCGTGTGCTGGTTGTAGCTTAACGATTGCTTCAATCTGCCCTTGATCCTCTTACAGCCTGCTTTCATTTAAAGATGTGAGGTGAATGCAACATCAGTGTGTCACACATGTTCCATACTGGTTGACTGTATATGGGGTATTATTGGTGCAGATCAACCAAGGTAGGATACACACGTTCAATGAAGAGTAAACAGTGTACTTAGGCAGTAAAAATTCTTTGGTTGAAATCCAAAGTTAATGTTTCAGCAGCTGATGATTTTATAGGGATCCAAAAGCTTTTCACAAGAGGAGGTCCCAGTGTCTGTTTAATATATCATCCTGGACTATAAATGTCACATGCAAAGACTGTCGAAATGTCACCCTGTGTTCACCATGGCTGCGGGGCGTAACTGAAATTTTCTTTGCTTCTTAGAGAATCTTCCTATTGCCGGGTTTTGTCTGATCCTTGTCGGGAGTTCAAAGTGCTGCTGGATAACATTATACCAATATCCCAATCTGCCTCTTCAGTGCAAGCTGTGAAGTTCACACTTTGAGGCTGAATTAAACCATTGCTGCTCTGATAATCATAGAGCTTGTTTACTTTTCTGAAGTCAAAAGGAATTGCCCTCAAGCTATGCAGATTCCATGCCATCTGTTGCTACTTTTATTTGCCAAGAAAAGGCTGCTGAATTCTACAGGCACGGTTAGTCCGTTGGTAAATAGTTTGCAACTCAAGAGAGACCCTTTCCAAATTACTTGTGCAATAACAAACTAACCTCCAAATTAATAGAACTGTGTCTAAACAGCTGGGTTACATGATCCATTTATATGAGTTCTATTTGATTATTTAGTACACAGCTATCTTCCTCTTTAAAGCATTGCATTAAGGCGCATTGACAAGATCATTAAATCTGAAAGATTACTGAATTCTTGTGAGTCTGCCATCTGAAGAGGAATTGTATTACCTCTGTTATTGGCCAGTGTACAGTCCTTTGTAGGAAAGAGTTATGAAATATGCTCTTTGACATAGTGTACTTTCTCTTTCTTGGCTTCCACCAACAAATGGCAGATAGCAATCTTGTAAGACACAAAGTGAATGCCCAAAGGGACATCAGGTAGTGTTTCTGGCTTTTGTTTCCCTCTCGAAACAGGAAGACACACACCAAAAGCTCTTAGGGAGAGAAGCAACAGAACAAATTAGTGGCCAGGGGCTGAAGGGCAGAGAAAGGAGGTCTGTTGTGTGAGAAATTAGCTGGCCCATGTAATCTGATGCAAGCGCATACATTCATTCCCAGGGTCGGTCTGTGAGACAAACAAATCCAGGATGAGAAAGAAAACCCTGTGGAAAGAAAAAGTGTCAGAGAAAGTATTTTGCTATACAATTTCAGCCAGCTATTTATCATCTATGACATTATCAGAGTCATTCAATTAGATGGTAGCATAATAGTGATGGTCTTAGACTGGGAGGGGGAGGATTGAGTTTTGTTTCTTGTTGCGATTGTGTTGATGAACAATACACCAAGGTAGGAAGCACAATCCCATGAAATATTAGGTGTTTTATGAGTTCAAATTTTAGAATGACTCTGAATTGGGTGGAAATACAGAGATGAACACTGAACACCCTATCAACGGTACCGTTCCCTGAGCTCGCTATCTGATGCCTGCACCGAGTTTCAGTTAGGTGGTACGGTGCAAGAGTTAGGTGTGGCTCAGCTGGTAGCACATTTGCCCCTGAATCACAAGGCTTTGGGTCTGATTCCCACTCTAGGACTTGAGCTCAAAAATCAAGGCTGGCACTCCATTGCAGGACTGATGGAGAGCTGCACTGTTGGATGCGCCGTGTGTTGTTCAACTGGAATGCCTGCTGCCTGCTCTGGTGGATGTAAAAGATCCCATGGCAGTATCTTGAAGAAGAGCAGGGGGGTTATCCCCAAGTGTCCTGGCCAATGTTTATCCTTCAATCAACATCACAAAAACAGATTATCTGGTCATTATCTGTTTGCTGTGCAGGGCTGGCTGCCATATATCCTGCTTTACAACAGTGGCTACACTTCAAAAGAACATAATTGGTTGTAAAGTGCTTTGTGATGTCTGGTGGTCGTGAAAAGTGCTATATAAATACAAGTCTTTCTGCTAGCTGAGGTTTGCATCACAAACAGCTAGGCCCTAACAGCCCTACCCTGTAACAGAGGACTGTAACTAATCATGCATGGACAGATTCAACACCCTCAGCCATTAGCATCTGCTCTGTGTTTAACACAGCAGGGTGAGAGGATGGGTAAGAACGTTCGCTTCTGTTTTCGCCACATCCTACCCCCATGTTCCCATCTCTGTCACATTCCACCAGCTGGGAGCAGACAGAAATGAAGTGGTGTTTTTTTTTTAATGAGGAAACCTCTCGCTTTGAAAATACTAAAGATCCTCCGAAGGCACAACATTTTCCCACAGGGGAAGGAAAATTTTGGGGCTTCCAGGCAACTTCGCTGCTGATATCAGACGGGAAAAGTAGAGGACAACGATTGGAAGGATGTTCAGGTAGATGAAAGCAGCTGGAAATGGGGTCGGGGAAGTTTCCAGGTGACGGGCAGGGAGTGGGCTGCTAGGCGGCTTGACCGCTCACTCTGCAGAGGCCGGCAGCTAATTTGCATAAACAAGGCCTCTAATTAGGGGCCACTAAGCAAGCCATCAGCATTATGCTGAAAGCAGAGCAGTCTACTGCTGCTTGGGGAGGACCTCAGCATCATGGAGGTGGCCTCCCTGTGGCAGCCTGGACACACCAACGAAAAAGGGGCTCTGTGTGGCCCAAAGAGGGGGCAGCGGGCAGGATAGACAGCCACCAACCATCCCCTTGGAGGAGTTTCCCCTCGAATTTTTGTCCTTGGCCATCCTGAATTCAATATATCTGTATCATTTTCCCCATGTTGAGGCGCCCTTGAGGTCTCCAGCCTGCTTCAGCAGTTCCCACCTCTCCCTATGGGTGCGGCCAAGGCTCCAGGGCTGCTGACCCTCTGATTGGTCTGGCAGCATCTGGAGCCTGCCCACCGTCATTAATTGGACAGCAAGCCCGTTGGTGGCCAATTCGAAGGCTGCCTCCCATAAAATCACCAAGCTGGCCCTGATGTTGGCAAGTGTGGGCAGGGGAGTGCCACTTGTTCCTGGCAGGATCGGGAAACCCACAGGGGAATTCAGGAGAAGGTCCATTTGGAGGGGTGGGGGAGGGGAGGGAAATTTGCACTCTCCAAGTCATGGCCAGTGAGTGGGGCGGTATTCTGGAAGAATGAGGTTGGAAAATCAGGCCTGAGGCCTCTTACACAGCTTAAGTTGGACATGTGGCAAAAAGAGATACTTATTATAGTCCTGAAAATTGGTAATAACCTATCATTGATGAATTATGAAAAAGACAATTCAAGAATGTTGGGAATCTCAAATGAAAGACGGAGAATTTACTTGGAATCTGCTCCCACTGCCGACTGATAATGGAAAACTTCCCCCGCACCCCCCCCCACCCACCCCCCAAAATAGCAACCACCCCACAGCCCCCCAGCCCCCAGCAAAGTTGCTTTGGATCGATCTCCTGCTGAATTCCCGGCTGGTAAAATGCTGGAGCTGGATAGAGGGCTAGTCAGCACCAAAGAGTAAAACTGAGCTAACAGCAAATCAGGACAGAAGCCAAATTCTGCACCCCCTACCCACCCCCCCCCCCCCACCACTTCACCCCCCACCTCCGATTTCCTCCCCACCCCCATTTCACACACCCCCGCACACCCAATTCCCTCCCCCCGCCCCTCCCCCCAATTTTGCGTATATGTATTTTTCTGGTCTGTTCATTTGCATATTTTTCCAGTGTAAATAAAATCAGATTTGGGTGGAAAAAAAACGATGACTCTCTGTCAGTTATAGTTATATCTGAATAAGTAACTTGCCCCATAGTTCTTGCATCTTCATAAACTCATGCTGTTTGGCTGGCATTTCACAGTCCCTTCTGAAGGAACTGCAGTACATAGAGAATGAGAACCCTTCCCCATAAATGCATATTTAAATATGCTCTAATCTTTTCTACAACATTAAACCGTCTAATGGTTCCCAGTGGCAATGGAATATCTACTTCCGAATCAAAGCAAATAAAATTGGGCAAAAGAACTGCAGATGCAAACCTTGCCCACAAAGTGATGCTAACCACCATTTCCCAGTATAGGGCACCATTTTATTTTAAACTTGCATTAAAGGGAGGTATCAATTGCACTGAACATTATAAAACAGCCTTTGTAGATTTTCTAGCACGAGTTACAATGTCGCGATTGCAACTTGAAAAGGGAACACATATTAAAATCGCCTTGATTTTAAAATTCTCATCTTTTTTTCCAAATCCCTATTAATCTTCAACCCAACAACCCTCCAACATCAGCATTCCTCCAATGCTGGCCTCTTGTACGTCCCCCGACTTTCACAGTACAGACTTTGGTGACTGTGCCTTCAGCTGACGAGGCCCTAGGTTCTGAAGTTCTCTCCTTAAACCTCTTTGCCTCTCTCCTTTCCTTAAAACAAAACTCCAGCATCAAGCTTTTGGGCACATGTCCTAATGTCTCCTTATGTGGCTTAGTGCCAAATTTTGTTTTGTAACAGCCCGGTGAACTTTTAGCACAGTAAAAGGCACGTACAATAATATACAAGCAAAACACTGCCGGTGCTGGAAATCGGAAACAAAAACAGAAAATGCTGGAAAAACTCAGCAGGTCTGACAGTATCTGTGGAGAGAGAAATAAGAGTTAACTTTTCGAGTCCCAATGACTCTTCTTCAGAGCTAAAGAGCAGTAAATTTGTGATGAAATTTATACTGTTTAAGGGGAGATGGAGCAGGGCCATCTGTCCCTTGTTCATGTTCTTCTTTCCAGAGCACTTACCCTTGTCCTGCTAATATCACATTCTGCTTTCTTACCTTAATACCACCATCAGCACCTCCTTTAGCCAGTATCACTATCATTAACACCCCTTTCTCCTTTTGTTCATGGCATCTCTGGCAATCTCTCCTTTGCCTCCACTTATCGCTGGCCTTCTACCCAGCTTCACCTGCTCCAACCCCCCTTAAACAGTATAAATTTCATCACATTTTTACTTCTCTTTAGCACTGAAGAAGAGTCATACGGACTTGAAACATTAACTCTGTCTTTCTCTCCACAGATGCCGATAGACCTGCTGAGTTTTTCCAGCATTTTCTGTTTTTGTTAAAGGCAAGTACAAGTTATTGCCTCTTGATGTTGAGATTAATAACTCAATGGATGGAATTTAACCTAGGCGAAGAGAGTCTTGACTGCTGGCTGGAGAACTGGCAAGAGCACTGCATTGCCTCCTTTGGAGAAAGGCCCGCTATATTAAATGCCAGCCAGGCACTAAAGTGGCCAGTGGTGAGCCTACCCCATGACCAAGGACCCCAGGAAACCCCGCCCCCTAAGTACCACCAGCCAATCAGAGGCTGGCGGCTCTTCATTGCAAGCACCGCCACCGGGGGTTTGATGGTAGCTGCCGGCAATGCACCCACTGGAGGTCCAGGATCAGCGAGGGACGCAGGCCACAGGTGAGTGAGGGCGGGATGGGGTCGCAGGAGAGGGTGGAGGAGGGTTGGAGGCAAGGGCACAGGGTTGGCTCTCAGCAGTTGAATGTCAGCAGCGGCGGGACAAGACCCTTAAGTGAGCATTAATTGCACATTTAATGTCCTCAGTTGGTGGCGGGACAGAAAAGCCATCCACAGGCCTTCCACCGCTGGATTTAATCAGGGCAGAGGCAGGAAGGTGGCAGGATTCTCACCCAAATAAATGCCCTCCCTGCCACCAAACTCACCTCAGGGAAGGGCAGTAAATTCCATCCAATGTATTTATGATCTTCTAAGTGATCTAGACTATAGTAATGTCACTTCAATCAGCAGGTCTCTAAAACAGATCGGGCGGAACCTCCTGTTGTGACTCGCTGCCTTAAATAGCGGCGAGACACCCGTGCTGATTCTGAGGGGGAAGACCAGCCAATACCTTCTGCCCATCAGGCAGTAAAGTGGACAGTGGCAGGCCTTCCTTCAGGCTGAAGACCCCATAACACGACTTCTCGCCCACCAATAGCCGGCAGCTCTTGCACTTGGTAATGCCATGGAGGAGGCCATGGCTGCAGCCGGAACAACACACCATGGAGTCCCGGGATCGTGGAGTGACCCAGGATAAAGGAAGGTGCTCTTGGCAGGGTGGGCCTCAGGAGGTGGGGATCACAGAGAGAGAGGGGAGCCATGAGGGTCGGCAGCAAGAGGAGATGCCCTTTGTCCATGTCCTCGATCATGCTCAGATTAGTGCAGATCGAGAGACCCTCCACACGTGCCCCGCTACCACCGCACGCCCCACCCACCTACCCGGTGATGCAGCCCCGTACAGTTTTGCCAGTCTTGCAGGATGCATGTTGACAGGCCCTCCTGGAGCTGGGAAGACTGCAGCCAGGACGTGAAGAGGCCCTTAGGCGGACATCGATTAGCCACTTGAGGAACTCAAGTGGAGGCGGAATGGGAAGATCGACCATGGGCCTTCCTACCCAGAACTTACTTCCAGTGCAGGCGGGAAGGCATCGAGCATCAATCCCGACGCCAATCCACCAAATTCTCAGATCGGCCCGACTCCTTCCTCGCCTCCTTGGGGGCTGGGGATTCCGGCCATTGCTGCCTGGGGGAGTTTGCTGCGTGAAAATTGGCTGCCACAATTCCCACCTCACAACAGTTGACTGCGCTTCAAAAGTAATTCATTGGCTGTAAAGCATTTGTGACATTCTGAATGCAAGTCTTTCTTTCCCTCAGGAACAGGAGTAGGCCATTCAGTCCCTCAGGCCACTGTATTCAGTCAGATTACAGCTGATCTGTACCTCCAGCCGACGTCGCTCTATATCCCTTGATACCTTTACCCAACAAAAGTCAATCATTCTCAGTTACTTGATCTTGTCAAGCTTTATAGCAATATTATTAGTGAGCGCTGCTCGTATCTAAATAACATTAAGCATTCCATGATGAACGTTTAAATCCCAGTTAGTAACACCAGTTTTGCAGGTATCTAGCTAATTCCAGCTCAAACACTTGTTACCAAAACCAATTTCCCTCAGCCTTCAGGGAGCTTAGATGAATTTGGGGGGTCAGGGGCAAATTTGTTTTCCTTCTCTTCTTGCTGTGAGGATCAGAAATCAAATTTAAAGATCTGTACTATAAGCCAATTTCTATCCCCCCTTTCTATAGTGCACAAATTGTCTGGCTGCAATATGTCAGTTTACTCCAGGAATCCAGTTGTCCCTTTGTATCGTAGAAAATTATTTTTCTTGAAAAGGAATCAATGGAGCCTTGTGGACATTGGTCAGAGCAGAACAGCAGCACAGTAATCGTATGGTCTGTTAATCAGGCAAATGACCCCTACATTTAGCCTTAGAGTGGAAAATCATCTGACCCGATACCGAGTCAAAGATATTTCAGGCATTATTTAGAGAGTGCAGGACACAGCACTGCAAAATTGTTTGGTTTTGCCTGCTGTACTGTGATCAGTGTACAACCAGGTCCAATTTAAACCCGCTGAAATTGAATATAGAATTTTTAGTAATGGTTAAGCATTCCGCAGTATGATGCTCATAGAATCTTTTAAATATATAATTTGAAATTTGCCAGATGAACTAGTGATTTTTATCATAGTCGCTTGGTAGTACAGAGCTTGAGTATTGCTAAAAAAAGACACATTGAAGCTTTTCATTTTCCACTCATCAGGACAATTCTCAAGAATACCAGATGGAAAGGGAACAAGATAATTTCTATCCCTCTTCACTAGCCAATGATCAGTGCCAAAAAGATAAATCTGTGGGCGTCACATGAAAGTGGGATCCTGCACCCTCTTAATGCCACCACATGGTGGAACAGCTTGCCAACATCCATGCCCAGACTGCATGGATTCAGACATGTCTCTGGTACAGTAGAACATCTGCCTACAACAAGGATGTATACCCCAGTGTCTATTAATCTGAGGGAAAGGGGCAATGGGACATTAGTGGGACTATTGGACACAATACTACAGGATCTGAACTGGTAACAAAATCTTCATTTGATTTAAAAAAAACAAATAATCCAACAGCTAGCTCTTCTACATCGAATTTTACAGCCGTGAACCAGGCCACTCCACCCAACAGGTCCCATATGGGTCTTGATAATTCACAAAAGCCTTCTTCCTCCTGTAGTGTTTGATTGTTCTGTGTTTGGTTATGTGTCTGTTTACTATCGATGGACACTGTGCTTGATTGCTTAAGCCTGGGTGTGGATTCAGAGAAAAGTGAACAGAGCTGTAGAAGAGCTGGAAGCCAGAGCTGAAGCATTGAGTAGACATTTTTAAGCACTATGAATAAAACCTGTTACCCTCATAGCCCTGGGCTTTCAGCTCGGCAGGCAGGTGCGATCGGCAGGCCCGGGATCGGCCGGGAAACGGACCGCCAACCACGATCGGCCCCCCCCGGCCCCGATTGCACGGTTAGCCAGCGTGAAACGCGCACCGAGAAGCTCAGCGCTGCCACAGTGGTGAGGGCAGGAAGAGGGTGAAGCCAATACAGGTGCGGGCCAGCACTGACAGAAAACCGTACCCCCCCGCTCTGAAGGCAGGGAGCTGCCTCAGGGAAGCTGAAGACCTGAGAAAGCAAACACGAAGGTTTCAAATGCTGAAAAAAGTGTCCACGCGTCACAATCAATCACCTGAAAATTTAGCGGAGGAAAACGCTGTCCACAGAAATTGCTTTGATATTTTATTTCATTACAGAAATCTCATCCCGCTTGTGGATGAAGTTTGATAAAAAAAAATGCAAAGGCCGCCTGGCTAATTTGCTCTGTCCGCCAATCGTAAGGTTGGATGGGCAATGAAAAATCGGAGTCAATTGTGCCGTTAGTTGCCCTGTTAATTGTCGGCGGGTGGGCTTCCAGCTTCTGCACGCGCCCGCCGAGCGGAATATACGCGAGCATGAGATGACGACGGGAAGCTCGCCCTGAAGTCATCTCGCAACATTTTACGCCAATTGGGTAAGGTGCGTGCCTGCTCGCGAGGCGTGAAATTCAGCCCATAGAAACCGGTGCCATCTCTGCAGAGATGTCAGAGATAAAGCGCACAATTCCTCCTCACTTCACCCCATCCTATCAGCGTAATCTTCCATTCCTTTTTCCGATTATCTAGCTTCCCTTTCCACATGTCTCTGTGGTCATCACCTTAACCATGCCACGTGCTAGCGGGTTCCACATTCTGAAGTTGCTTCTCGATGTGGAAATACTTCTGCATTAAAAGGAATCGCCAGATTAGGACACACCCGAATATAGCAAAGAAATTATCTGCTGCCCCTCAAATCTTAAGCCAATTAGACAATCCTTGATATTTAGGGGGAGGGAGTGGGGATGAGGTATGGGGAAGGGGTGGGTGTGCGAGGGGGGTGGTGCTGCTATTTAGACAATCCTTGATATTTAGGAGGAGGGAGTGGGGATGAGGTATGGGGATGGGGTGGGTGTGTGAGGGGGGTGGTGCTGTTGCCGAATTTAATGGTAGAACTCGATTACTATTTTCGAAATGCTTTTCCCAGCCACCGCCAGTATATTGGGGGGGAAGGGGGATAAAAACAGAAAGTGCTAGTACTAGAGAGAGGTCCTTAACCTGAAATGTTCACTTCACAGATGCTGCCAGAGCTGCTGAATGTCTCCAGCATTTTTGGTTATTTCCAGCACCCACAGTATTGTGCTTTTGTTTTTGAATCAGGTCGGCTGGCTGTCAGGTAGCCAAGCCTGTGGCTGGGATTTTCCGGTCCCGCGTCGCCATGGTAACCGCCGCGGGCGGGAAAGAAAGTTTGACCGACAAAGGCCAAAGGCCCGTTGGCTTCGGGCAGGAATTCTCGGTCCCGTGGCAGAAAGGACCGGAAATCCCGGCGTGTGGGTCCGGACCGCCGTCGGAAAGAGTTATGGATGGAGGGGAGCAGGTCACAGCACTCCAGATGGGGGCCATGGGGGTTGTGCGCGGCGGGGTTAGGGGTGGTCCTGGAAGAGATTGTAGGCCCGGAGACAGGGGGACATTGAATCATGGGTGTCCGATCACTGGGGGAGGTTCCTCAGTGGGCTGGGGGAAACAATCCTGCTCCTCTTGGACTACTTGGCAGCATCAGAAGCCTGAGGCCCAGACTGTCCAGACATCCAGCATTAAAGCAGAAACAGAGGAAAAAAGGATCCGAGGCACACATCCTCATTAACATATTTAAAAGAGGGACCCACATCCTGACAGCTGATTGGTCACCACCCACACCACACCCCAATCCTACGCCCATTATAACCAGAAGTGGGCAGGCACAAAGTGGGTGCTTGAAATTGATATCATTTTTACTTCTCAAACTATTCAAACCCTCGCACTTTTCAGGATTGAAAAATTTCTCTCTAGGTCAGCAAACACAGGGGTGATGGGTGATTGCATTCACAAGCAGCGTTTTGGATGAGCTTAAGTTAATGGGGAATGGATGACATTGGGGGTAGTGCTCTCTGATGGGCACAAACTCTGATGTGTTAAGCCAGCTAAGGTTCCTGACGAATCTGCAGCGATGCTCCTACAGCGTGGATTACAGAATTGGATACAGTGCTTCAGTACATCTGATTCATGATCCTTCCAATTTTCCTGTGATTGAGATTAATCTCTGGAAAATCAGGAGTGTATTTGTTTGGGCCTGTTGACCTCTGTGGCCTCATTCGCTGATAAACATCAAGTGAGCCATTGACCCTCGTAAAACTTAACCTTGTGTTTAGGTGCTCACTGTTATTCAATGGATTTTTATTCGTTGAAAAGAAACGCGAAAAGAATCTGCACTCCTGTCAGGAGTCAAAACATTATTGTGATTATTTAATCACAAATGATTGGCAGCCCTATCTCTAAAACAAATTGAAGGTCTAAAAATTGGGTACATCCTCATCTGTTAAACTAGCAAAGAGGAATTTGGCATGATTTTGTGAAACCTTTATATGCCAACTGTGCCAATCCATTTTTCTTGTGCCAGGAATTTATGAACATGTGCGTCTTATGATCATTTACAGGAGTTTTCATTCATTTATTAACCTCTGCGAGAAAGGGAAATTTAAATAGTTACAATTATCATTCATCATAATCTTTGCAGCAACATACTGAGAAATGTTCCGCTTCCTTTCAAATGCTGCTGAATAAAGCACTTTTCAAAGCACATGCAATGTTTCCAGAATTTAGTTCATGCATTTCCTCCTTGCGTCCTTGGATGTATTTCGAATTATAGCCGCACTAAATCACTCACTTTGAACTGTTCTTAATAAATGTTACCTATGGTGAAGTATGCTTCACTGATACAATACACAGCTCTTTCTGAAGTCTGGAAAAAAGATCAGATCTGAAATAAAAATGAAGTGAATTCTTATATAAATGGCACTACAGACGTGGAAACTGCCAGAAAACCTGGTGCCTCATTTAACCTCATGTATATTCAGATCATAAACCTTACTTGGGAAACTCATTGGTGGAATTCATTCCAGGAACTAAGGAGATAAATGCGACATTACTGGGGATTGCTGAAAAAGAGACACGCTGTCAAAGCTTTTCATCTTGTACTCATCAGGTCAGATTCACAAGAATACCAATCTTAAAGGGAACAACAATTTATACCGCATGGGAAGAGAGTGCTGGTTGGCAAATGGACTCTGATTGGTCTAATCATTGCCATGGAGAATGGGGATTTAATTGTTTCAATTGAAATTTTGGCACATTTCACTGTTTTAGTGCTATTTCAAAGACGGGGACAAACTTAAGGGATGGAAAAAGGCTGTAAAGCCTATCGCTGTTTTTGAAAATCTCTTCTTCAATTAGTTCTTCTCATTATCACCATATTCCATAGTCATTCCTTACTCAAGGAACCCTCCTTATTGCAATAAGATAAAAGCAAAATAGGGCAGATGCTGGAAATCTGAAACAAAAACAAAAATAGCTGGAAAAACTCATCAGGTCTGATAGCATCTGTGGAGAGGAACACAGCTAACATTTCAAGTCTGTATGACTGTTCATCAGAACTAAATAAATATAGAAATGTTGTGAAATATAAGCTGGTAGAGGAGGGTGGAACAGGTAGAGCTGGATAGAGGGCCAGTGATAGGTGGAGGCAAAGAAGTGATTGCCAAAGATGTCATAGACAAAAGGACAAAGGGGTGTTGACAGTGGTGATATTAGCTAAGGCGAGTTTTAGTAAACACCTTGTCAAACAACAGGAGAGAAATAGAAAGCAGTGAAGGTGAACAGGGCAAAAGAGACAAGCGGAAATCCTGTCTCTTGGGACTGGTTGGCCAAGTATAATCCACATAGGAATTTTCCAGAAAGTGGCTACTTTACATTCTCAACTATCTTTTGCTGTGTTTTTGCATGTGTCTTTTTAAAAAACACATGCCTTCCTTAAAAGTTCAATCTGCCCATAAGTAATTTGGAACTGTAATCCACTGCCGTGACAACTTAGACTATTCGTATATGTCATATACCTAACCGTTTCCATTCTGCAACGTTTGGGCCTTCGTTATTAGTCTATAGCTAGAACTCTAATTGAGTATGGTTTTAAGTTTGTCAGTAGTCCAATTTGGATGTATGAAAGTTCCTTGAAAGTCCAGGAAGGCTCTCTCCTCACTGAAATCTATATTTAAGGAGAAAAACTAATACTAGTCCCTGCATGGGCTTCCCCATCTATTCAATCATAGAAATTTTCATTAGTAAATTTTGGTTGTCTTACCTTGCCTTCTAACACTCACTTGAAATCATCCCTTTTGCGAAAATGCAAAAACCATTAGTATGCACCTTACAATCATAAGAATTCACTGCTTCTTTGAATTGGCCATGACCTGTGCTAGTGAAAAACATACCTATATATATATATATATATGTAATATCCTGATACAGATGATTGTAAAATCAAATAATATGCACAGGATAATGAAGGAAATTAATTTAATTGATAATTTAGACTGAATTATATAAATGAAAGGTTTCCTATGTTGTTATAACATTTAATCAAAGCTTTAGACTTGACCAATCCTATACGCTCCAACTCAGCCTTCCACCTGGTATCTGCCATAAATTGGGTCTGACCAAAACAGTGTTGCCCACGTTCCTAACTCACACCAAAACAATGGTTTTGATGAAAGGGCATCAGACCTGAAACATTGGGCAGAATTTTTCATCCTGTGGGTGGGGGTGTGCCCGGCCCGACCAGGAATGAAATAGCGCGCAATGACGGCAGCCAAGCGTCCCAAAGCCATCGCGTGCTCTCACGATCTTTCGGTCGGTGGGCACGCGTGAGAGGCAGCACTGCCAGCCAGCGTGAAAGGCACGGCTAAGAGCCTCAACTCTGCTGGGATGGGGGTGGGAGGAGCGCGAGTGCTGAAGGGGCAAATCCTCCCTATTAGCTCTGTTTTTCCCTCTCTAATAAATCTGCAACCTGCTGAGTATTTCCAGCATTTTCCACCTTTATTTCCGATTTCCAGCATCAGCTGTATTCTGCTCTTGTCACACCAAATGTGTTCACCTATCAACTCTCCGCTCAATGACTCCTCGGGCTGTCTCTCTTCCTTTAAAACACTCCTTAAAACCTATCCCTTTGACCAGCTTTGGGTCACCTGTCCTAACATCTCCTGATGTGCCTCGACGTTAAATTTTGTTCAGAAACGCTCCTGTAAAGCCCCCGGGGACATTTCGCTATGCTAAACGTGCAACATAAATGCACATTGCTGTTCGTAGAACCAAGGCTGTATCGCTAAGTTGTTTACAATGTATGGGACTTCTTTCATAGCAATGGTGAAATCTATCACACGAGTCACGTTTGCAATGACCGCAAACACTAAGCAGAATTTATATAACCAATAGCTGGAGCCAAATGCTTTTTTTCTATGAACCCATGCAGATCTTTCAAATCCTCAAGGTTCAGTTGTAAGATTTGCGTGGATCCCCATCACGATCCAAATTTCTTGCCAGCTGTAGCCTTCGAGTGGGTGGTAGCTTTTGAATGAAGGGTCTTTGGGTCAGGCTGTATGCAAGTTTCCAGATGGGAATTTGTTGAATGTTTGTTTATTCGCTGTCCAGCACACAAAAAAAAATCTCGCTAGAATAGAATATTTTTGTCTGTGATGATTCTACAGTTCAAGTGTCTTAGTACTGAGATTTGTTATTAAAGGTGTAAAAATACTAACATTTTCCAAAGTCAACTTGCCTGCAGTGTCTGAAATTTTTGCTGGCTAATGGGTTGTTTTGCACTGTTGCTGAGAGAAGGGTCCCATTCACATTAGCTTGTGGTAATATTTAACTCTTATTCATTGTGCGTTGAATGAACAGCCTGGGAAACGTATTGCTATTTCAGAAGGGGGTTCCTCCCTGCATTAGTAACTGGCAAAAGGTGTAAAGCAGTTGGCTTTAAAGTGCACCGAGACTCCATGAGCTGCGTAGACCAGGTGTGCAGCGTTTTCACATAAGACAGTTATTGTGTGTTGCCCAAGGTTGCTAGAGGGTGACAACCAGCCAAGTACTCATGCTGAGGGCTGTTTATTAATCTATCATATGTGTCACTGAACACGCTGAAAGAATATTAAAATCAAAGGATTTATATTTACTGGTATTTATCATTCCAACTTTGTCGTCTGGCTTCTTTTGCTGGGTGGCAATCTCATTTAAGCATGTCATTGTGGATTGTACAATGTTGTTTAATTAAAGTTATAATTCACATCTAGCCTATTGATGCAGATTGGCAAATTTGATGCGGCTACACTCGAGCGAGCCTGCTGTGCAAGGCAGGCATTCCCGTTTGGTGAATTACAACAAAAAAAATACATTCTTGCAAGCTGCACATTTTTCAAATCTTCTCAACCGCAGCCTCAGTCCTGATAGAGCTGGCGGGGGGAGAAACAGAAGGCGTAATAAAGGGATGGTGGTTCTCTCACTTAGATCCATTCTGCCCGAGCTGTCATAGAAATGGTCGAATGTTTCTTGCTCTGAGCTGCACTTTAACACAACAGGAAAGAAAACAAGAGCAATTTTGCAAGTTAAAGTGTCGTATTCTATTCCATTTTACCACCACTGCCTTTGAATCATTGAGAACAGCTTATGGTGTGTGGTATGTGTTTGTATGTGATTCTGCAAAAAGAAATGGTTCTCTCTGTTAGACACTCAACGCAACTTTGCACTGTTTAGCCATTCTTGGGACATGTTAATATGCCACCGCCAGTCATTCCCCTGTGTTCAGGAGCACAGGTTGCAAGTTCAAGTTAGTCATCACCAGTCGGGACAATCCCTTTGCCCATCTTGCTCTATTTATACTACAGCACCTTTAACACCTGACTGTTGATTTTACCACTTGCTGTGGACCACAACGAGCACGCATTTTTAAACTTGCAGCCCAGCCTGGATAGATTGGTACCGGGCGCTGTCTGTTGGATGTGTTCCTGGCTTGGCTGAGTGCTGCCTCTGTTTGCTGGCAGAGGAGGCAGACTCTCTGTTTGTGCAGAGGCATTCGCTTTTCCCAGCTCCTTGTCCTACTGGTGTGTTTTGAAAGAACTCAGCGGGTCTTTGGAAGTTCACAAAGCTTTCTTCATTCACCGAGCGAGCATGCCAGCTGGTGTGAGTGCCTGCAATAGAATGGCTTTATCCAGTTAGCTGAGCTGGCCTCTGGTAACTGTGTACATGACATTTAGAAAACTGCACTGCAGGTTTGTGGGAATGGCCATACTGTTGCCTGGCTTGGGTGAGAAATGGAACAGGGGAAAGAGTTAATCAGGGAAAGCTAATGAAGAGATGTGAAGCTCAGTAAAGCAACACACATTTGGCAGGTGATTGACAGAATAATTACATCTCCAGATAAAAGCGATAATATAGCTTTTAAATCTGCAAAAATGCAGCAACATATGTTAAATACAAAATAGGTAATGGCAAAGCTTGAGCATTAGAACCAAACTGGCAATCATGTTGCAATAAATCATGGGGCGTTTGTGAAACATGAAATTTCAGTGCAGCTGGGAAGATTCCAGGGCAATGCAGAAGTGTTCTTTTCAGTCATCCGCACTACCGCCTGTTACCCTGTGTTTTATGGTAACCTCAGTAACACACAAATGTTGCCTAAGCTAAATAAAGTGGGAAAAAAAGCATCACCATGTGAGAAGGTGCAATTCATCTAAGGTGTAGGGTTTCTTTCCCTTGATTGAAAAATATTGAGATTTATGAAGTGTGCAAGTATGTTTAAATCACTAATGATTTCAGCAAAATATTGTTCGCCTGCTGCAGTCATTCATAAGCAGCATTTTAAAATCAGTGGTTGCAAGTGACGTTTATAACTGGCTTGTGCAGAAAGCTGTAAAATCACGATTAAAAAAAACTCCCTTGCTGCACAGTAGCAAAACATAATGATCACCAAAGTCAAAATATTATGTGTTAAAGTGGGTGAAAAGGTTAAAAAAAAGAGACTTGCATTTATAAAGCACCTTTCATAACCTCAGAACAGCCCAGAACGCTTTACAGCCTATGCAACACTTTCAAAGTGCAGTCACTGTTATAATGTAGGAAACTCAGCAGCTGATGTGTGCCCAGCCAGCTCCCACAAACAGCAATGTCATAATGACCAGATTATCTGTCTTTTTCAGTGATGTTTATTGAGGGATAAATATTGGCCAGGACACTGGGGAGAGCACTTCTGTTCTTCTCTGAAATAGTGCCATGGGATCTTTTACATCCACCTGAGAGGGACAGTGGGAACCCAGCTTGCTGCCTGTGCCATCCTTGGCTCAGCTGGTACCATGTTTTTCTCTGCATCAGAAGGTTGTGGGTTCAAGTCCCACTCCAGGAGGGTTTTTTTTTCTACATTACAACCGCGACCATAATTCAAAAGTGCAGCATTGGCTGTAAAGTGTCTCGGGACATCCAGAGATCATGAAAGGTGCTATATAAATGCAAGTCTTTTATTTATTTTTGACACGTGCGTTTCTAAGTCATGCCTGAAAAAATCATAAGAATTTCATAAAGGCCTTTGTCACAGAAAGACTGCTACTTGTGCTTATTGTTTATTCTGTGTTAATTATCGGGGCAATTTAACACCTTGCCAACCCATCTGCCCTGAATTACCTCTTCTCAATTGGCTGTAATTTTGAAAGCCTTAAAATTGATTCATAAGTTGGCTGGATCATTTCCAACTTTCAACACTGGTTCAAGGAAACCTTATTTAAATAATCGTTCTTAAGTGTGGTTATTGAAGGCTGTCATTTATTGCCTATCTCTCGTTGAAAGAAAGAAAGCTGCGCAGTTATATAATGCTTTCGTCATCTCAGACATCCCTGTGCTTCACAGCTAATTAAGTACTTCTCAACAGAAGTCACTGCTATAATGTAGGAAAAGCAGCAGCCAATTTGAGCACAGCCAGGTCCAATAAACAGCAATGTGACGATGAACAGATTATCTGCATTAGTGATGTTGGTTGAGGGATAAATACTGGCTAGGGCATGAGCAAGATCAAAACTCTTTTTCAAGTAGTGCCTTAGGATCTACATCCACCTGGTAGAGCAGACAGGGCCTGGGTTTAACATCTCACCCAAAAAGCAGCACCTCCAATAGCGCAGCACTCCCTCGGAGTTACCCAAGGAAGGTGGGCTGCCTTTCTGAAGCTGATGTCCCTGTAGCGATTGTGACCAGTTTTCCCATTTCAAGTTGTCCATTCCTGCTAAGCGAAGGCATCAGTGGAATTTAATGACCTGCAAGCCAGAAATTCATAGATATAAACTAGTGTCTACATAAAACTAAAAATATATGAAAGCATGACAGTATATTGGTTTTTAAATTTATGTAAAACATTTTATGAAACCATTTCCCTCAACTTGTCACTAATAAGGTCAAATAGTGTTCTCAACTGTTTGAATTTGAATACTTGTCACTAACAAGCATGTTATATTGCACATTTTGTATTGGTGTTACATGGTGTTCTGCAGCATTCTAATTTTAATCATGTGGTATGATAGATTCACACTGGAATGTCTTTTTGGCACGTGCAGCATACCACCTGGAAAAGCTGGTCTAGTGCTCCACAATATTTGCCTACAGCCAACATCTAGGATGGCTTTTTAATGTATTTAACAAAAAACCTCAGGCAGCCCATCTCGCTGCCATTCATACTGGCTGAACAGGACTTATCTGCCACACTGAAGATCACTCCGGTACTCAGGGGCTTACAATCAGCACTCTACGCATACCTTGGCGACATAGTCCAGGAGTGATGGTGACCATGGAACTTTTGTCGATTTTTGTAAAAACCTATCTGGCTGCTGAAAGATTATTTAACAAGCTGTTCTAATGAAGCTGATATTCAAAGGTACCAGCTGATTGGGATCCTGTTTCCAGTGACTGGAATTAAGAGGAGCTTCTATGTAAAACCACTATTTGGTAAAGAAGCCTCATATAATTTTTTTTTGGTCTGGTGCTAATTTCTTATTCCCCTTGTCCTGGCCAATATTCACCCATCAACCAACATCATTAAATCATCTGATTGTTACCACATTGCTGTTTCTTGGGAGCTTGCCATGTGCAAACCAGCTCCACATTTTCAAAATGACAACACTTCAAAGGTACTACATTGGCTCTGAAGCGCTTTGGGACATCCAGAGGTCATGAAAGGCACTATATAAATGCAGACCTTTCTAACTAGTGAGGGAAACATCCTATATGGTCCGGAATCCTATAGAATAACTGGCTCTCTCATGTTGAGTGGATCAGCTGAATGGTTTTCAAACATTTGTTGAGCAGAGACAATGTCTAGAATGCTGCATCCATTCGTTACTGTGAAAAGGGGATGGTAAGACTTAATGATCCACACTCCATTAACTGCAGCATTCAATCATTGCGCAGACCCTTTTATAAACAAGCTTTCCTGGGCTGAAAGAAGGATCTGAAGAGGCAGTTCTGTCACCTGCCTTTCACTGAATGTCCCAGAGTCCTACTGGTGGCAAAGTTTAGTGAAGTATTTTGATTTAAGGCGCTGAGAAGATTGAATGCGATGCAGTGCTGCTTGAAATAACCTGCTTGATTAAACTGGGAACAGATCCACATATGAACAAAATGTAAGATTCATGAAGGTGCCTCAGTCAGAAAAGAGAGAGAATGCAAGCTTTAATTAGATGCTTCACACACACAGGAGCCATGAGAGGAATTACAGATTATTACAATTAATTCAATTATTTTCAGCAGTGGAACACCTAGCATTCTGTAAGTGCCAGCTCGAGCGCTACAAGCAGGGCATTGACATACACTGTTTAAAAATGTTAATTACAGAGTCGTTAGTTGAAAGGAAACAATGTGTGTTAAATAAAATAAGGTATTCATTACTAGATGGGAATCAGTACTGTACCATAGAGCTTCGTGTTTGGTCTTGTTTATCATTGTTATTAATGAAGGAGAGGCTGGAGGAGGTTCAAGGATATCCAAACTTATATCAACACTGAATGAGAAGTAGTCCTTACTGATTTAGAGGCATTTGGAGGTGCCAGCCCCTGAAAATCGACAAATCAGCCCTGCTGCTTTAAATATGGCAAAGAGGGACCTCCTCTGTGCCCAGCCAGTGACACCTCCACTGACCCTCCGGTCCTAGAGTGGGGCAGTTACCAGAAACCACCAGGCAGACGTTTACTCCAGTATCAATGTAGTTCATGCTCCCAATTGGTGAAAGCGGGAGGAAGCTGCATCTGTTGAACCTGAGGGTGAGCACGTTCGGCCAGAGGAATCTCTCTGAGCAGATTCGTTAATCCCCTTCCTAAAGAGGCCTCTCTCCTTTGGGCAGCCTGTTGCTTCTCAAGCAGCTACCATCAGGAATCCTTTCCAGAGCTGGAGGATCCCACTCTTGCCACTTGGTAACCCCCATGACTACCCACGTGATGTCTGCTGGGGGCTCCAGAGGTGAAACTGGTGGAAATTCTGTTAGAATACACCATCCTGCCAGTCACCCCTCTCTCTTTGAAAGGGTGTGAATGAAAGGGACCACCCTCCCTTCACCTCCTAGCCAGTGCAGGAATAGAAGGGAGGGGATTTGGCAGAAATGTGCCTCAGCCCAATTTCCAACCCCACTAGCTCGATAGTGCCCCCGCTTCCTCTTAAATGCTGAAGAAATTCAGGGAGTTGTTGGCCAAAAAAATGTCAGCCGTGGTTTAATCCAGGTAAGTGCAAAACAACCACATTTAACACAAGAAAAAGCAATGTGTAATGTGAACAATGTGGGCCTACTTGAGGAATCAGAGAAGCAAAGTCTAATGTATGGTGTCACATTTTGGACTTAATTTTAACTTCCTGCATCATCCAAAGCATCTTCAGTATTTCTCATTTCTAGACGGGTTTTGATAGCATGCCACAGGGCGATCAACAGAAAATCTTTCTTTACACATCTTTAGCCATCCTGTGTCTCTTCATGAGATGCAATAACATTGATAATAAATCTGACAGGATTTAACCGATAAGTAGCTATCAAACATGGATGAGCAAACAAACAGGTTATTGTAATGCAATGTATACATATTAATAATAAATCAGAGAATCAGAGAAAGAGACCATTCAGCCCATCATGCCTGTGGCAACTCTTTGAAACAGCAATCCGATTAATCTCATTCCCTTGCTCTTTCTCACATAGACCTATTGAGTTTTCCTTTTCACATATATATCCAACAACCTTTCGAACACTACTAATGAATCTGCTTCCGCCTCCCTTTCAGACAGTGTGTACCAGATGATAACAACACACAGCACAAACAAATTCTCATCTCCCCAGTTCTTTTGCCTGTGGATGTTAGACAAGGGGAATGTCTTTATAGAAAAAGCAACAAGCAGTCAACAGTCTATATGTTAAGTTATGGTGCTAGATTTTATAAACATACTTGCCTTTTTCTTCTTATAATCTTACCAAGTATGACTAAATTGGCTGACTGGTAGCTTTGCTGTTTCAGACCAACCGTCTCTTTTTCTAATGTACAGTGTCTGGGCTAATTCGATACCCCAGAGTTTCATAGATATGCAGTGTCAGATACAGAGCTGCCAGTTAGGTAATAATTGAACAAATTAAAATATACTTTAGTTCCCCCTGCAACTTATCAACTCAGAGGCCAAAGCAACCAGCAGCCTTTGCAAAATTATAAATCAAACCACAAGGGTGACATCATTCAGAAAGTCTCTGGATATGTCAAGGGATCTGTTGGAGATATTTGTGTTATTTTGCTGTCAAAGGCAGACATGCATAAGACAGGCATCCGATTACTTCTTTCCTGGGGCCGGTGATTATGCCAACCTCAACTGCGATGATGCCAGTCAGAATGAGTAGGCACCCAGTTTTGCATCTCCAGTTGGCAACCTACAGTGTGGGGTGCCGTCGGCTGTGCATATATGGAAATCCAGGTACTCACCCTGGCAACAACACCACCCCCCCACCCCCCCAACCTGCCAGCCCCAGTATTCATGAACCGCAAGAGTTTCCACTTCATCAGTGTTTGGCTGATGCACATGCACCAGAAGATATACTTGCAGATGTGCCCCAGATTCTCAGAAAGCTACCGTGAAGCCTTCGGCCTGCGACAACCTAAGTTCCCTGATGTCTTCAGATCTGTAAGCAGCTTTGAGGGGTACTTTGCTAGGAGACAAGGGATACTTACTTCAAACTCGGCTGCTGACACCCATCAGAAACCTGAAGCATGATCAAGCAGGCCATTGCAAAGCTGAAGGCGCTTTTCAGCTGCTGAGACCGATCTGGAGGCACCCTTCAGTGCATCGCAACAAGGATCTCAAGAAAGGTTGTATTCTGCACAACATTACACAGCAGAGGGGTTAGAGCCCGCAGAGGAAGGAAACCGCAGACCTCGGTTGCTCTTTGGATGATTCCAACAAGGAGGAAGACGAGGATGAGACAGGTGATGAGGGTAAATGCATCAGCAGCTGCTTGCATTGCTACCTGGGTTGCCATGGATAAGCTTATTAATGCAATGCTCACTTTGGACCCTTGGAGTCTCACCTGTGGAGCCTCACCAAGCAGACTTGGTGAGTTGCTGCAGTGCTTCTTGCAGATGGTATGCACTGTTGCTACTATGCATCACTGTTGGAGGAAGTGAATGTTTAAGGTAGTGGATGGGGTGATCAAGCGGGCTGCTTTATCCTGGATGGTGTCAAACTTCTTGAGTGTTGTTGGAGCCGCACTCATCCAGGCAAATAGAGAGTATTTCATCACTGTCCTGGCATGTGCCTTGGTAGAGAGGCTTTGTGGAGTCAGGAGGTGAGTTACTCGCTGCAGAATTCCTAGTCTCTGACCTGCTCTTGTAGCCACAGTATTTATATGGCTGATTCAGTTCAGCTTCTGGTCAATCGTAATCCCCAGGATGTAGGGGATTCACCAATGGTAATGTGATTGAATGTCAAGGGGAGATGGTTAGATTCTCATCCACCAAGGCTGCAATGACGTGACAGAGCGGACAGATTTCAATAAGAAACAGCAAAATTTTATGACAGAGAGCTTTTCAGGTGCTACACGCTCAATCAGGACTCTTGTCAGGAAGTCCTAACCTCCCCCCCGGATTGCCCGCGATTCAGGCTCATTGGTTGGAACCTCCACAGACCATCACGTGACCCCTGATAGACAGCAGGAGGGGCTATAGCCTCAGTTACTACATTTCCTCCCACTTAGGTTTTTTTTACAATTTCTGTTAACAGGGAAACATTTGAATATCCAACAATGTATGCATATATACAAGATCAGGTAATTAAAGATCAAATCTCTGAGGTGCTCTCCTTGTACGGCTAGAGCGGCGTAGCTCCACCACTTGCTTCCTCAACAGGATGGACTGGATCTGGAACTGCAGCATGAGACACATCATTAGAAAGTGGCAGTTCAGGGTTTGGCAACTCTACAGAGACATCAGACATGTCTGTTCTAGATCAATCAGTCTTGATGTTAATCACAGGCGGAATAGTTGGTTGTTGGAATGTCTCTCTAGCACGAATATAATCCACGTACTTATGGATGATTCTATCTTCCACTTGTACATGGAAAGATAATGGATCAGTCTCTGAGGCAATGGTTCCAGGAGCTCAACAAGGTCCACTTATGAAATTTTACATGAATACCGTGTCACCTACATTTGCTTCACACACATAGGTGGAGAATCCAAGAAATTCAGTAATAGCACAACTTCTTGTGGAACAGGAGCATGTGCAGTGCTATCTGATAATGGGAGATGACTGAGTGTGTCTGCATTTGCAACATGTAATTTCGGCCGGTACATGAAAGTATACTCATGTGCAGATAATGTCAGAGCCCAGCGTTGTAATCTTGCTGATCCTATTGGTGGAATAGTCTTATCCTCACTGAATAAACCCATTAATGGTTTATTGTCTGACACAATGGCGAAATGTTATCCGTGTGAGTACGTAAGCACACGGTGGAATTTTTTCAGCCGGAATATCACCGATAAACTTTCCCTTTCTAGCTAGGAATAACCTTTCTTAGCGATGGAGAGGGCTCTTGAGACATAGCCAACAGGCCTTTCCGATCCATTTTCCATTCTATGTGATAACATGGCTCCTACACCATAAGGAGAGACATCACATGTTAATACCAACTCTTTCAATGGGTTGTAGTGTACCAATAAACACGGCAAATGTAACCATTTCTTTACTTTCACCTGTTGTGAATTGAAATTGAAATAATCACCAATGGTGATTATTTTTCAACAACAAGTGCAATGGTGTCAAAATAGTTGATAAGTTAGGCAAGAAACAGCTACTGTAGTTGATCATACCCAGGAAGGACTTAAGTTTGGTTACATTGGATGGTGGGGTGCATCTTTTATTGCCCGAACTTTCTTATCTACCGGATGTGAAACAGGTAAGTAACTTCTGGCACTTGAAATGCGCATTTTTCCTTCTTGAACCGTACGCCAGCTTCCATGAACCTTCTTAACCCCTGCTCCAGGTAGGCCAAGTGTTCAGTCTCGGTTAACCCTGTGATCAGATCATCATCTAGGTATACTACCACTCGGGGAAGTCCTTATAAAAGACTCTCTATTGTTCTCTGGAAGATAGCACATGCAGACGAGACTCCAAAGGGTAGTTGAATGTACTGATGAAGGCCCTTGTGTGTATTAATAGTCACAGATTCCTTCGATGTACAATCCAGTTCTAATTGTTGGTAGGCATGGCTCATATCCAATTTTGTACAGGACTTGCCTCCAGCCAGCTTTGCATATAAGTCATCTATCCTTGGAATGGGTGCTTATCTAGTTTTACTGTCCCTACAATTTATAGTCCCTACAAATGCATGTAGTCAGGCTTAACCACTGGCACTATGGGTGCTGCCCATTCCAAGAATTGGACAGATTGGGTTCTGCCCAGCTTTTCTAACCAGCACAGTTCTGCATCCACCTCCTCATTCAATGTATAAGGCACAGGTCTGGCTTTAAAGAAATGTGGTGTTGCTTGAGGGCCCACATATATCTTGGCCTGCACGTCTTTTAACTTCCCTAATTTATCCCAAAAAAACCATGTTGTATTTCCTTAGCAGTTCAGGAACTCCTCCCGATATCAGGTGAAATATTTCATACCAGTCAAGCTTGATCTTCTGTAACCAGTCTCGGCCTAAAAGACTGGGTCCTTCTCCTTTCCCTATTGTCACTGGCAGCTGGGCTGTCTGTTGCCTGTGAGACACTGGTACTGTGGCGATGCCCATTACCTGAATAGATTCTCCCATGTATGTTCTTAATTTAGTGGTTGTCTACCTTCAGTAAGGTATTTGAAAGTGTGCTCTCCCACCACTGTAAGGTGGAGGCACCTGTAACCACCTCCATTATTAGTGGCTTCTCAGTAGCTTGGATTGCGACACAGAAAGGTTCGGTTTTCACAGTGGTTACATTATACAGGGAATAAATGTCGGTGTTGGCAGCTTCAGTCTCTGCTGTATTCTTTAATTCAGTCATGTTGGTTTGCTGTTTTGCAGGCTGCCCAGCATTGCCTTACCTCCTTATGGCAGCAATGACATTCTGCCTCCTTGAGTTTACAGGTGTCCGCTCTGTGGTCACCTACACATCGATGATAACTTAATCTTGAAGTCGCTGCTGAAGCGTTTTGTAGCAACATAGAAATTAGGAGCAGGAGTAGGCCATTCGGCCCTTCGAGCCTGCTCCGCCATTCATTATGATCAAGGCTGATCACCCAACTGAATAGCTTCAATTCTACTCGACCCTTTTCATGTTTCTAACAGCAGACATTGCAGCTCACTTTGATGCTGTGGGTCTGGTTTGTGCATCACGCTCGGCGGTGGGTTTCTACCCCACATGAAGAACAGCGCCAGGTTGTATGAGTTGCAAAGCCTGCGAGTCTCTCGCAGCACTTTCCAGGGCGAGGGGGATTTCTAGGGCGCACTTAAAGTCGATGTTGACCTCGGCGAGCAAACAGAGAACTATGGCATCGTCTTTAACTACACAAACTAATCGGTCCTGCAGCATCTCATTTAATGTGTCCCCAAAGTTGCAGTGTTTTGTCAACGGCTTAAGGTTTGCTACATATGTTGTAATGGACTCTCCTGGAGATGTAACTCTGGAACTAAACTTAAAACGCTGCGTTATTAGGGATAACTTCGGCTGGAAGTGCATTTTCATGAGGTCCATGTAATTCATTATAAGACTGAGAATCGGGCATGCTTGGGGCCACCAGGTTATGAATGAGATCATATGCCCTACTGCCACATACACTCAGAACAATGGCTTTCTGCTTTTCTTCCACGGTAATCTAATTCGCTATGAAATAGAATCTGAGGTGCTCTACATGCTGGTTCCGGTCTTCCATAATCGCATCATATGGATCGATTCTACTGGTGAGCAATCTTTTCTTTCTTAAAATTCGATGTACTCACAGTAACAGGGCGAGGCACAGAACCAGAGCTAACTTTACCCTCGTCGCCAAATGTAATGACACGACAGAGCGGACAGGTTTCAACAAGAAACAATGAAACTTTATTGCAGAGGGCTTTTCAAGGGCTACATGCTTGATCAGGACTCTTGTCAGGAAGCCCCACCCCCTGGATTGCCCGCCCTTCGGGCTGATTGGTTGGAGCCTCCACAGAACATCACGTGACCCCTGACAGACAGCAGGAGGGGCTATGCCTTCAGTGACTATGCCAGTGCAAGCAGCTGCTGATGCATTTGCCCTTATCACCTGCCTCGTCCTCGAATTCCTCCTCCTCATCGGAATCACTGCATGGTATTTGTGTCCACCTATCAGGCCAGGTTTCTATCCCCCCCACTGTTCGGTAAGAGCATCCCTCCCTGACTGCTGCATAATCACATCACAGGAGGTGTCATCAAAGCAATGGCGCAGTTTTTGCCTGTCCCAGCTCCACTCTTGAACTTCTCATCTGCTCCCCAACTCCTCTGAATCGCGATTTCTCTCAAGGGAGGTTCGGGATGCACAACAAATGCCGGCCTTGCCAGCGACGCTCACGTCCCAGGGACCAATGTAAAAAAATAAATAGCATCTTTGGATTGGCCCTTTCAAGAATCTCACCATGCCTGATGCATCCAATTTGACATTGGAGGTCAAACCCCAAAGTAAACTGCTCATGAAGCTGATTGGACTGAAAGGCCACTGACAGGCATGCTGAGCTCATTTCCAAGTTTCCTGTGCTATATCGGACCCCCTCCCACCCCCAACACATCTCTGACTTAATAGCCAGGCCACAGTTTTTAAACCAATCTAGAAAAGCAGATTTTTAAAATCTGCACTGTGGCTTACATCTTGTCCCTGACTTCAAAACACAAGAGATCAGTTGCAGACAGAGGAGAAAATATTTTGATTATCATACCACGGCTCCATAAATTCTTCGGAAAGCCAGAAGTAGTCACGCAACTAGATATACAGATCCAGTGCTCTGCCTAATTTCCTTGTTTTCTGCTCTCCAGTGCTGGCTTAAAGCACTTCGTCATTACTTCGCTAGTTTAAGTAACTGTTATGCCACTCGAGAGGCATGAAATGAGTAATGCCCAAGATTGGGCTGGCTGGGGAGCTAAATCCTATCAAACTCACCCAGCAGAAAGCCAAAGTAATTAATGTTTCCATTCATTGCTGTTAAATTAAATAAAAATGCTGAGATTAACCACTCAGTTTATTAACAACAGGGAAACACCTCCTTGTTAGCAGTGCCGGATACATTTTATAAGATGGGAAACAAAATATTTCTTCAAAGTGTAGGGCAAATTTTAAAAAAAACTTTAAAAACAATCTGCCCATCACTCACACCGCCCATCACACTGACTTCCCTTAAGTGCACGCAAGTATTGTGGTAGATTGCTGTCAAGTAAAGTCATTTGCCTTGGCATTTAGCCATTCTCTACCTTTTTTTTCTGAACTCCCAATGCTCTATTTTTCTCCCAGGTTACATATTATTTCAAAACAGCAGAAATGCTCATTTCTGACAATTCATATATTATCGGTGACGTACCTTGTTTTATCTCATTGTAAGGGGCCTGATGGTTTTCGATGGATGATATACAATGGAACCAGTTCATATATTGAGCTGGCTCAGCGTCACTGTACAACGAAGATGCTTGCCGCACTTATGTATCAAACTCAAAATTGGTGCACTGCACTCATGCAGACAAAATCATTTGCTGTCCTTGTGACCTGGGGGTACATTTATGAAGGGTTTGGATGGATTAAATGTGGAGAGATTACTTCCGCTGGCAGGCGGGTCGTTAAGCAGAGGACATATATTTCCGATACAAAAATAAAATTGGCTGGAAAAACTCAGCAGGTCCGACAGCATCTGTGAATAGGAACACAGTCAATGTTTCGAGTCCGTATGACTCTTCATCAGAACTCAAAACTCATACGGGCTCGAAACATTAACTGTGTTCCTCTCCACAGATGCTGTCAGACCTGCTGAGTTTTTCCAGCCATTTTTACTTTTGTTTCAGATTTCCAGCATCCGCAGTATTTTGCTTTTATCTATATATTTCCGATAATTGTCCGAAGAACCGGGTGAAAATTAGAAGGACTTTTTTTTAAGCACAGGCGGTTGCTATGATCTGGAATGCGCTGCCTGAAAGGGCGTTGGAAGCAGAATTAATAGTAACTTTCGAAAAGAGAACAATTGTAAGATCATAGGGATAGAGCAGGGATTAATGGGATAGGCCATCCAAAGTGTCAGCACAGACATGAGGGGTTGAATGGCCTCCTTCTGTGCTGTAAGATTCCATGTTGCCACCTGATGCTCGCTCTTGCATAGTTGGCTGGGTAATGAATGGGAGAAGGATATCTTAGGTGATTTTCCGCTCTCTGTCCCTGGAGTGCTTGTAGATAGTTGTAGCATGGCACAGGGGAAATTGGCTAACTTTAGCACAAGCCAGTGATTTAAGCTGAACTCATTCTGCTTTGTACAGCTTAACTATGTACTGGAGCAAACTTGCTAAGCGATCGAAGGGCCAGGAAGTAATTCTAGCCTTACTGAAAAAGAGCTGTTGCCTTCAGTGCCACACTCACTATCCTTATGCATTGGGAAAGAGTTTCTGAATCTCTGAGATCTTGACTGAGCTACAGGACAATGGTTGATTCATCCTAGTTAGTAGTTAAAAAGGCATTCTTCTACTTGAATTTATATTTTTAGACATTTCCCCCAACCTCAAATAGAAGGTTCAACTCTTTTTCAGGAAGGTGTCCATTCTCTTACATCAGTAAGGGCTGAATTTTCCTGCCTTATTTTTTTGTCCAGTCATCAGAAGCATTTTCAGCTCATGAACCCAATCGCTGAAGTAGGGCCTCCTGGTTCTTCTCCCTCAATTATGTAAGGTGGACTCAAGTCCCACTCGAGCACAAAAATCAAGGCTGGTGCTCCAGGGGAGTGCTGAGGGGGTGCTACACCCTGAGAGGTACTGCCTTTTGGATGAGACGTTAAACCAAGGGGCCCTGTCTACCCTCCCCGATGGATTGCATGATTTGGAGGATGAGCAGAGGAGTGCTACACCTGGGGCCCTGGCAAACAATTACCCCTCAATCAACATCACAAAAACAGATCGTCTGCACTGCTTTCTGTGGGAGCTTGCTGTGTGAAAACTGGCTGCCATGTTTCCTAGACAGCAACAGACACTACACTTCAAAAGCAATTCATTGTCTGTAAAATGCTTTGGGGCATCTTATAGTCATGAAGGGAGCTACATATATGCAAGAGTTTCTTTTCTTTCATAATTTTCAACAGCTTCGATGTGTTATTTTGGTTTTCCTGCAGGAGAGAGATTAACAACAAGAGTATCTGGAACTCCTAGACGATTCCACATCCTTGTGGAGAGGGAATAGAAGCCTCAGGTGAGCCCACTTGGGCAAGGAGATTGTTTAAGAACCAGAGTTCTGTCCCAGGCCGTTCTGATCCAATTGAACTGTTGGTAGTGGTGGAATTCTTTCTCACAAGTGTTGGCCATATTATTAGATTGGAACCTAAAGTCCAGTAAAATGCCGTTCCAACTAACCCTGCCTTATGAGTATTTGTGGAATAACCTTACACGAATACTCTGGGAAAGAGGTCGGCACACTAGGCTTATGTCCAATACTAATGTCAAATTTGTTTTGTATCTGCATTGTATATTTGAAGGAAATCTTGAAGCCATCAATTTTATATTGTTTAGAAGGAGCTCTCTGCCATGTTAGGTCATATTAATCAGGAGGAAATGCAGCTGTAGTATTGGAGGCACTCATTTGTTGAATTCTGTTAGCCCCAGAGCAGCCTGAACAGGTAATAAAACTAGATTTCCTGCTCAAACATTATCAATGCCTCATTGACATTGACAGCCTCAGACACATTGCAAAGGACAATATACCCTGTCAATTTAGTAAAACCGCTTTGGTTTATGTTCGAACAAATTGATAATTACAGAAAATGTAGGTATAGTCAATTGGAAATTGAAGTTTTAACCTGAAACTACCAGTGTGGCTATCTCCTGACTAAAAGCAATTAATCTGTTAAAACTGAGAATTACGTGAAACTTGCTATCACATGGAGTGTTTGAAGCGAATAGCATAGAGGCATTTCAAGGGAAGCTAGGCAAATATATGGATATTGCTAAAAGAAAAGAGATATGCTGTCGAAGCTTTTCACCTTGCACTCATCAGGACAAATGTAAGAATGCCAAATTTCAAAGGATCACAACAAACTAAGAAATACATGAGGAAGGAAGGAATAGAAGGTGATGTTGATCAGGGCAGATGAAGTAAGGTGGAAGGAGGATCATGTGAAGCTTGAGCCTGTTGGGCCAAATGGCCTGTACCTGTGCTGTAAATTCTGTTTAATTCTTTGTAGCTATGTGAGCAACAAGGTGGATGGTGCTGTATCACTTCCAAGCTAAGGTTTATAAAGGCTCTAGATTGAAAAACAACAGTGGTCTATTGAATCAACGTGGAGAGGATGCAAGTTCAAGGGATACTGAGTCCATCTTAGAACCATAGAAAAGTTGCAGCACAGAAGGAGGCCATTTGGCCCATCTTGTCCACGCCTGCCCGAGGACACCCAGGTGCCCTTTCTAATCCCACCTTCCTGCACCCGGCCCATAGCCCTGCAGCTTACAGCACTTAAGGTGCAGATCCAGGTGCTTTTTAAAAGAGTTTAGAATTTCTGCCTCTATCACCATAGGGATGTCAGAATGCTTCAGCTTCATTTTAATGGAAATGCTTTAACGACTATCCAATTTTAGAGGTTTTGCACAAGTCAAGAAAGACATGCAATTGAAAAACTCAAAGGGTCACCTGTTCTTATCGGAGTAATTAAACCAGAACCTCCATGGCCTTGCCTTCCTCACTTTTGCTTCTGTTCATCCAACTCCCTTTTAGAGACTAGGGTATGGATTTGGCTCTCAGGAGTGAACAATCAGTGCTCAGCATTCACCTTACTAATAGCTGGCCCGGTGCGGTGGGTGTAGGGGGTTTGTTGGCCTGGCAGTAGAGGTTTCCCCAAAGTCAGAGTCTTTTCAGGAGCATCACTCTCGACAGGGGATCTATGATGTCTGTGAAAAGATCAAGAAACAGCGAGACTCTTCAGCCAACCAGATTGAAGAATCCTCATCGAGACATGAAGAGTCAAAACCAGGATGTATAAACCAAGAATTATAACTTAGATTTAAATGACATACTGAAAGCAAAATGAAGATTGAAAAATACAAATGGATTAAATAGATGTTTAATAGTACAGAACTTGAGTATCACTGCAAAAAGAGACATGTCAAAGCTTTATGTCTTGCACTCATCAGGGCACTTGCAAGAATGCTAAATATAAAGGGAACAATTTATGCTTCATGAAAAGAGAGTGCTGATTGGTTGGTAAGTGGACTCTGATTAGTAGAGGCGTTTCATGGAGAATGCACCAGTTAGCTGTTAATGACAGTTAACTGTCAAGCTACATTTCAATTCAAAGCAGGCAGGTTGATTCTGATTGGTCAAGGCATTGCCCTGGAAAATGAACCAGAGAATGGCTATCGCCTATCTTGTTCAGTTGAAAGAGGCACAATGTGTGTACATGTTTTTTCCATCTGCAAAGATCTTGCCAACCAATCAGCACTCTCTTCTCATGAAGTATAAATTGTTGTTCCCTTTACATTTGGTATTCTTGCAAATGTCCTGATGAGTGCAAGGTGAAAAGCTTCAACATGTCCCCTTTTTCAGCGTTATAGAAATGGATTCAGGGAGAGAGATAAAAGAGAATGACAGAAAAAGTTTTTAAAAATTAAAGCTCTAAGACTAATTTTCCCTTGAGGGATTGAGATTCTTTTCACATAGAATTTATTTATCAGGAGCTAAAGAGGTTATTCAGCAGTAATTTTCATTTTTCACACTGTTAAAGCTCACACACTCCTGAATGCCCCAGCACTAACATTTTCAGCATTTTTTCAATGTGGAGCTAGTGGATAAGTGCAAGAAGTTCACACCATTGCAGCCACTTCAGTGCTGAGTCTATTGGCGAGGACTGCAACAATGAACTCTGTGGAGTACCAGGAAATCTCTGACAGTAACTTCTGGATTTTCAAATTTGACTGTGTTAACTGTGCATACTCCAGAAGATGCTGTCAAAATTCTCTCATTTAAAATTCTAGGGTTATATCAGGGTACAGCTCCATTAATGCCTATCACTCTCTCTTACTTCACCCAATTGTCTACTCTAGTTGGATGTATTCCAAGATGTTACATCCTATGGATTCCTTCTTCCATCTGTCAGATTCTCACGCTCCTGCCATTGGTCACCTGATATGTCCATCTCCATGTGCACCTCCCTCCAATGTCAATTGAAAAGTGAATAGGCTCCTCGGTAGCCAATTAGATTGCTCTGGACTGTCATTCAAATAGCCTTTGTTTCCCCATCTCCAATATTTTTATAACTGATAAACAAAAGTTCTCAAAGGAAAAAGATGAGATTAGTTTGGAATGTCCTTATGATTTATCTCCCAGATGGTTGTAGCATTCTCCTGGAAATTAATGCTTAATCCCCAGAACATGTCTGGATGGTTATGAAGCCTCATACTCTGGAGCATCACAAACTGGTCAGTCCTACTCTTAACTGCTCACACAGCTACTTGCACAGGAACTGCGTACACACGCACTTAACACAGAGGCCACTAGATGGCAATCAGTACTGAGAACATAAACAAAGACTTGCATTTATATAGCTCCTTTCATCACCCAGGGATGCTCCAAAGCACTTTACAGCCAATGAAGTACATTTGATGTGCAGTCACTGTTGTAATGTAGGAAATATGCCAGCCAATTTTCGCACAGCAAGAGCAACTTGAAAATAACCGCTTGATCTGTTTGAAATGTGCTGGTTGAAGCACATGTTGACCAGGGCACCAGGGAGAACTCCCCTGCTCTTCCCCCAATGGAATATTTTACACCCCACCTCAGAGAACGGACATCTCAGTTTAACTCAAAAACAGAATTACCTGGAAAAACTCAGCAGGTCTGGCAGCATCGGCAGAGAAGAATAAAGTTGATGTTTCGAGTCCTCATGACCCTTCAACAGAACTGAGTAAACTTAGGAGAGGGGTGAAATATAAGCTGGTTTAAGGTTGGGGGGGGGGGCGGTGTGGAGAGAAGTGGGGGGGTGGTGTGGTTGTAGGGACAAGCAAGCAGTGATAGGAGCAGATAATCAAAAGATGTCACCGACAAAAGAACAAAGAGGTGTTGAAGGTGGTGATATTATCTAAGAGAATGTGCTAATTAAGAATGGATGGCAGGACACATAAGGTACAGCTCTAGTGGGGGTGGGTGAAATAAGACTAACAGGGCATAAAAGGTAAAGATTTAAAAATAATGGAAATAGGTGGGAAAAGAAAAAGGTGGGAAAAAAAAATCTATATAAATTATTGGAAAAAACAAAAGGGAGGGGGAAGAAATGGAAAGGGGGTGGGGATGCATGAGGGAGTTCAAGATCTAAAGTTGTTGAATTCAATATTCAGTCCGGAAGGCTGTAAAGTGCCTAGTTGGAAGATGAGGTGCTGTTCCTCCAGTTTGCGTTGAGCTTCACTGGAACAATGCAGCAGGCCAAGGACAGACAGGTGGGCAAGAGAGCAGGGTGGAGTGTTGAAATGGCAAGCGACAGGGAGGTTTGGGTCATTCTTGCGGACAGACCGCAGGTGTTCTGCAAAGCGGTCGCCCAGTCTGCATTTGGTCTCTCCAATGTAGAGGAGACCGCATTGGGAGCAACGAATGCAGTAGACTAAGTTGGGGGAAATGCAAGTGAAATGCTGCTTCACTTGAAAGGAGTGTTTGGGCCCTTGGACGGTGAGGAGAGAGGAAGTGAAGGGCAGGTCTCGCATCTTTTGCGTATGCATGGGGAGGTGCCATAGGTGGGGGTTGAGGAGTAGGGAATGATGGAGGAGTGGACCAGGGTGTCCCAGACAGATGCAACACCTGCCCCTTCACTTCCTCTCTCCTCACCATCCAAGAGCCCAAACACTCCTTTCAAGTGAAGCAGCATTTCACTTGCATTTCCCCCAACTTAGTCTACTGCATTTGTTGCTCCCAATGTAGTCTCCTCTACGTTGGAGAGACCAAACGTAAACTGGGCGACCGCTTTGCAGAACACCTGCGGTCTGTCCGCAAGAATGACCCAAACCTCCCTGTCGCTTGCCATTTCAACACTCCACCCTGCTCTCTTGCCCACATATCTGTCCTTGGCTTGCTGCATTGTTCCAGTGAAGCTCAACGCAAACTGGAGGAACAGCACCTCATCTTCCGACTAGGCACTTTACAGCCTTCTGGACTGAATATTGAATGCAACAACTTTAGATCTTGAACTACCTCCTCGATCCCCAGCCCCTTTCTGTTTCTTCCCCCTTCCTTTTGTTTTTTTCCAATAATTTATATAGATTTTTCTTTTCCCACCTATTTCCATTATTTTTAAATCTTTACCTTTTATGCCCTGTTAGTCTTATTTCACCCCACCCCCATTAGAGCTGTACCTTGTGTGTCCTGCCATCCATTCTTAATTAGCACATTCTCTTAGCTAATATCACCACCTTCAACACCTCTTTGTTCTTTTGTCTGTGACATCTTTTGACTATCTGCTCCTATCACTGCTTGCTTGTCCTTACAACCACACCCCGCCCACCCCCACTTCTCTCCCCCACACCCGCGCACCCCCCCACCCCCCCCCCAACCCACCACCCCCCACCCCCCACCGCCACCACCATAAACCAGCTTATATTTCTTATATTTCATCCCTCTCCTAATTTTACTCGGTTCTGTTGAAGGGTCATGAGGACTGGAAACGTCAACTCTTTTCTTCTCCGCCGATGCTGCCAGACCTGCTGAGTTTTTCCAGGTAATTCTGTTTTTGTTTTGGATTTCCAGCATCCGCAGTTTTTTGTTTTTATCTCAGTTTACCTTCTCAATTGAAAGACTGCATTTCTGACAGCACAGCACTATTTGGATATTGTGCTCATATCTCTGAGTTGGGACCTAAGCGCATCTCCTGCTAACTCAGACATGAGGGTGCAACTAAATGAGCCACAGCTGACATATAACGTGAGCTGGATTTTTGCCTCAGGATGGTTACAGTCACCGGCAGCTTCCTGCTGAGATAAAGTATCTGAGCCTGGATCATAGGGAACTATTTTCCTTGACAGATATTAGCGTCCGTGTTCTGGCTGCCCTGCTCATGATTTTCTAATATGCAATGGGAGTGCTGAGGCTCCCTGTTGTGCACTTGGAACATTAACCCAATGGGCTTCTAAAGTGCACAAAGCCCTGTTATGTTGACCAGTTTATATTGACTCTGTCCTGGCTTACAATGTAACCTATGTTTATGAATTTCATCACATTTCATTTATTTATAGGTTTTGAACCTTTATTTGTGCACTGCATATTTTATTGTATAATGGAACTAATTATGCTTGAAGAGGCAGTTGCTTTATTTAGCCTGAAGCAGTCCATCACAGCCAACAACATTAAAATACGCCTTTCACCAAACACTTGCCTCACAAATGTTTTGTGTGATTTCCATCCAAATTCTGTTGAGATGTTTTTTTCACTTCACTGCAGAGTTAAAAGCCCAAGATTAACGGAAGAGCTTTTACCAAAAGTATCTTTGAATGGTTGATTCCTTACACCACATTGGAAATGAGACATGTTTAGCACCAGTGATTGTTAATGCTTGAGGTCCTTCTCAGAGGAGAGCTGGGATGGATCTTATCTTTAAATGACTGACTGTTAATTGGCCGTCTTATCTTTCATTGATTAGTTTACTTTCTTACACTCTGCAAACAGAACAGAACAAAAGGTTCCAGTGACTTCATCGTTCTAATGGGAGAGTGCACGTTGGCTGAAATAAAGTGTCAAGTGAGCTGGAATGACTGGTGAATACTACTAAGAGGAGGCCTCGTGTGGGCATAAAGTTAAACATTTACTTAACAGTTCAGGGACTTGATAGTGGACCACCAAACCTGATCAAAGCTTTACATTTCCCTTCAAGATTTTAACATCAGCTCCCAACATTCTATTGGATCGAAAAGGAGACTTAATATACCCAGATTACACTTAATGTCACTCTTCGGGTCAGAAGGTTGTGGGTTCAAGGCCCACGTCAAGACACTTGAGCACACAATCTAGCTGGCACACTGGTGTACCACTGAGAAAGAGCTGCACTGTCAGAGGGGCCACCTTTCAGACGAGGCATTAAACCCGTATGCCCTCTTAAGAGGATGTGAAGAATCACTTGGCCTTTCAATGAGGTGACCCAGAGTGTCTTGGCCAATATTTATCACTTAATCTAAATCATTAAATCAGATGACCTGATCATGCTCACATTGCTGTTGGTGGGACCTTGCTGTGCACAGGTTGGCTGCCAGATTTCCTTCGTTACAACATTGGTTACACGTCAATAAAGTACTTAAAAGGCTGCAAAGCAGGCTGGTACATCCTGAGTTCATGAAAGGTGCTATGTAAATGCAAGTCCTTCGTTTGACCACAGAGGGTTTCAGATCACAGGGGCCAAAGGTGATCGGGGAGGACGCATGTGTACATGTGCAAGTCTGGGTTGGGAAGGTTGGAAATGATTGCAGGGGGAGTGGAGCTTTGTGAGAGTGGGGAGAGTTTTGAGAGGGGTTGGAGATCAGGAGGGGTAGAGGTGAGATTGGAGGGGTTTCAGGAGTGGGGTGGTAGGTGATGGTGGGGCTTAGTGATCATGGTAGGGGGTCAATAAGGTGGGTTCCTCGGAAGATTGTGGGGGTGTGAGGGGGGTGGTGAAGTGGTATTTACAGGGTCAGGTTGAGGCTGGAGGCAACAACCCCACTTGTCCTGGTCCACAAGCAGCGCTATAAATACATTTAGCTGATGGATCCACTCATCCTCACCTCCTTTCACCTGCAGGTTTCCCACGACTAAGAAAACCTCCCCAACCCCCGCCAATGTAGAAATCCTGTTAATCCTTAAAAGGCTTTAAAGGCTGACTGCCTCCTGAGAGGAGGTCAGTCCTCCAGCCCCTCATCCTGTCTCCATTAAAACTGGGTATGGGGCGGAGAACTGCTATGGTGCATGTGCGATTGAAACTGCAATCCCAGACAGGTATTATATAAATGATTGTACCCAGTTAATTATCCTCATTTACAACAGCCTCACAGTCACTGAATACTTTAAGCCAAAAAACTTGCAAAGAGTCAACCCTTAATCAAAGGTTGATTGTAGAGGGACCCAGCACCAGGAGTCTATCATTACTTCCAAGAGAGGCCATTTTGTCACACAGGGATCCTACTTTAGCAATGCTGGCATTCATTTAGTCGCTGGTAGACTGGAGTTAAGGCGAGTTCCTTATTTAAAAATATTATTTATGTGTGAATTTCTGGGCAGTGAGTGTATTTTTGGAATGGTCTGCTGGTTTAAAATAAAATTAACACCTAATCGTTGCAACACAAGAGGTTTCAGCTTTTAGAGAATGGTTGAGGGGCTCTGAAAACAGGGTATTTGCAATAATGAGCTGATTGAAAACACAAACTAATCAACCGACCATGAATCAGGATAAAGTCGCACAGTCTTCACATGTGCCTGATCTGCAGTTCCTCCTTTGTTACATTGTCAAGTAGTAAAACTGCCTTTGCTCATAAGACTTGCAGATCTCAAATCATAATAACCCTGGCAAATAGTTTTAAAATGCTCTCAAATATCTTTTCATAAGCCCCTGGGAGGTTAGGCTTTGGTCGAAATATACAGTAGCTCATTGAAAACAGGAGTGTCAAGCTAATGTCGTGCCAATGTTAAAGAAAGGGCACGGAATGCAGGCTGGTTAGCTTAGTCATAAAAATATTTGAGAAGATTATAAGGGACATAATTCAGGATCGTTTATCAAGAGTAAATACGGCCACAAAAGCCAACGTGGATTTATGAATGGAGGATCGTGCTCCATAAATTTATTGAGGTTGCGACTAAGTTACCAGATGGGGGCAAGCCAGAAGATGTTTTTCATCTCGGTTTTCAAAAAACCACTCAAAATAACTCGCAGGAGACTGGTACCAAAGGTGAAAGCTTGGGGAATAGAGAGGAAGCTGCAAAATGGACCAAAATCTACCTGCATGATAAGAAACAGATGGCCACTGTAAACGGGGATCATTCAAGTGGGGAGACATGATGTGAACCCCTCCAGGGTCTGACCCAGTACTGTAAATGCACAAAAACAACTGAGATGCAGGACTGCAAACATTACGGACATGGGGGGAACCTGGGACCATGCGTAATGATTTGTAGCAGTCAGGACATGAAAGAAACATAAGAACAGCAGGCAAACAAACTAACATTATTAGGTCAAAAATGAAAAGCTACAGAAAATAACTGAAACTTGAATAAAAAGTAGCAATTAGAAAAATGCTTTAATTAACTGTACTAAAAGGTCTGTCCCATTATGTAATATTAACAGCTCACCAGAGTTACAATGCTGGTGGCTATTGGTCCTTGAATCCAACATCCATGGTTGTAATAGGTTCTGTTACATCTACGCAGGGATGCTAGGTGGTAAGGCTCATGGTTGCTACTGTTAATGGTATGTTAATTATATTGTTAGGATACACAGGTGAAGGGCATTGTTTAATTAAATACTTTGAGCACATATAAATGGGAGACTAATTTGGCAAGATTCCTTTAAATTCATTCATTAGCTACAGTGCACCTTAGAGGGCTTTCAACTTTATTTATTTGTTAATTTGTTAATCAGTCAACTTGTTTCACTGATATACTCAAATTAGTATAATTAGGGGATAGCTGGGACATTGGGTTGAGTGGGAAGGGAGCTGTAAGACTGAGCATGTCAATAAACTCTCTCAATAAAGAAAACATCCACGTCTTGGTTTCAACTTCACCAATTGGCTTGGATCCTGTTACCTTTTTGGAAGGGGCAAATGGCATTACCAAGCAAACCTCACTTTTAGCACCCAACAAGCTTATGAACCACACTCTCTCTCACTTGATAGCAGAATGGTGTAAGTGTAGGTACAGTAAATGAGAAGTTGAGGTTCTAACTCAGAACTAAGCTAATTAGTTTTAGTCAGGAGATGGTCATACCATCAAAGAAAGAGTGAGCTGAATGGTTCTGAAGCACTTCCAAGCCAATAGCTGAAAAACGGCAGCGATCTTTAATGCCCATCTGTAGAGAACTTGCATGTTCAAGGAACATTGCTTCTATCATATGACAGTCACGATGTCTCTGGTTTTTCTCAATTCTTACAAGTGACCATATTTTGCAGAGCTTGCTAATGAACCAGTGACCAACTTAACTTTGAAAGCTGACATTTGGATGCATCACATCGCCAAGAAGCTCAAGAGTCCTACAAGAGTCCTTTCAACCAGAGCCTTTATAACCTTCCTTTCCCTTTATAGGTCCTCCAGAAGTGTCACAAAGGACAATTGTACCAGTCCTTTCTCTTTGCTTTTTCAAGATCAGTTGGCACCCACACACTGTTCTGCCACAAAAGAGAGGCTTTGGAAGAAGATTGCAGAACAATTCTGTTGATACCTAAGTTTTATAGAGATTTTGTAACTGCTTTCGTAGATTTTGCTCACAAATGCGGCAATCCTGACCGGTAGGTTTACCCAAATATTGCAGATTATACCGAGCATTGCTCAGTACCTTAAGAGCTAACACTACTTCATAAACTACAAGTTCTGCATGTTTTTCCAATAGGAGAGAACAAACCAATGGCTCTGAAATCCTGTAGGTTTCATGAAGTCTCCCATCATAACTGCAGTCAGAGACAGAGCCCCAGTTGGAGTGAATCCACCACCCTGCCATCCTTCTCAGGTCCTGACCAATTTGGGTGAGTGTCAGGGGGTTGAGTGGGGGGCTGGTGGAGGTGGGAGCAAAATGGAGATGGGTGACTCACTTTGCTTGCTTTATGCCCAGGGCTGAAGATGAGCATGTACCTCACTGGGTTATATTGTAACTGAGTGCAAATCAAGACATGTGAAGCTCCTTTGTCTGCTATTGTAATAAATACTACTTAAAACAATTTCACTATAAATAGGAGTCAAAGTGATTCATTAGGATACATTACTGGTCCAGATCTTGCAATAGAAATAATAGTGAGGCTAGTGATGCTCATTGTCATTAAGGTGTAAATTGGACAACATTTTCTGGTGCCCTTATGTGTGGTTAAATGTGCAGAGAGGAAGCTAAGGTCAATTTGCTTTCCTCCTCTAGAACTTCCACTGTAACAATGATTCACCCAGAGACTCAACATTCAAATACACGATGGGCACATACTTATTCACTAAACACAATAGAAAGTACTAGGGCTTGTCCATTTAAGTGCAAGTGAACTTTTAGTGGTGTGATATGTCTTAATAACTGCCAAACAACTTCTCTGAATCTGCAAATGAACGTTTACAAATTTGGAATCTCATTTCTTCTGATTTTAATTATTTCTGGAGATGGTTAAAAATTACAAAAGTTAAACAAAACCCTTTTTATGCTTTTTTCCTTGTCTCTTTGCTTTCTCGCTCCCAAACCCATCTTTATTCCCTCTTTTTAATCTGCTTCCTGTACATGTTTTGACATTGAATTAAATATTCTAATTCATTCATGTTTCTCAGGAAGGATTCTTAAATTAGATTGGTTCAGGAGACGCACAGTTACTTGGCCTGTTAACACTGCTCCCAGATCCCTGCAGATGATGCTGTAGAGTGTTGGATTTCTAAACCTTCAAGTTCCAGTGCAAAAGCTGGTGGGAAATCTGCGTACAAGTGTAAGGGTAATGGTGCTGTTCATTCATCACTGATTCCAAACTCTGGGCCAGTGCTGTTCATATTACAGAGAGCAATTTCAATTCATTAGATAGCTTCAGTGATCATTAACATGTTTGTGCAAAACTCTTTTTTGTTAACTATTGTGTTACCAAAGATAATTAACCCACTTAACAACACACACATCTTTGAACTTTTAAATCAAATATTTGGGTTTTGAATGACAATCTAATTTGAATCAGAATAAATAAGCTCTAAATTGTGACATTTTTATTTTTAAAATATTATAGTTTATTTGCTTGTCTCAATTCCTCCGATGAAAAGAAAGGGATATAGATTTTTCTGTGTGCTCTGGTTAGTGTGTTTCTAACAAATACTCATCGGTGCTATATTAAAATAGTCATCGACCTCTTTAAAATTAATGGAAAAATATTGTGTTTGAAACAGCACAACCAGGAAATTGATGCAAATCTGTTCTCCAAAAATAGCCCTGAGAAGAACTGAATTTGAGTGAGTGAATGACAAGCTCTTTGTTTATGCATCATTGAACACATGACTGGGAAATGAGGTTTTCCAAGCAGAGCTAGTCACTATATAAATGGAACTTCTTGCTGTTATGTCAGTTGAGATAACATCGGAAATAATCTGGCTGTCTAACTGACGCCAGGAGCAATAATTGGTGACTAAATCATTTGGAGAGTATCTGTGCAGAGGCGTGAAATATGGAACATAATCAGGAGAGTCAATAAAATTGGTGATGTTCTCCACACATGAATCCACCGTATTCTCTTCAACAGCCACAGCATTTGCATCCAAACAGCACTGTGGATGGAGGAAAACATCCCAAGGCATTTCCTGCCTATGGGAGGAAAACAGACACTAAACCAAAGGACAATGATCAGAAACTTGGACAACGAGGTAGTTTTACAGCAGGGTCTTAACAGAGGGTGAGAATGAAAAATTGAAACACTTGATAAGCTCCAGTGCCTTTGCCCTATGTTGGCTGACAGAAACTACAAAGGGTGAGTAAAATCTTTTTCACACTGGAATGCACTGTCTGGAAGTGTGGTGGAGGCAGGTTCAGTCGAGGCATTAGATGATTATTTGAATAGAAACAACGTACAGGGGTACGGGGAAAAGGCAGGGCAATGGCACTAGATCATATGGCTCATTAGGAGAGCCAATGAAGACACGAGGGGCCAAATGGCCTCCTTCTGTGCTGTTAAAATTCTGTGATTCTGAGTCCTGAGATAAATGAATCCTTCTGATCACAGTTGTTTCACATCTACCCATATCAAACTTTTACCATGCTAGTTACTCTGAGGTCCAATGCTGCAGCCCTGAAATTGGAGAAAAGTCATCATTGTGATGTGAGGATGAAATGAAACTTTAACTTCCTCACATTAGTATTCCTAATAACCCAGCATCAGGCCTTGCGCTGCACAGCTGTGGAATGACTAAAGTTGCAATAATCCACTACCTTGCCAATATCCTAGCATGGAAGAGATACTTTGTTTGCTGTCACCATATTGAAAAGTCACTGCATCCTGGGCCTTCCAGAAGTCACTTGGTTACATCTACACATTGTCAACCATTCCATAAAGAAAGCTGTACAAAGGCAGCTGCTGTCACTAAAGCTTTGGCAAAGGAATGCATGTGGCAATTTAAACCCATCAATCAAGACTGAGAATATTTTGAAGTCAATTGCTTTCACTCACAACCTTTCTTCAAGTGGAAAAGACCCTTAAAATGACCACGGGCAGTAGGACTTATAACAGCCATTATTATTTAGCTGCCAGCATGATAGAGTCAGGTTGCTTGGAAAAAGAGTCAAGTATGAGTGCCTGTACCTGCTGATGGTACTGCGAATTTTAATTCGCACAGGTAGAAAGCCCAAACCCAAGCGTTCAACTATTGAGAATATGATCTTTTTTTAATGGTTACTTCCCTTTTCATTTCAGATCTCACTCACGTGACAATGTGATGCTATTGTTGTCCCACCTGATTATGTTCGAGAAACAGCGAAGATCCTTCAGTATTGAAAATCTACCTGCCCTTGACTTCATAGACATCATATATAAAAACAAAAAAACTGCGGATGCTGGAAATCCAAAACAAAAACAGAATTACCTGGAAAAACTCAGGAGGTCTGGCAGCATCGGCGGAGAAGAAGAGTTAACGTTTCGAGTCCTCATGACCCTTCGACAGAACTTGAGTAAGTTCTGTCGAAGGGTCATGAGGACTCGAAACGTCAACTCTTTTCTTCTCCGCCGATGCTGCCAGACCTGCTGAGTTTTTCCAGGTAATTCTGTTTTTGTTTTGTCCATAGACATCATACCTGACAAAAGGAGAAGTTCAACAATAGCCAGCACATCAAAGGCCTGAGAATTTGTAGATCCGTGGCCAGTTGTTCAGTAACAATACTGAGAGTAGCCATTTCTTGGATTTGAATTTAGTGGAGCAAGGCGTCAAACACTTGGCACACTTGCCTCTACTTCAAAAGGTTGGCAGTTCAAGTCTCACTCCAGAAACTAGGGCACATAATCCAGGCTGTCATCCAGCCCTGTACTGAGGGAGGGCTGCATTGCTGGAGGTTTTCAAATAAGACTGAGTGAGGCACTAATTTCCCTCTCAAGTAGATCTAAAAGGTCACATGACATTATTTTGAAGAGCAAGGGAGAACTCCCCCCCACCGGCAATTCCCACACCCCGCACCCTCCCCACCCCCTCACCCCATCCCGTGTCCTGGCTAATATTTATTCTTCAACCAATATCAGTAAAATAGATGTATTATGAATCTCGTTACTCTTTGTGGGACCTTGCTGTGCGCAATTTGGCTGCCAATTTCCCTACATCACTAGAGTGACAATACTTCAAAAGAACTTCTTTGGCTGGAGCTGTTTTGGATGTCCTGAGGTCATGGATGTTCACTGTATTCAAAACGTGAGCTGTTTATAATCATTGTTGATAATTAGCAATGTTCTGTTGTCATTCCAAAGGCAAACTAGAGGACTGCAACTCTTACCACCTAATAAGCAGTCTTTCTTTTACCTTTAGTTTCTTCCTGCCACAGTTTTTGGTATTTTTTTTCCACTTTATTGATAATATCACTGTCATGGCTTCTCTGACATTTTCCCTCTCATTCATCTGAACTTGCAAATGCACAGTTTTCCGCAGTCCTCTCTGTGTGAATGACCCTGGCTCTTTACGATCTTGTGCCTTGCATCTGGGGCTTTGGCGTCTCTAGATTTCTCAACTTGAAGAGAAGACTGACGGGTTTGATGCACAACTGTTTTTCTAAGAATAGAATGTTCACGTTTTATCTTGCGGTTCTTATTTTTGTTAAGCCACTTGAACGTCCTAGGTGGCAAGGATGTGAATTCAACCATAAAACGAGAGCTCAACCTTAAACAAACAAGACATTAACATGATACAGCCTAACTTATGAAAAACATGTTTTAGTAGGAATAGTTCTGAATACTCTGATATTTTTGTTAATGTTGCTTTTCGGTGTGTGGACTTGAACAAATGGTAACCTTATTAGAGGATGGTTGGTGGGCAACTATGGAAAATATAAATTATTCCATTACCATGCACCACAGAAGCCATAAATTATGAAGGCAAAAGTGCATTATGTGGTAGTTAGGCTCATACTGAAATATTTCCCATGGTCGCTAGCCATGTTTTCGAGTTATGCCATCAGAGTATTGTAAAACCAAAGCAACTTTGGAATTCCTCAATCGTTTCATTTCTTCCCCTCCCTGTTTTGGCACTTGCTTCTGTGAAGGTAAAATAACATCCAATAGGCCCTAGAAATATGGCCAGATGTGTTTGGCACAGTTATATGCTACAGTTTGTGGGGTCGCTTTTGTGAGGCTTTTTACGTTGGCAAAAATTTTACAACTAGGGGCAGAAAGTTGAGACCCACTTGGCGTGAGCATGGAGGCAGGGCGAGCGCAGAACATCATATCGCTGGCCAATGTGACTGAGGGCTTGCCAGTGCCTTCCCGGCAGAGGCAGCATAGGGGTCAGTCGGGCTTGTTGAGCTAGTTGAGCTATTTAAAGGTCATTTTGTTAGAGGCTCACTGGAATTGTCTAGTAGGCCTGCAGGCACCGCAGCACACCCCCCCCCCCCCCCCCACACCCCCCCCCCACCCCCCACCCCATCACCCGGCCCCAGCCAAGCCATCAGGGACTAGGCCCACTACCGGGAGGTGTTCTCCTGGCACCAGACCTGTGCAGCCAGTACTCTAGGCAGGCTTTGGGGCCCTCCCCATCTGCCTGGCCCCAGCTAGAGATGGAGGCCACCTTGTGAAGGGGCTTTCCCTCCTCAGCGATGGCTGGGTTGATTCCATTCTTAAATTTAAAAGTCTAAAATTTGAGAGAGAGGGCACTTCAAGATGGAGACACCCCCACCCCCCTGTCTCTTGCCTGAGCCGTAGGCTTCATCCCCTTTTAAGCAGGAGAGCCTCCGATTGGCCCTTCAGATTCGTGAGTCTGTTCGCCGTCTTTAATTGGATTCAATTTGGGGCAAACAGCTGCTGGGTGACCATTTCCTACACATTTCAGGCTTATGATCCTCATTTGACTCTGACATCAAGGTCCTGACCCAAAAGGCAAAATCCCGCCCCATATGTCAAATAAGGCCGACCTCAAAGTGCCAGATTCTACTTAAATATTTGGAAGATGTAAACAAACTATTTTTCACCGACTCTTTCCCCTGTGACCAATACATATAGGCTAATGGCCTATTACTGATGGTTGAATGAGATGGAACCCCAGTTTCCTTTGCTTTCAAATAAACAGGGCTATCAATTTAATTTGGTCCATTGTCTACTGTTTGTATAGTACTAATCAATCCTCTTTGGTCTTGCAGAAGGTGAGTTAAGGCCAAGTGTAGTCCTCAGGTAAAGCAAAATTAGAGGACTGGGATAATTGCACCAAGGAATGCAAATATAATGCAGTCCCATTTTAGTTCTGTTTTAATTTTTATGTAGTCTGAGGGTGGGGATTCATCGATGGTAATGTTGTTGAACACCAAGGGAAAATGGTTGGATTCTCTCTTGTTTGCAATGGTCGCTGCCTGGCACTTGTGTGGTGCGAATGTTGCTTGTCACTTATCAGCTCAAAACTGAATGTTGTCCAGATCTTGCTGCACACCTAATATGGACTGCTTCTGTATCTGCAAATGATACTTAACGTTGTGCAATCATCGGCAAACACTGTATCCCCAGCTCTGGCCTTGTGATTGAGGCAATGTAATTGATGAAGCAGCTGAAGATGGTTGGGCCTTAGGGTATTACCCTGAGGAACTCCTGCAACAATGTCCTGGGGCTAAGATGATTGGCCTCCAACAACCATTTTCCTTTGCACTAGGTATAATTCCAACCAGCGGAGAATTTTCCCCCTGATTCTCATTGACTCCAGCTTTGCTCGGGCTCCTAGAAGCCACACTCGGTCAAATGCTGCCTTCTTATGAAGGACAGTCACTCTCACCTCGCCTCTAGAATTCAGCTCTTTTGTCCATATTTGGATCAAGGCTATAATGAGCCAGTGGCCCTGATGGAACCCAAACTGAGCATCAATGAGTAAGTTATTTCTGTGTAAGTGCCGCTTGATAGGAGCATCAAACGGCAGCTTCTATCACTTTTCTGATGATTGAGGGTAGACCGATGGGGCCACAACTGGCCAGCTGGATTTCCCCTGGTTTTTTTTTTTGTGAACAGGAGATACCTGGGCAATCTTCCGCATTGTTGGGTAGATGCCTGTGTTGTAGCTGCACTGGAGGAGCTTAGCTACAGGCAATGCTAGTCCTGGAGCACAAGTCTTCAGTGCTACAGCCAGGATGTTTTCAGGGTCCATAGCCATTGCAGTATCCAGTGCCTTCAGCCATTTCTTGACTTCATGTGGAGTGAATCGAATTGGTTAAAGACTGGTTTCTGTGATGGTGGGGGGTGGGGTAGGACACACCACAGCAGATGGCCATATAGCCTGTTCCTGTGATGTTAATTCTATACAACCATCCTTTCTGTGTAAGTTTTTCTAAGTTACAGCCACTTCTGAGAGTTTTGAACTCTATTCCTGGGCTGTGTGGATAACTGAGGTTCAGCTGCATCCTTCCATTTCTGGAAAGGGGTTTCCATTGGTTGTTATGTTGAAGGCATCGTAAGCATAGCAGTAAGATTGCCTCGGATTGTAATTCCTAGTGAAATGGGAAGTGGTCATTCTGCAACCTGTTACAACTCCACTACAAATTTTACACTGTGGGGAACAATCTCTGTAGCTATCCTCTCGATCACCTGCTGCAACTTTGACAGAAGATCAGCTGAGCGCCTGGGGATAAAGAAATGCAAACAGTTTAATGCCAGTCTCTGGTCATTTCTGCTAAAAGTTACAGATCAGAAGATTTTTGGGGGAGAGCAGGAGAATTCCGACAGAAATTCTACTCCAGGAAATCTTCAATGACTTTTGTTGAGACGAAGCAACCAGAGGAAATCTTCTCCCCGGTGGTATATTCGATTTGCATCCAAATTTCCTAGCAGCCGCTTATAAACGTGTTTAATATCCTTGGTGGTCCAGAGACAATCTGCCCTCCCACATGTCAGGCACGTTATCTTGGACCACTTCCCATGTTCAGATCTGAAGTCTGAATTAATCAGGATATTCATTCCTCCATAGGATTGTCTGATTCACAGGAATAGGCACCAAACTGCAGAGGGGAGCCAGGCTTCAGATTTGCCTTGTTGAATATCAGACAATGTGCCTTTGATGTGAAGGGCTAGCACTGTTTATGTCATAAAACTTCATCTCTCCCTGTCTGCGCATTAGCTTGCTCCTCACAGCTCCCGAGCTTTACCTTACTCTTTCTTTTTGTCTTTTTTTTAAAAAAAATAAATATCTGGAAAAATAAAGAGGTCCCTTGTTCAACTTTTTATTTTCCTGTAAAATACCCACCTCTCTTGTAAATGAGGAAAAGAAACCAAACCACCAAGCGCCTCTTGTAAAGAAAGCTGATCTGCCCAGCAAAACGCTCCCCTGCGTAAAAATAGAAATTATAAAGCCCCTGAAAAACAGAAAGGTCTTGGGTTCATTAATTTTAAAGTCTTTTTTTTTATTTTTGATGTTTTACAAGAGAGATTTTTTTATTATTATTAAGAGAAAGTGTTCCAACTGCATCTGGGAAACCCACATTGTACCTGAGATTTGTGCAGCCTTATCTTACAGATAGTCGCATGCAGACTTGGGCAATGAACTGCAAGGCCAGAGGGAGGTTTTCTATTCTGCTAAATAATGGCCTTCCTTGTTGTTCATTGTGCCCAGTAGAACTGGAACTAACATCCACAACAAGGATGTAGCCAAGCTGTTTCTTTACTCCACTGCCTCTTCTACGGTTAGAGTCAGCTGCTACTGAACCCAGATGGCCAGCGACCCATTTGAGGCATAAGTCGAGACACCGGTATTATCAGTTTCAAGGAATTAAAACGTTTAGTTCTGATGAATCAATGAGCTCAGTTGGGGAAATGGGAAAATAAGTAAGTCAAAATGTAGATCTAGGTTTGTCAGTAGTTTGGTTTTACTGACATGGCTGGCATGGACACAATGGGATGAAGGGCCTGTTTCTGTGCTGTATAACTCTATGACTCTATCTGTCTAGCTACCATAAAGACATGTCAATACCACCTTTCATACAAAAGGTAATAGATGTTTTAATAAAAAACAGGCCTGATATTCCTTGCATCAGGCTGACAAATATGACATAAACAAGACCCATCCCCTACCACTGCTGACAACGGCAAACAAGCAAAATATATCTGAAACAGAAAAGGGAAAGATTTCTGCATATCTCTCTCTAGGTTGTATTCAAAGACAATATTACATCCGGAGTTCAGTCTATGCCATTCCAACCCCTCAATTCCCAGTGCCGTGCTCAAAATGCACCCTGCATGACCACCTTGGCGATCCAGTCCACGATGTTCAGGCAACCGAGCTCCACTTGCACTGACTGTTGCCCTGTTTGAATATTGTGGGGCCAGCAGGTTTGGAATGGGTTGTTATTAGCGCCGTTGCATCATTGGCAGATTGACTTTAAACCAGAACATCAAGAGCTGTGCGTAACATCAACTTGCGATGCTTGCAAATTAATAGAAATATAGGTTTCAAGTTGATCTGAGGTTTTATGGTGCAAATCAGTTACCCTGAATAATAGTGTACTTCTGACTGTGGACCAGCAGTTGCATATGTTGATTCTGAGGTTGGCTTTAAGTCCATTGCCATCTTGATGCACAGGTAAAGCAAGAAAGAATAAATCACAATTTTATAGCATCCGTCTCAGCCTCAGGATATCCTAAAGAACTTTACGATGAAGTTCTTTTGAAAATTAGTTACTGTTATAATGTACAAAGTGCAGCACAGCAAGATCCCACAAACAGCAATGTCAGAACAGCCATATTACCCGTTTAAAGCGATGTTGGCTTGAGGGAAAAAAGATCAGGGCGAGCTCTCTTGCACCTCTCTGAAATACGTCATTGGAGGTTTTAGGTCACATGAGAGAGAAGACAGTGCCTTTGTTTAATGTCTCGTCTGAATGACAACCTTCCCACACTACTGCACTGGAGTGTCAGCCTGAGATTGTGTGCTCAGGTCTCTGGAGTGGGACTTGAACCCCAATCTTCAGACTAAGCCTCGGCAGGCACCCAAGTATAAAAGGATCGCTGTACAAAATGACTACTTCTTTGCTATTTGACCACTATTAATAGGTAACAATTGATTGGTATACACAGTGCAAATAGTTGATTTCTTTGCTGGCACCTGGTCTGAGCAGGAATGGTGACAATAACCGCCCTCAGGGTTTGACAAAGAAACCCAAGCGAGCAGAGGTCAATTGAGGTCAAAGCAAAGCCCTCCAAGGTTGGAGTTATACCTGATGCAAAGGAAGCAAGCAGAGGGTGTCAAAAGCAATTCATTGCAGCCCAGGGGTATCACTGCATGAGTTCTTCAGGGAAGCATCCCGTTCTTAGCTACGTCCTGCTGCTTCGTTACTGACTGATCCTTTCACATATGGCCCGGGAGTGAAGCTGGTCACCAACGATTCCAAAGCAATCATCTCTTTTCACAATTCTGTTGAGAATGAAGAAGCCTGTGCAAGCCCTCAACAGGATCTGGATAACATCAGGTGGACAAGTAACATTCATGCCACTTAACTCATGGGTATCAGGAACAGAAGAAAGCCCAGCAATCTCTCCCAATCTTCAACAGTATCATCAGTGCTGAGTCTCCCACCATTCACTTCTTGGTGGCTGTGGGAAGTGGGGGTGGGTCACCATTGAATAGAAACAAAACAAAAAATAAAAAATACCTGGAAAAACTCAGCAGGTCTGGCAGCATCAGCGGAGAAGAGTACAGATTTCAACAATATTAGATCTTAAACTCCCTCCTCCATCCCTACCCGCTTTCTGTTTTATCCCCTCCTCCTTTTTTTTCCAATAATTTATATAGATTTTTCTTTTCCCACCTACTTCCATTATTTTTAATGTATTCCACCAATCATTTATCTATACCTTTTATGCCCTTTTAGTCTTATTTCACCCCACCCCAACTAAAGCTACCTTGCTTGTCCTGCTATCCATTCTTAATTAGCACATTTTTTTAGATAACATCACCACCTTCAACACCTCTTTGTTCTTTTGTCTGTGACATCTTTTGGTTATCTCCTTCTATCACTGCTTGCTTGTCCCAACAACTACCACCCCCCGCTTCTCTCCACCGATCTCCCTCCCTTAAACCAGCTTATATTTCACCCCTCTCCTATTTTTACTTAGTTCTGTTGAAGGGTCATGAGGACTCAAAACGTCAACCTTGCTCTTCTCCATCAATGCTGCCTGACCTACTGAGTTTTGCCAGGTATTTTTTATTTTTTGTTTTGGATTTCCAGCATCCGCAGTTTTTTTATTTTTATCTTTGAATAGAAACAAAACTGTAGCAACCATGTTAATGCCTTGGCTACATGAGGAAGGCAGAAATACTTCTCCTTCCAAGATTAAAATTGGGTCAGTGGTGACCCATGTTTCATGGAATGGTTGTGTATTTTGGTACAGCCTGTATCTCTCTCCTGATTCAAAGTTTTCACCATTCTACCAGATTGTGATTTATATTCTCTCTACCTGGTATTAAAATTACCATCGAGTCATCAGACCTTTGTAATCAAAGTCTCTGAGTCCATCTGGCTCCCAGAAAATGGTGCATCTAATGAATTAATTAGTTACAGCACTGGGCAGAGACTGGACATTGCCTCTGTATTTCCAACATTGAGATGTCTGTGCAGACATTTTATCTCCCGAATAAACTGTCAGAGAAAACGGTTTGAATAAGTGAACCGGATGATGGAGTAATGAGAGTGAGAAGGGGCAAGGCCTCATAAACAAGGGGTTCATGAATAAGGGTGAACACAAACAATTACAATCAACCTAGATGGGTTACAGGTTTGAGCTGTGCTAGGGAGCAGCCACACTGTTTGCCTAGAAAGTGTTGTCACCTGGACAATCTGAATCCTGCCTCCTCTGAAGATGATGTCCAAGAAACGCTGGATGAGGAACTTTTCCAAGGTATCTCAGCTGAATGTGATTGCCGTTCTTCTGTGCGATCTTCTCCAAAAATTCTTTGAGCAACCATTCAAGGAATAAAACATTTGGAGCCTGAGAGACAAAAGTGGACAGTGGACAGGATGATAGAGAGGAAACTTATCCTGAGGCAGAAAGGAGCATCCTTGTACTGGAAACAGGTATCATATTGCTATGCTCTGTACGGAAACTTGCCAGTAATAATGTCTGGCGTCCAAAGCCAATCATCCAGGCACGAGCTGCCAAGAGTGTGCACAGAATCACCTCTTTAGTTCTCCTCTTTTTGAAGACATGTTTCAGGTTACTCAGTCCAAGAAATAGGCCTGACACTCTCTGACTGCTCAGAGAGGGGAAACGCAATGGAACATTGAGGGAAGATCAGGGTACCAGGCCAGCACCCATGTCCCACCCCTGCAACCCTTGGGCATTGTAAAATGTCCTCACTGTTCTCTCCTTTCCATCTCTCCTGAAGGCCTTGACTCCCACTGGGCTATGATTCCACGCCGCAGGTGTTAAGATCACAGGTGATCCAGGGAAGCTCTCTAAGGCTTGGAATTTGCATTTATTTATTAAGGCTTGAAAGAGTAATATGCAAAAAAAATTTGTCAGTGGAAATGCAGGGGAGTTGAACACCTGAGGTGGACACCTTACAAACATAAAACTACAAGGTAAATACATCGCTAGATTTCTTTCATTACAGAAGCTATACTTAAGAACGATGGGAGAGGCAAACACCTAACATATGTAACAGATCTACTCCTTTGGTGCAAAAGAGCAAAAATCCATTAGTGAAGGATAAAGTCAGCATGCTAACTTTCACTTAAATATTAAAGGGCCAATAAAAGTATGGAAAACTATGTGGGAAAGTATCTGGCAAACCTTTGTTTCAGGAGGAAGGAGTGCCAAAACCGTCATGGTGCCAGTGTGTATAAGGTGTGTGAAACTTTTTTTGACTCACTGCTTACTCTTGTCCTATATTTGTGAACAAATATCACGCCAATCAGTGGAAATGCTGTGGCGTTAAAAATTTCCACAGAGTTGTCTCACAAACAAAGTGATCTCTCAATCATCGATGGGCTACTGTGCTTTACAACTGAAGCACTCTGGTTTGCAGCATCAGGTTCACCAGCAGGGGGCTGCTGAATGCTTCATCCTCATGCAATGTCTTCTGGGAAGGATGATGCCAACTCGCTTAGCTGAATGGTCGGTTATAGCTGTGTTATAAAACTTTCCACAGAATTCTAGAACATTTAAAAAAACCTAATAAATATCAGATTTATTTGAGCCAAAATTCTCTGGAAACTTTTATAAAACACTAAAAGAATGTGCTTTCACCATAGGGAGACGATGGTGTGGTGGTAATTTCACTGGGCTAATAATCAAGAGGCCAGTTAGTATCCTGGGACAAAGAGTCAAACACCGCCTTAGCAGCTGGTGGAATTTAAATTCAATTATTAAAATCTGGAATTGAAAACAAGTCTCAGTAATAGATAAATATCATTGATGGTTGTGAAAACCTATCTGGTTCACTAATATCCTTTAGGGAAGGTAACCTGCCATCCTTACCCAGTCTGGCCTACATGTTAGTCCAGACCAAATGGCCTAGCAAGCTACTTGGTTCAAGGATATTAAGAGGGGTGGGCAGCAAATGCTGGCCTTGCCAGTGATGCCCACATCCTGTGAAATAATAAAAGAAAATTCACTATGGGGGGCAGTGCTCCCAGGATGCACTGTGAATCAGAGTGGCAAAGGCATTACGAGCAACACCAGCTGGTGGGCAGGAAAAGACCTGCGAGCCTATCACACCTGCCCCACACTCAGAATGGCTGGAGCATCCTGAAGAAACACTTCCTTCCCTTCCCTCCATCACTGGCAGCATATCTCCTGGGAGACGATAGGACAATGGGCGAAAAAAAGACTTAAAAGCTGTGCTTCTTCATAACCCCAGCTGCACGTGGCTAAAGCACTTGGCAGAGGATTGGGTTTGTGAGTAAAATATTGACATTTATTATTTTTTTTAAAAACACAGTGGTTTGAGTTTTCAAACCCCTTGAACGAGCACCAAAATGTCAAGGTTACATTTTCCTGGACAATCAACAATTCGCAGTCGACATCCCAAGAAGCATACGGGCAGTGTAGAACGCCTGGCGTTTGGCCATTTTCCTTTTCTGAGGAACAGATTGGCTCAGGAAAATAAGAGGAGGACAAAACAGAAGTACGCTTACACATTCGTAAAGGTATAGTAAATGTGCAGAAAAAGGAATGATGTTCTACTGCCTGGGTTTTCTGTGCATGTGTGGAGTTCTGAAATGAGACTAAAACAATCATTATGAAACAGAGCTTTAGACTGAACAGCACTCCTGTAATTTAATGCCAAGAGTTAAACTGATAATTAAATGTGACTATGGGCGCCTCATAAGAAAGCACTGATGTAACCATGTTTTTTAAATTATAGCTACTGTTATAAATACAACATTGTTTTAGCTACTTTGGAATGAACTTCAGTTTGCTGAATCTCCAGGCTTAAATCTTCTCGACTGTGTGTGTGTGTGTGTGTGTGTGTGTGTGTGTGTGTGTATAGGGCCTGACTTTCCGACCCCATCACGTGACCAATAAAACAGCAACAGAAGCAGAAAGTATTGCAGTGTATAGTTTCTGTGGGCCTGTGATGTGTAGTGTCCTGTAGTGACTCCATACAGGGCTTCATTCTGTCCCGGAACAATGAACCGCTGTTCATTTCATATTATCATGCATTAAACCAACAGTGAAAACCCGTCATTAGTAAGCTAATAAAATATTTTTCTTCCTTTGCAGAAGCTGTCACAATAAATAGATGCACTCTCCCGTCTTTTTTTCAATTTCACATGATCGATATCTCTCGCCTAAGTGCAGGTGGCCATGAAGCCTGAAGTGTGTCTTGTTTGAGAAGTGGCAAGGTATACCGGTTAAAAGGTTGAACTAATTTTCACCAATGATTGTCCTGGCTTGCACATGTGGAAAAATACGTCAAATAGCACAGCGGTCCTTTATATTGCAACGTGACATTTTAATGTTAAACTTTAATTACATTCCACTGGTGTGTACAAAAACTATTGAGACCAATAAAACAATGAAGGCCTGTTTTGTAGCATTAATTTTTAAAAATAAAGCCCTGGAAGATGGTGTTTAAGTGGATATCTTTGGCGTTTGGATTATTAGATTAAAACAGTTGGCACAAAGAAGAAATCAGCAGTATTAATAGTGAGTGAGTTCACAACATTATGGCAGCAGTGGTGTCTATGCACATGGTTTACAGATGGCAATGGTCTCCATTATTCATATCTCAATGGCTACTTTATGTGTGACAGAATGTCAATATTTACATTGGGATGTAATGCCTTTAAACCTGATGGAAGATTACTTTTTGTGGTTTATGCTCAAGTCAAGATTGAAAGGGGACGAGGCTTCCTTTCCTAAAGACATAGTTTTTAAGTTGTTAAAATAGCTGGTGAAGGCTTGATGAGATCATAAAGATTACAAGAGAGAAAAAGTTATGGCCGAATTTGTTAGACACCTAGAACTGTGAAATGAAAATGGTTCTTAATGAGACAGCTTTATAGGGGAGTGATGGCTTTACTCTTTTGAGCTTGTCTTTCCCTCCTCAATTAAGCCAGTTCACATCAAAGCATCTGGTCTAAAATGTCCAGCTACATGATTCTTGACAATAAACTGTAATACAAAACTGATCTATAGGGAAACTCATTTGATCTCAGGTTGTGGAATCAACTTGTTGGCGCATAGGTTGCACACAATACTTTATGAGAATATGATTTGTGGTTGTTTCATGAGGGACGTACGATCACCAGTGGGCCAGTAAAGCTTTATAGTTGTATCATTTGAGAGCACTAAATGGCAGAATGTAGAAATGTAATACTCACAGTTCCTTAAACTATCGTATATACATTCCTCCTCGAATTCTAGACTTTCTGAAAAGTAATAAATGCAACATGGGATGATGTTTGCTGTTTAATAAAGGGCTGTTTATGAAAGGACTAATTAACATTCAACAATGATTGTGCCGATTTTAAAACAAAAACAGAATTACCTGGAAAAACTCAGCAGGTCTGGCAGCATCGGCGGAGAAGAAAAGAGTTGACATTTCGAGTCCTCATGACCCTTCGACAGAACTTGAGTTCGAGTCCAAGAAAGAGTTGAAATATAAGCTGGTTTAAGGTGTGTGTGTGGGGGGCGGAGAGATAGAGAGAGAGAGAGAGGTGGAGGGGGGGGTGTGGTTGTAGGGACAAACAAGCAGTGATAGAAGCAGATCATCAAAAGATGTCAACGACAATAGTACAATAGAACACATAGGTGTTAAAGTTAAAGTTGGTGATATTATCTAAACGAATGTGCTAATTAAGAATGGATGGTAGGGCACTCAAGGTATAGCTCTAGTGGGGGTTTTTTTTTTAATATTTTTATAATGGAAATAGGTGGGAAAAGAAAAATCTTTATAATTTATTGGAAAAAAAAAGGAAGGGGGAAACAGAAAGGGGGTGGGGATGGGGGACGGAGCTCACGACCTAAAGTTGTTGAATTCAATATTCAGTCCGGAAGGCTGTAAAGTGCCTAGTCGGAAGATGAGGTGTTGTTCCTCCAGTTTGCGTTGGGCTTCACTGGAACAATGCAGCAAGCCAAGGACAGACATGTGGGCAAGAGAGCAGGGTGGAGTGTTAAAATGGCAAGCGACAGGGAGGTTTGGGTCATTCTTGCGGACAGACCGCAGGTGTTCTGCAAAGCGGTCGCCCAGTTCACGTTTGGTCTCTCCAATGTAGAGGAGACCACATTGGGAGCAACGAATGCAGTAGACTAAGTTGGGGGAAATGCAAGTGAAATGCTGCTTCACTTGAAAGGAGTGTTTGGGTCCTTGGATGGTGAGGAGAGAGGAAGTGAAGGGGCAGGTGTTGCATCTTTTGCGTGGGCATGGAGTGGTGCCATAGGAGGAGGTTGAGGAGTAGGGGGTGATGGAGGAGTGGACCAGGGTGTCCCGGAGGGAGAGATCCCTACGGAATGCCGATAAGGGGGGTGAAGGGAAGATGTGTTTGGTGGTGGCATCATGCTGGAGTTGGCGGAAATGGCGGAGGATGATCCTTTGAATGCGGAGGCTGGTGGGGTGATAAGTGAGGACAAGGGGGACCCTATCATGTTTCTGGGAGGGAGGAGAAGGCGTGAGGGCGGATGCGCGGGAGATGGGCCGGACACGGTTGAGGGCCCTGTCAACGACCGTGGGTGGAAAACCTAGGTTAGGGAAGAAGGAGGACATGTCAGAGGAACTGTTTTTGAAGGTAGCATCATCACTTGAGTTGGAGACTTAGATGCTGGTTGGTCTATATAATTGCATTTGGCTATCAGTATCAATCAAAACACAATGCAAAACAAACAAAATTTTCTTTGCTCACTGTTAGCATGAGAACAGCTTGCTCAGGCATCACACTTTGGAACTAGGATCAAAGTTCCCAGTGTATTATTCATTGGCCACTGGAGGTGCAAAAGCATTACATCAGAAGTGTGGGCATATTTTGGCATCAGAGGCTGTTCTTTCAACAAATATGATTAAGGAGTTCATTTGATTTTGGCACATAGTCCCCAAGTTTTGTTTCAGAGATAAACCAACTGTTATAAAAATATACCATCTATACAAAGAGGTCACAAGAATACAACATATACATATCTTCCCCCTAGAAGATAAGGTATAAATCCACAGGAAGAACACAAATTGTGATAGATTAGCCTGGGTTATTGAGGCAGTTCTGAAATTAGGAATGTGATAACTATTCAACTGCTGAAGTAATATGTTTGGTTCCACACCATCAAGCTCTGTCCAAATATATCTTTTCACCTCTGCTCTCCTTTGAATGGTAATTACTGCCCCCCTTTTTTTGTCCTTTCCCAAGTTGTTGTTGCCTGTGTTTGAGTCAGGCAAAGTGCCAACAGATTAACCAGGTGTGCAGGACACTACAAAAAAAGCCCATCTCATCCTGACCTAGACAGTTGCATTTCAATTAGGGTTCACTGTACGGAGAGCAGAAACAGGGAAGCAAGAGCCTTGATTCATTTCCCCTTTCCTATGGTTGCCAAGGACAGTTATAGTGTTCTTATCATTGCCTTCTTGCGAGCTAAATCAGCAGAGACTGTGGATTGAACCTGTAACCTTCAGAGTCAAAGCTGGCGCCATCACTTGCAAACTATTGGAAGAGGTTGCATGTCTGCATGTTAACCTCATTGCTAGTTAGTTCAGCATTTGTACCTCCCTGAGCATTGACAGAGGAATGGAGCTTTTAAAAATGCTTTTAAATTTTACATGATGTTGGCAAACGGTGTCTTTATTTTTCCATTAGCAAAGCTGTGACTCAAGGTAAGATGATATTTCATGGGCACCAGCAGCTTTCTGGGTTCTTGCCCATTCTTTACTTTTGAGCCCAGTCAATGAGTCTTGACAGGCTATTGAACATAATTACATCTGACCGTGATCTTACCCAACACTCACGCATATCAGCACTTGACTAGTTTAACAAACAGAAGAACCTTTGGTCTTTCTAGCATCTTAAAGTGTTCTGAAGTCAATTGTAGCGACAACTGCTTCAACTAATTCACTAGGAAGGAAGGGATTGATCCTATCACTGTTCTTCTCTCTGTTGGTTGATTATCACCCTGGGCAGTGTATTTATCTTAATTTGCTTCTCATGATGAATGTAATGAAGTAGAAATGAGGAAATATACAGCACTGTAAAAATTTATTTGCATTCATGGAAATCTTGCAACAATGAATATGAAAGATGTATTGCGACCTGGCTGATGTAGCAGGAGTTTCAAATTCAATTCAGGTGATCCAAGTATAAATGGCAATATTTATCTGATTCAAATAATTGGAGTGGACGCCAGTGTGTCTAAGAACATTATACAAGAAGCATTTACCCTGGTCCTGTGCCTAATCTGGTCTTGCGTATTCACTCTACGTGCCTTGGAAAGACATTAAAGCTCATTCCATTTGGGTTACATAGGTAACAGGACAGCTCTGTTCTCCATTTACGATGTACAGAGTCGCAAAGAGCAGAGACTCTCCCAATTTAGATTTCCATGTTGGCTTCGATAGATTGACATTAATCAGACAAGGAAAGAAAAACCTGCATTTATATAGCACCTTTCACAGCCTCAGGACTTCCCAAAGTACCATAAGCACTTTTGAAATGCTGTTGCAGTTGTAATGTAGGAAGCCTGATGTATTGTGGGACCTTGCTGCACAACAAAATCCCATAAACAGCAACAAGATAATTACCTGATAATTTGTTGTAGTGATTTTGGTTGAGGGATAAATATTGACCAGAACACTGGGTGAACTTCCTTGCAATAGCATTTACATTACCATGACAACAGCAAAGACCAGAGGGATGCCAGTTTCAGGGACATAGGAAGTGGAATAAATGTAGATAGGATGTTTCCCCTGGCTGGTGGATCTAGAAACAGGGGACACTGTTTCTCAATAAGGAGCAGGCCATTTACGACTGAGATGAGGAGGAATTTCTTCACTCAGGGTGTAGTGAATCTTTAGAATTCTCTACCTTAGAGGGTTGTGAGAGCTCACTGTTATTGAGTATGTTCAAGACAGAAATTGATAGATTTCTAAATGCTAATGATATTGGGGATAGCGAGGGAAAATAGCGTAGAGGTAGACAATCAGCCATGATCTAATGGCAGAGCATGCTCGAGGGGCTGCTCCTAAGTTCCTATGTTCCTTTCAGCCCTTTGAGCTTGATCCACTGTTCAATGAGACCATGACTAATTGTGACCTAACTCCATCCACCTGCCGTGGCTCCAATCCCTTAATGCCTTTAGCTACCAAAACATCGATCAATCCCAGATTTAAAATTACTGCTTTTTGTGGTAGAGAGTTCAGCACTTTTACCATTTTTTTGCAGGAAGAAGTGTTATTTACCTTCTCTCCTGAATGCCTTGTTCTGATTTTAAGATGTAGCTTTTGCCCTAGACTGTCCCACCAACAGATAACAGTTTCTCTCTCTCTCTCTATCCCATCAATTTCTTTCAAAATCCTAAAAACTTAATCTATTATATTCCAGTTTATGTAATCTTTCCTCATAAATTAACCCTTTGGGGCCCAGGTAGCAATCTAGTGAAGCTGTGCTGTACTCGTCCTAGGGACAGTGTATTAAGATGCAGTGCCCAGGGCCGTAAAACAATACTCTACCTGTCGTCTAACCAGGGCTTTGTATGGCTGAAGCCAGGCTTTGTCGCTTTTATGTTCCAGAACTCTTAATATGAAGGTATTTTGAATATTTTTTGTGCCTATCCACTTCATTTTAGTGATCTGTGCACAATGTGGAGCCCGAAATCTCTTTGAATCTCCACCTTTCCCAGCTTTCCACCAGTTTAAAAAACTTGGATCGAACCTTTTGTGGTCCAAAATGGAAGATCTCACACTTTTTCTCAATAGAAATATTGATGTAGAATTCCCACAAGATTTTCTCTGACCGTAATGTTGGTCCAAACTGCTGGAGAAAATGGTTATCGATGTCATTTCTCCAGGGTTCCCACTGATCTTATGCTGATGTTATGCCTGGAAATTGAGAGAAGTGCAGCAAAACTTCTACCCCAGTTTTTTGGGCTGTTGGCTAAGGATCTAGCTTGAAATGCATCTCATGTAGGACCTTTTTAGAAAGGGTTTTGTTTTGCAACTGCGCCGCACCAAAACCAAATTGCTTGACATTGAGAATGAATGCTCAAAACTTCAAAATGACACAACCACATCCCATTTGATCCCATTTTTTTCCTGTTGGATTCAGTAATGGGTCCCAGGGTGAAAAGAGTGGAGCGGTGACCAATTGTTCAGTCAGATGTGCATAAAATTACTTCTCACGTTGGTTCACATTGGAGATTCAACGATGAGGGGGCCATTTTAACCTTAACTGCCTGGCTGGAAACTCATGGAATTGGGTGGAATGCTGTTATAATGCCTCGCCCAATGTAAACCTTCATTGCTTCATTGATTTCATAGAGAATAAAATCAGACAGGATGTAAAACTAGCGTTGTTCCTGATTCCATCAATGTCCCGTCGGGCGAGTCCATTTAAAATTTTCCCTCAAGTGTTTAGATTACCAATTTTATTCTTGATTCGACCTGGAAAATTGGCAGCGTCATATGCGCATTCCAGGTTTTTCTCTGCAGATCTTGTAATTCGAGAGTCACCTCAGATTGATTAACACCATCCACTGACCAGATGTAAATTAATTTAATCTGGATCAAAACATGGCAAAAAATGGCTCTGGATTTAGAACGCAAATGAATTCCAGATGGAGCAAATCATTAATTCTCAGAAACCTATGCAAGCCTGGTCAGATTATCCTGTGTGTTATTTTAAAAAGTGAACATTACCTGACATTTAGATATATGGGAGAGCATTGAATGGAGCCGCAATGGAATGAATAGACTGGGAACTATGGCTGGCAAATTAACATGTGTTTTGATGTATTCGTCTAGAATGTCCCTGTCCACTATCTTAGTTGAGGTGGCAAGCAATTCAAATGGGTAAATCTTAGGTTAAAATGGCAGACAGAGGAATGGCATATAACTATGTTAAGTGTCAATTGACTTTAGTGTAAGCTGTGGCTTGGTGAGTAGTATGCTTGCTTTTGAGCCTGAAGGTTATTAGTTCAACTCTCACTCCAGAAACTTGAGCTCTTATGGCCAGGTAGTAAGGGGTATGTGAGGAGATAGGAAATTACATCTGAGTGGGTTAGGCTTATGTTAGAGTATGAGAGAAAGCTATCTGGAAATGGATAGCAGGAGTTTCTACAAGTATTTAAAAAGGAAGAGTGAGTGTTGATCCTCTAGAGAGTAACAGTGGGGAGTTGATAATAAGGAAATGGCAGATGAAGTGAACAAAATGTCTTGCTTCTGTCCTCACTATAGAGGATACAAAAAATATTCCAGTAATAGTTGTAAATCACAAGATGGAAGGGAGAGAGGAACTTGGTGAAATTACAATCACTAGGGAAGTGGTACTGAGCAAACTGATGGAGCTGCCGGATGATAAGTCTCCGGGTCCTATTGGACTTCATCCTAGAGTCTTAAAAGAGGTGGCTAATGAGATAGTTGATGTGTTGGTGCTAATTTTCCAAAATTCGCTAGATTCTGGAAAGGTTCCACCAGACCAGAAAGTAGCAAATATAACCCCTCTATTCAAGAAGGGAGGGAGGCAGAAAACAGGAAACTATAGGCCAGTTAGCTTGACGTTGGTCATGGGGAAGGTGTTAGAATCGATCATTAAGGAGGTTATAGCTGGGCACTTAGAGAAACTCAAGGTAATCGGGAAGAGTAAACATGTTGTTGCAAAAGGGAAATCATATTTAACCAATTTATTGGAGTTCTTTGAAGAAGTAACATACACTGTGGATAAAGGGAAGCCTGTTGATGCACTGCACTTGGATTTCCAGAAGTCATTTGATAAGGTGCCACAAAGGTTATAACGGAAAATAAAAGCTCATGGTGTAGGGGGTAACATATTAGCATGGATAGAAGATTGGCTGGCTGGCAGAAAGCAGAGAGTATGCATAAATGGGTCTTTTTCTGATTGGCAGGATGTGACAAGTGGAGTCTCGCAGGGGTCTGTGCAGGGGGCTCAAATTCGTACAATCTATATCAATGACTTAGATGAGGGAAACGAAGGCACAGTAGTTAAATTTTCAGATGACACAAAGATAGGCAGGAAAGTATGTTGTGAAGAAGGTACGAGGGTGCAGATATAGGTAGGTTGAGTGAGTGTGGATGGTGTATAATGTGGGAAAATGTGAAGTCGTTCACTTTGGCAGGAAGAATAAAAAAAGCAGAGCGTTATTACGCGGAGAACGACTGCGGAATTCCGAGGGGCAGAGGGATCTGGGTGTTCTTGTGCATGAGTCACAAAAAGCGAGTAGGCGGGTACAGCAAGTAATTAAGAAAGCTAATGGAATGCTATCCTTTATTACAAGAGGAATTTAACATAAAAGTAAGGATGTTATGCTTCAGTTCTACAGGGCATTAGTGAGACCATATCTCGCATACTGTGTGCAGTTTTTGTCTCCTTATTTAAGGAAAGATGTAAATGCATTGGAGGTAGTTCTGAGGAGGTTTACTAGATTGATACCTGGAATGAGCAGTTTGTCTTATGAGGAAAGATTGGACAGACTGGGCTTGTTTCCACTGAAGTTTAGAAGAGTGAGGGGTGGCTTGATTGAAGTATATAAGATCTTGAAAGGTATTGAAAAGATGTACGTGCAAATGATGTTGCCTCTTGTGGGTGAACCCAGAACTAGGGGTCACTGTTTTAAAATTAGAGGTCACCCTTTTAGGACAGAGATGAGGAGAATTTCTTTCTCTCAGAGGTTTGTGTGACTTTGGAACTCTCTGCCTCAGAAGGTGGTGGAGGCGGGGTCTGAATATTTTTAAGGCAGAGGTAGATAGATTCTTGTTAAGCAAGGGAATGAAAGGTTATCAGGGTTAGATGGGAATGTGGAAATCGAAACACAAGAAGATCAGCCATGATCTTATTGAATGGAGGAGCAGGCTTGAGGGGCCAAATGGCCTACTCCTGCTCCTATTTCATATGTTCATAGGCTATTTCACCGAAATAAAGGGAGAATTGTCCTGTTGGAGGTGTTGTCTTTTGGATGAGGTGTTCAACCGTGGCCCATTCTTCCACTAAAGTGGACACAAAAGGACCCATGGGACTATTTGAAGATTAGCAGGCGAGTCCTTTACTGTGTCCCAGCCAATTCCTCAACTGCAACAAAACAGATTATTACCTGGTTCTAATGTGCATTATTCCTGTTTGTGGGACATTGCCGTGCACAAATTGGTTGTTGCGTTTTCTATGTTACAACATTTCAATAGTAATTAATTGGCTGTAAAACACTTTGGGAAGTGCTGAGGTCATGAAAAGTGCTATAGAAATGCAATTCTTTCTTACTTATATTACAAATAGCGATCCCTAGGTTTACACAATGGGCACTAATATCATTTCAGAGATATTGATTTAAATTGATATCCTGAGACGCGAGGGTTCATGTAAAAATATGTGTAGTATTGTCCAAGTCTTCAAATCAATAAACAGGGTAAATTTGGAAATTGAGACCCCAGTGATTCTGAGATTAGGAGCACTGTGGATCGGTTACTCTGATCTCCACATTCAATTCTCTGCTTTGCATTGCTAGTGCGAGCGATTGCGCTCCAGGATCTTTGTCTCAGACAGCCACCATGAGTTCGATAATGCAGCTAAGATGTTTATCTGAAAGACCTATTTATTTTTTCTTAAAATTTTAATCGTCATTCTTTTTAGTAGCCACCCAACCAAAATTGGTTTGGCTCAGGTACATACGTTAGTGCTTAATAGTGATTCCTTAATGCTCCAAGTCTGCGATTTCTGCTATCTTCACAGCAACACAGTGCATTGCTGGAGGTTATGCATTCATAAGGCACGTATACAGCAATCTGCTATTCTTTCCAAAATCCCCCCATCGCGCTTCTGCCTGCATGCCTCAGCATCGTTCTGTGGACCCACAGACGTTACTGTACTGCAACTGTTTGGCCTTTTGAACCACAACACCCAATCACCTAACAGGGCTGCTGCTGCTGGTTCACCGCACTTGCACCTCCATGGAGACTCACGGAGCAGGTTGAAGGTAGGCTTCAGTGTCAGCATGGGGGTGTATATAGAATCATAGAACAGCAACAAAGCAGAAGGGGGCCATTCGGCCCATTATATCTGCGCCGGCTCTCTGAAGAAACAATTCACCCAGTGCCACTCCCCCTCTTTCTCCCATAACCCTGCACATTCTTCCTTTTCAGATAATAATCCAATTCCCTCTTGAATGTCTCGATTCAAACTGCCTCCACCACACGCCCAGGCACTGCATTCCACATCCCAATCGCTCGCTACATAAAGAAGCTTTTCCTCATGTCGCCATTGCATTTTTTTTTTGCCAATTACCTTAAACCTGTGCCCTCCAATTCTTGACCCTTCCGCCAACGGGAACATTTCTTTCCCTCTATACTCTGTCCAGACTCTTCATGGTTTTGAACACCTCTATCAAATCTCCTCTCAATCTTCTCTTCTCCAAGATGAGCAGTCCCAACCTCTCCAATTTATCGAAGTAACTGAAGTTCCTCATCCCTGGAACCATTCCTGTGAGTTTTTTCTGCACTTTCTCTAATGCCTTCACATCCATCCTAAAATGCAATGCCAGCTACATGGTCCATATGTCCCAATGATTGGCTTATCGAATCAAACAGTATGTTCCTTTGATTGCCCGTAATGGGTAGAATGCAGACCATACTCAACCAGCCCTTTACACCGCAACAACACTGAGATAGAGATTGGTATTGGTGTGGTACCAATATGATGGGTTTATGCCCACACTATACTGGTGCAACATTTACTTCGGAGTTCAGACCTGCTGGCTGTCATTGTGATGTTAATTTTTTGGATGAAAATGCTCCTTTAAAACAAAACTCTCTCCTCAAATGTAAATAAAACAAGACAACAAATAGAGCTGGGGAGGCGGTGGCTTAGTGGTATTGTCACTGGGCTAGTAGTCCAGAGGCCCTGGGCAATGCTCCAGGGACCTGTGTTTGAATCCTGCAGATGCCTGAATTTGAATTCAGTAAAAGTCTGGAATTAAAAGTTTGATTGGTGTAAAAACCCATTTGATTCACTAATGTCTGTCAGGGATGGAAATCCGACATCCTTACCTCTGACCTACATGTGACTCCAGACCCACAGCAATGTGGTTCACTCTTAAATGCCCTCTGAACTAGGGCAACTATGGATGGGTAATAAATGCTGGCCTAGCCAGTGACACCCACATCCCATAAACAAATAAAAGAAAAAAAAATTCACAGGGCAAGAGGCAGGCTGTTGTGCCCTCTGAGCATATTGCCCGTTCTACCATTCAATTAGATTTTGACTGTTCTGTATCTTAGCTCCATGTCCCATCTTGTCTCTCTAATCCTTAATACCCCTGACTGACAAAAAAAAACCCGATTGATCCAAATTTTGAGCTTCTCAATTTCATTAACGTCTGTCCAGTCCAACATTCCATTCCGTCAGTACACAAACCTTCACACTCCACGGCAGATGATGCTTTCCCCAGCAGCCCGCACAGTTCTCAGTGCAGAATTTAAAGCACTTATCCAGCAGGATAGATTCCAAAGCACTGCCAGCAAGCAAACAAGAAGACATGAGTAAGTTTGCACATGTGCGGATCTTAATAATATGTATTACTTTCGGTGCAGATTCTTTTAATGGTTGGCGAAAATCCATTCAAAGAGCAGTAAAGGAATAAAATAGCTGCCAGTGTCCATACCCTCACTGGTAGCCACAGGGAATAATATCTCGGAAAGTTATGATGGGAAGGCGATGAAGAAGTAATTTTCTGAGTCCGTGTTGGCCAGAGTCTATTCATAGTAAACTCAGAGACTGCTGCCATTGTCTCAAACTGGAAACTACCTTGCACCTTCTTCCCAATAAAGCAACCTAAACCGTCTTTTCATCTCTAACTATCAAACCACCCAGGCTTACTGTCAGGCAGGTTGCAGAACTGGCCACATGACCCCCTTCATTTACCCTAAATTTAAAGCTACAGTCCCAAAATATAATAATCTTATAAACCTCATATTTGTAACAGGAATTAAATTGGCTAACACGCAAAAGTGGGCGCATGGATCACAGTGTAAAATGGCAACCTGAGCTCTTCCTGTTGGAAGTGGGAATGCACACCCTGTACCCCATTTTGACACTTTTATGGCCACTTAGCCCCTAAAACACAGTTTTACTCTACCCCTGTGGAGTCAGCTTTCTTCTCTGATGGTATCCAGGTCTATCTCTGCCCCACATCTCCGGACCACTCCACTGCCACTGATCTTCCAGACTGTTGGCCTGATATCCAGGCCTAGATTTTCACCCACATGTTGTGTGCACAGAGCTGAGGGAATTCCAGGCTCCATGAACCCGACTCCTAAAAATGTCTGAATGTCAGATTTTTGGTCTGGGAAGTAATCCCAGAAGTAGGAAGGAGTGGGAAGTGGGCCCACCACTGGTTTGGTGACTCGGGAGCAGGTAAAATGTGGGACCTCAGAAAGGCCCTTTTGAGAGGTTAGTTGTCCATGATAGAGATCCTCTACCTCGGAGGAGGTGTCATTGACTTGTCAGGTGAGTGGGAACTCTGTGGATGTTGTCCAACTGTTAGCTGACCCTGGAAGAAATGGGTCATCATGGGCTTTCCCTAGGAAACGAATGTCATTGTTGCTGTCTAATTCACAATGTGCTAAATTCACAGCCATGGAAATGGCATTGTCTTACCACCACTACCTGGTACAGATATTGTGCAGTCATGTAGTTGGCTGCCATGGCTCAGTGGGGGAATGATGGGCAGTGCCATGCTTAATATCCCATCCACTTGCCCTTTTGCAGGACCTATCAGGATGTGCCCACATAGTTGACCCTTGACCAGGTCCCTCAAATCTGCACACTATCATGGTATTACAGTGTGACTAACAGGGGCTAAACCAGTAGGGCTGTCAGTGGTCTTGGAGCACAGCAGACTACCTTGGCATCACAGCTGCAATATACATGGCGCCAAGTATTCATGCAGAGCCATTTTTTCCACCATACCTTACCAGAAATCACTGATGATAAGGTGAAAGTGGTTAGTACATGCAAGCAGACAAAAGTGAATGAGAGCATCATAATCTGAATGACTCATGACCCTTCTCGCCTTATATTTTTATTGATAGAATGTTTACACAGAGGTGAGGAGGGGAAAGGGTGGGTCCAGCTGCCCCACGCTTTTTGGGTCAGGAACTTCAGTCTTGGTGGAAGAGATCTGAAAGGGGAGAGCAGTCCTGCACTCTGGCGTAATCCACCAGCAACAACCAAGAAGGCCTGGATTCAAATTGCAGCTGCGGTGAGTGCTCGTGGATTCAGTACCGGAGAAGGTCCAATGACATGCTGCTTTCCGGCAAGGCCAGTAGCTTGGCTCATCCAGTCAGAACTCCAAGGGAACGGTCATAGCTGCTTCCTGCAGCTAAGGTGCGAGACATGACACATGTTTGCACTGGAGCAGGGAAGACTGAGGGGCGACCTGATCCGAGGTGTACAAGATTATGAGGGGCATGGACAAGGTGGATAGGGAGCAGTTGTTCCCCTTAGTTGAAGGTTCAGTCGTGATGGGGTATAAGTTCAAGGGTGAGGGGCAGGAGGTTTAGGAGGGGATGTGAGGAAAAACTTTTTTACCCAGAGAGTGGGGATGGTCTGGAATGCGCTGCCTGGGAGGGTGGTGGAGGCGGGTTGCCTCACACCCTTTAAAAAGTACCTGGATGAGCACTTGGCACGTCATAACATTCAAGGCTCTGGGCCAAGTGCTGGTAAATGGGATTAGGTAGGTAGGTCAGATGTTTCTCACATGTCGGTGCAGACTCAATGGGCCGAAGGGCCTCTTCAGCACTGTGTGATTCTGTGATTCTGTGATACATACCTCTGCTTCAGCATCGAGGCTTCTATGTGTAAGCTGCTCATGTAGATGTGCACAGAATACATTTGAATGAATACTGTGATGTACAGACAGGGCGGAGAGAAATATCCCTCCATGCACAATAGATCAGGCTAACGTGAGATCGTCATGTTGTTGCAATTGAAAAAGGTGAAGAACGGTAAGGCTTAGGCTGGGGTTGGGTCAGCTAGCTGAGAACAATTCACTCGGTTGAACAGCCCGTCTCAACAACTTGTCTGTTGGTGATGGTGAATCACCAGTAGCAGGTGAAAAAGGCGGTGTTAAAATCATCTAGGAACATGGTGATAATGGTGAAGATAATGAAGTCAGTTCATTGAGCTCAAAGGGACGTTGGCATGAGAGGGAGTGCAAGGATGGGGTTGCATCTTACGGGCAGCGCGAGCATGGGTAAACGTAATGGCGTCCATCAGATCGTGCTTTCACAATGAGAAGGGCTAAACCTAAATAACTGCTTTTGTGTTTCACACAGGCCCCAGCTCTGCTCCCTCAACCCCCCGGGCTAGATCATCTGTCGGGCATCAGGGGAAGGAGGAGGCAGTGTCACATCATACTGGCTCACGCTCTGCCATCTCTGATACAAGCGCTGCAGTGGGATGTAGTGCACGTGTAGAGTCGGTGGCACAGGGTGAAGGGCATTGCATCAGAGTTCAGGAGATGTCAGAGACACCTGTGTACAATCCCCCTTGGGTGAGGGAGGAAAGTCACAATGCTCCAGTGGGAAGGAACGTGGAGTCTCAGGTGTCACCTTTTGGGACTCAATATTTGGACAACAGCAGCAGATGTGTGGACATCTGGCGGAGTTTCCTGAGGCAGTGAGAGCTCTCAGGCTGCAAATGGAGGTGTTCATAGCCATCATGAGCTCTACATTGTCCCTGGGTCTCAGCCAAATGAGCTCTGTTAATGAGAGATTGGCTACTCTCATGAGACACGTGCAGCAACGCTCAGAGTGGATGCGAGATGGCCAGGATAGGGTGCAAGCCTCCCTTGATAGCTGGGATCAGTATGAGCTCTGACACCTGGAAAACATGAGAAGCTGCATAGCTTTAACAGGACTGTTGCACTGCTGGCACAGTAGTTACTGGAATGGATAGTTGCTGTGCCCAGCAGCCAGCCCCATCAACCCTCAACCCTAACTGAAGGCCAATTTAGGGCTGAAGGAGAGGCTGCCCATTGTCGTGAAAGTTCAGGCCCAAGTCTTGGATCAGATGCAGTTCCTTCAGCTAACTGTTGTGCATAATGAAACCATTGTCTTTGACCCTCTCCACAAACTTCCTTCTCTTGCAACCAACTCCATCCACTCCCTGGCCACTGTCTCTGGCTGAGCCAGGCTGCTTGCGACCTCAATATTTTATCCAGCTCAAATTGAACTTCTGACCCCACATCTTATCCAAAGCTATAACATCAGCTCTTTCTGCCTTTACATCAACCCTCTATGCTTCTGAACACTGCGTCCATGCCTTTTCACTTCCGGGTTCAGCTACTTCAATGCCTTTCTAGCCAAACTTCGTTCTCCATGAAATTAAACTCATCCAAAACCCTGCCAACTATAACCTAGCCCATCAGAAGTCTCACTCCTCCATCACTGCTGGCTTGCTGACCTACACTGCCTTCTTGTTGCTCAACACCACAAATATGACAATTACCACACTCGAGTCTGACCCTATGATAGTCTTTTTCTATCTACCTCTAGTTTCCACTAGTGCTACAACACCCCCATTTCCCTCCTAAATCCCTCTCTCTCCACTTACAAGAGCATTCTCAAAGCCCACATTTTTAACCAGGGACTTGACCATCAGTCTAATTTCTAGTTCTATGGCTTGTTGTCCACTTCTTTCCTATATTGATGGAAATTGCTGTTGTTCTCGGCTGCCATTCATACTTGCTCACTTTCCGGCATGGGCCATCGTATAGTAATCAGGAGCATGAATTCTGACTCATTTTTTCACTGCCATGTACTTGGACAGTGAAGACCAATAACTTTTTGGCTATGACATGTTATTGCCTTTCCATTTTCTTCGCAATCTTGGAATATCGGCGTCAATGGAAACTGGCGTTTATTGCGCATTCCTGGTTACCCTCAGAAGATTGTGGGCCTGCTTTCTTTAAAGTGCTTTAGTAGAAGCTGAATGACTTGCTTAGACCATGAGGATGCACTAAAGCGTGGGCCAGCCACTCAGGGGTGCAATGGGGAAAGCCACTGTCTAAGGTCTTTCAGCAATGGCACACTGAGGGGCTGGAAATTGTGTAGAACCCCTTTGGGCTGTATGCCCGACATGCAATGTGCATTCTGAATATTAAGAGTATTGAAATTACATTGACACACCTCATGCTGTACAGAGAAGAATTGAATATTATTGCACTTTCTGTCATTTTCAATTTGAATGTTTTGGAACGTCTTGTAAAATATTATGAATAAAGTATATTTTTGGAAAGAAAAAAGCTTGGTGTACAGGCTAGACTGGGTAAGGTTTCACTGCTGTGTGCAGTAAGCCAGTTGAATTTTTGACACCAATTCAACAGTGACATGGACACTCGTACCACTGAGATCAGCTTTTCTCCATGGACTTTTTAACCGGAATTCCAATTTAGCCTAGACTTCTGAATTACTAGACCAGTAACATAATCACTTTAGTACCATGTCCTATGTTCACGTAGATAAAATATTTTTAAATTTGTAATTTTATTTGCTTTTAATGACTTCACCATTAGTGGCTGCACCTTCAGTCACCTAAGGCCCTAACCTCTAGAATACCCTCCCTAAATCTCTCTGTCTCTTTCCTCCTCTAAGAGGCTTGATTAAACCTACCTCTTTGACCAAGCTTTGGGTTATTTGACCTAATATCTCCTTGTGCGGCTCAGTGTCAAATTTTGTTTCATAATGCTCCTGTGGAGCACCTTGTGATGGTTTTATTGCGTTAACAGTGTTTGTCATGGAAACTGTCCTGACCTTGTTGAGCTCAGAGGTCGGGAGCTTCAACTGCCTGTGGACCTCAGGCTTTCTGCATGTGCACAGGTCGGGAGTGGGCCTCATGTGATCAGTTCTGCAATTTGTAAGCTCTTTGGGCCCAGGATAAGCCCCGTGTGCCTGCACATAAAGAGGAAAAAGAGCACAAGTCTGGGCCAGGAAATCGGGTGTAGAGCACCATAGCCAGAAAATGTCCCAGGCAGGGGACAGGGAGAGTTCCCAAAAGGAAGTCATAGGTAAGGGATAGAGGCAGGGGACAGAGTCAGGTCCCAGTTAAGGTTTAAAAACAGAGGAGCAGAGAAACAGGCTCCAAGCAAGAAAAGGGTAGTGGGTAGCAGACTTTAAGGGCAGGATCCATCGGGCAGGCTTGGGGGTGGGGGGTGGGGGGGAGGGAGGGATCGAGCGGGAGTGGTCGGAAAGCCGACCACCGCCTGCAATTGTGCCGTGATCACCATCTCTCGCTAGCGGGCTAATTAAGGCTCAGCGCTGCCTGTGTAGGGGGAGGAGGAGGAGGCCGAGAGAGGAATTTCAGGTATGCGCATGGGTGCGCGCAGGAAAAGCTCCCTGAGGCACAGAGCTGCCTCAGGGAGATGAAGAAATAAAAACTTAAAACTAAAGAATTTTAAACAATTGATCTGTGCAAGTAGCCTCAAGATGGCGAGGGCTGAGGAGGCAGTGTCCAGAGGAGATGAGGGCAGATGGAGATGTGAGGGTGTGTGTGAGAAAGTGAGTGGTTATGTCCCTTGAGCTGGCAGTGAGTGAGATGCCAGTGAGTGGGTGATGGGCTTGTGAGTGCGTGAGTTTAGAGTGATGAGATGGTTATCATATGCTGGTGGCACGGATGAGATCATTCATCCTCCTTCTGCACTGGATGGCCAACCTCTAGTATGCAGCATTGGCACTGACCACCTCGGCCACCACCTCCCAAGCTGGAGCGGTGAGGCTGATGGACCTCCTGCGGCCAGGGCAGGGGTACAGGACATTCCAATGGCCCCCCCCCCACCCCCCTACAGCATCCAGAAGGTGTCCCAGGGATGCATCACTGAATTAGGGGCTGCACCCTCCTTGGCCTTTTGGGGCCACATATTCACCGGTGCCCTCCTGGGCTGCAAGCATTGAGAAGTGTGCGCACGGCTACAGTTTAAATATGGTGCCCTGCGCGAGGAAGCGGCGAGGTAATGGCGTGGCGGGCAAATCGGAGGCCACTCAGCAGTGAGACAGCGTGTTCCCTGTGGCTGCATAATTAATGAGGCAGGAGTGGGACGATACAGCGTGAAAACCCCCATTGCGGCCGGCGAGTAAAACAGCTTTTTTCCCGCCTGCTACCATACTTGGTGCAAATCTGGGGCGATCCTGCCCGGAGTTTCAGTGGGACTCACATCTGACGTCCGGATGGGAAGTCTGGTTGAGAAATCTGTGGAATCTGTTTTGTTAGCATTTGGCAGTTTTTGTGCAGTGTGGTGTATTTGATCAGTTTGCCTGTTAATTCACATGTGCCTCATAGTAACCCTGAATGTTAGAGTATAAGATAGATATTGTGAATTGCTTTATCTTTCCAACCTTGTATAGTAAAATTTATTTAAGTTTGTTCAGAACCTGTGGACTTATTCACTCAAATCTTTCACTTAAATCTCAAACTTTGTCCACTTTAAACAAAATGTTATTGGTCCCTAACCGGAGCCTACCAACAACTTGGAGTTCTGCCAAGGATCCTAACAGTGCTATATAAATGTCAGTGGTTGTTGTTGTAATGAGCTCTACTCATTACCGGGATATACAACTGTGCTGTGCAGTAATATTAAAGCTATCACCATTCAAAACATTTAGGAATTGTCCTCACAACGCTCTCTATCAAAAGAAAGTTCTTGAAACATAAAATTGGCTGCCTGATATTTGAGAAGCGAACACATTTTTGTGTTGCATGAAGTGAGGTGCACCACACTGAAATAACTTGCCAATTGTATATTATTGTCAGCCGATTGTCATAATTTGTGACGGCATGAAAGTAATTGCTTTACATCGGTCGTGTGCCAATCTGTCACACGTGGTTTCAATCATTTCTCATGATACCCAAATGTGACTTTTTCTGGGGGATTGGATGAGTTTTTTTTTCAATCCCTGTTTAAAAAGGCAATGTTTACAATTCCCTGTTGGCATAGTTACTAAAGTGAGCTGCCCCATGCGGAACTGAATAACATAGCTCAGGAACTACCCAGGTCTGTGCTGAATTATCTACACTCAAGTGAAGTGTTTTTAAGGCCCCTGATAATCCACCTTGGCGACCCCCCCGCCCGCCCAGCTTAGAAAGATTTCTTGTTCCAAATCGGTAGCAGAACGCCCCTCCCCCCAGCCGAGTCATCGAATAAGGGCACGTTTGGCCTTAGTTGTGATGTCTGCTATGATCAAAAGTTTACCCACAGAGGCTGTCTGGGTTCACCAAACCTTAGCAGACTGTTCCCCTCTCTAATTCAGGCATCGCTGGCTAGGCCAGCATTTATCGCCCTTGAGAATGGAATCGCTGAGAATCATTGTAACCTGAATCTATGTCAGGAAGCTGGGACACTTCATTCTGGTTCATGTGCTCCCTTTATTCACTGGTCCATGGCCGGAATTCCACTTTCTTTTACTTGATACCAACCCTTTCCCAGATCCAGCTGCCACTGCCCCTCATGGCATCTCCCTCCAGAATGTCCATTCACTTGTGAACAGGGCCCTTGCCATGCATTGAGGATGATAGCATCCAACATCACAGCCTTGATGTAAACCTGGCTGAGTGGTGAACCTTGCCATAAATGAAACCTCCCTGCCGGGCTATACAGTGTTCCATCAACACTATCGTGGTGGCTGTGTGGGACTTATCACCAGATCACACCTCAGTCCGACCCACCACTCCTTTGAAATTTAATTCCCTTTTGAGCATCTCAACATATTCCACCCCTCTTGTTTCTCATTTAGAATCCCCTTTCTCCACTTCCCTCCCAAGTACCATTAAAATGTTTTCACCATGACGTTGACACTACTTACCCCAGCTCTCTTCCAATTCACTTACAACCACACTTTCAAAATCCCAGCCACTTGGCCTTTGACCCACCATTCACCATGACATTTCGAAGCTAACAATCTGCTCAACCGCACTCTCACCTCCACCTACAATGCCCAAGTCCTCATTAAAGTCATTACTCTCTCTCAGCCCAGCCATTGAACTGGTAAAGCCCTCATCACCATTTCCCTAAGTCAAATGAACACACTTGGATGTTATGGCAGATGACTGGCTAAGCCAGAGTTCGGTTTCAAGGAGCCTTGGCAAGACTGAAGTCAATGGGAATCGAGGGAAAACTCTCCAATGGTTGGAGTAACAAGTAGCATAAAGGAAGATGGTTGTGGTTGTTGGAGGTCAATCATCTCAGTCTCAGGACATTGTAGCAGGAGCTCCTTAGAGTAGTGTCTTGGGCCCAACCATCTTCAGCTGCTTCATCAAGCCTTCCCTCCATAATAAGGTCAGAAGTGGAGAATTTCATGGATGATTGTGCAATGTTCAGCACCATTCAGGATTCCTCAGATACTGAAGCAGTTCCTGTCCAAATGAAGCAAGGCCTCAGCAACATTTAGGCTTGGGCTGTTAAGTGGCAAGTAATGTTCATGTCACACAAGTGCCCGACAATGACCAACTCCAACAAGACAGAAGATAACTAATCTCCCCTTGACATTGAATGGCATTATCACCACTGAATTGCCCCACTATCAACATCTTGGAGGTTACCCTTCACCAGAAACTGAATTGGACTAGCCATATAAGCCTGCTACAAGAGCAGGTCAGAGGCTGGGAATTCTGCAGTGAGTAATTGACTCCCCAAAGCCTGTCCACCATCTACGAGGCACAAGTCAGGAATGTGATGGAATACTCCCCACTTGCTTGCATGAGTGCAGATCAAACAACAATAAAGTAATAAAGTAAACCAAAGTAAGATAAAGTTAGTGTAAGTGTAGTAAATGACTCATTCTACTTACTCTAAGTGTAATAATTGGTTCTTGAGTTACGGGATGGCTGTTCAGCTCAGCCAGGTGGAGTGTACATCCTGCGTTATGTGTGAAGTTATGGATGCACCATGTGTCCCAAACAAACACATCTGTAGGAAGTGTCACCAGCTGCGCAGGTTTCAACTCCAGGTTTCGGAACTTGAGCGGCTGCCTGAGTTACGGTTGTGCGTTCGTGAGGCAGAGGACTACATGGATAACACGTTTAGGGAGGTGGTTACACCACAGGTCAGGAGTGTACAGCCAGAGAGGGAATGGGTGACCACCAGGCAGTCTAACAAAACCAGGCAGATAATGCAGGAGTCCTATGAGTCTATCCTGCTTGATAATCGGTTTACCAAGTTGGATGCTGACGAGGGCGATGGTTCCTCAGGGGAGTACAGCCAGAGCCAAGCCCGTGGCACGATGGGCAGCTCAGCTATACAGTGGGGGAGGAAAAAGATTGGAAAAGCAATAGTGATAGGGGATTCCATAGTCAGGGGATCAGATAGGTGTTTCTGCAGCAGCAAGTGTGACTCCAGGATGGTGCATTGCCTCTCTGGTGCCAGGGTCAAGGATGTCACAGAGCAGCTGCAGGACATCCTTCGGGGGGGGGGAGGAGGATCAGCCAAAAGTCCAGGTCCACATTTGTACCAACAGAACCAATAGGTAAGAAGAGAGATGAGGTCCTGAAGGCAGATTTCAGGAAGTTAGGAAGGAAATTAAAAAGCAGGACCTCAAGAGCAGTAATCTCAGGATTACTCCCAGTGCCACATGCTAGTAAGCATAGGAATAGAAGGATAGATCAATTAAATATGTGGCTTGAGAACTGGTGTAGGAGGGAGGGCATCAGATTTCTGAGACACTGGGGCCATTTTGGGGGAGGTGGGACCTGTACAAGCTGGACAGGCTACATCTTAACACAACTGGGACTGATGTACTTGCTGGGAGATTTGCTCGTGCTGTTGGGGTGGGTTTAAATGAGCTTATCATGGGGGTGGGAACCTGAGAGGTGGCCCAAATTGGATGAAAGTAAAGTTAGTAACAGGAAGTAGCAGTGAGTATAGAAGGCAGGAGAGGCAAAGCAGAGCATTGAGTATGCTTTGAATGCAGAATGATGTGAAAATGACAAAGTTAAGGGCACTCTATTGAATGTGTGCAGCATTCGCAATAAGGTAGATGATCTAAAGGCACAAATAGAGGTAAATAGGTATGATTTAATTGCCATTACAGAAACATGGCTGCATGGTGACCAAGACCGGGAACTGAATATTCAAGGATATTCGACGTTTAAGAAGGACAGACAAGAAGGGAAAGGAGGTGGAGTTGCACTGATAATAAGGGATGGGATCAGTGCATTAGTAAGGGAGGATCTCAGATCAGAAGAACAATGTGTGGAATCTGTTTGGATAGAGCTAAGAAATGGCAAAGGGCAGCAGACATTGGTTAGAGTTTGGTAATGTGGGGCATAGTATTAATCAGGAGATGAGAGAAGCATGTACCATGGGCAATACAGTAATCACGGGTGACTTTAATCTGCATACAGTTTGGGTAAACCAACTGAGCACTAATACTGTGGGAGTGTTGCTGGAGTGTGTTAGGAATGGTTTTCTAGAGCAGTATGTTGAGCCAACTACAGGACAGGCTATCTTAGATCTAGTATTATGTAATGAAAAAAGGCTCATTAATAATCTTGTTGTAAAAGAACCCTTAGGGATGAGTGACCACCATATGACAGAATTTTACTTTATGTTTGAAAGTGAGGTAGTTCACCCTGAAGCACGGGTGTTAAAGTTGAATAAAGGAAATTATGAAGGCAAGAGGGAGAAATTGGCTAAGGTGGATTGAAAAAATGCATTAAAAGGTATGACTGTACATTGACATTGGATAGTCTTCAAAGAACTATTACATAGCTTCCAGCACCTATACATTCCTTCCAGGTGCAAAACCCCCAAAAAAGTCAGTCAACTGTGGCTGACAAAGGAAGTTAAGGATTATTTAAGATTAAAAGAAAAGGCTTATAAAGTTGCCAGAAGTAGTAGTAAACCTGAGGATTAGGAGGTTTTTTAGAATACAGCAAAGGAAGACCAAGAAATTGGTAAAGAAAGGGAGGATAGAATATGAATGCAACCTAGCAAAAAACATAAAAACAGACTGTAAAAGCTTCCATAGGTATGTAAGAAGGAAGCATTTGGCTAAGACCATTATAGGCAGAGTCAGGAGAATTCATAATGGGAACGAGAAATGGCAAAGAAACTAAATGATTACTTTGTGTCTGTTTTCACTGAGGAAGGTACAGGAAATCTCCCAGATTTAGAGATCCAAGGATCTAGGGCGAATGAGGAGTTGAAGGAAATCGCTATAAGAAAGAAGGTTGTATTGGAGAAATTAGTGGGACTGAAAGTTGATAAGTCCCCGGGACCTGATATTCTGCATCCCAGAGTGTTGAAAGAGGTTGCTATAGAGATAGTGGATGTATTGGTGATCATTTTCCAAAATTCTATAGATTCTGGAATGGTTCCTGAAGATTGGAAGGTAGCAAATGTCACCCCACTATTTAAGAAGGAAGGGAGAGAGAAAACAGGGAACCACAGATCTGTTAGCCTTAACATCAGTAGTAGGGAAAATGCTAGAATCTATTATAAAGGATATGATAAATAAATACTTGGATAATCGTGATCTGGTTGGGCTCAGTCAGCACGGATTTGCGAACAGGAAATCATGTTTGACAAACTTGTTGGAGTTTTTTGATGATGTTACTAACAAAATTGATAAAGGAGAGTCATTGGACATAGTATACTTGGATTTTCAGAAGGCTTTTGATAAAGTCACCCACAGGAGGTTGATTAGCAAAATAAAAGCTCATGGGATAGGAAGCAATATACTGGCACAGATTAAGGATTGGTTAACAGGCAGAAAACAGAGGGCAGGAATAAACGGGTCATTCCTATGTTGGCAGGCTGTGACTAGTGGATACTGCAAGGTTTAATACTTGGGCTCCAGCTGTCCACAATATATATCAATGATTTGGATGTGGGGACTAAATGCAATATTTCCAAGTTCATGAATGATACAAAGCTAGGCAGGAATGTGTGTTGTAAGGAAGATGTAATGTAGCTACAGGGGGATCTGGAAAGACTTAGTGAGTGGGCAAGAACATGGCAGATGGAATATAATGTTCGAAAAATGTGAGGTTAACCACTTTGGTAAAAGGAACAGATGTGCAGAGTATTTCCTAAAGGGTAAGAGATTAGAAAGTTTAGATGTACAAAAGGACCTGGGTGTCCTTGTCCATAAGTCACTGAAAGCTAACATGCAGGTGCAGCAGGCAATAGGAAGGCTAATGGAATGTTAGCCTTTATCACAAGAGGATTTGAGTACAGGGGTTGCAAAGTCTTGTTTCAATTGTATAGAAGCTTGGTTAGACTGCACCTGGAGTACTGTGTGCAGCTTTGGTCTCCTTACCCCAGAAAGGATATTATTGCCATAGAGGGAGTGTAACGAAGGTTCACCAGACTTGTTCCGCAGATGGCGGGACTGTCTTATGAAGAGAGATTAGGCAAACAGGACCTGTATTCTCCAGAGTTTCCAAGAATGAGAGGTGATCTCATTGAAACCTACAAAATACTTAAAGGAATAGACAGGGTAGATGCAGGTAAAATGTTTCCCCTGGTTGGGGAGCCTAGAACCAGGGGACACAATTTCAAAATAAGGGAGAAGCCACTTAGGATCAAGATGAGGAGAAATTTCTTTACTCAGGGGGTTGTGAATCTTTGGAATTCTCTACCCCAGAGGGTAGTGGAAGCTCAGTCATTGACTATGTTTAAGGTAGAGATTGATAGATTTCTGATTAACAATAACGTAAAGGGTTATGGGGATAGTGTGGGTAAAAGGCATTGAAGTGTTTGATCAGCCATAATCGTATTGAGTGGCGGAGCAGGCTTGATGGGCTGAATGGCCTTCTCCTGTTCCTATGTTCCTAACACTCAAGAAACTCATCACCATCCAGAACCAAGCAACCCGCTTGATTGGCACCCCATCCACCGCCTTAAACATTCATTCCCTCCATCACTGATGTGCAGTGGCAGCAGTGTGTACCACCTACAAGCTGCATTGCTACAACTCCCCAAGACTACTTCAACAGCATCTTCCAAACCTGTGACCTCTACCATCTAGAAGGACAATGGCAGCAGGCACACGGGAATACCACCACCTGCAAGTTCCCCTCCAAGTCACACAGCACCCTGACTTGGAAATATATCAGCCATTCCTTCACTGTTGCCGGGTCAAAGTCCTGGAACTCCCTCCCTAACAACACTGTGGGTGTACCTACACCACAAGAACTGCAGCAACTCAAGAGGCTGGTTGACCACCAGCTACTCAAGAGCAATTATGAATGGGCAACAAATGCTGGCATTGCCAACGATGACCACATCCTGTGAAAGAATTTTTAAAAATCTGGCTGGACCAGAGAAAACACAATCCAGACCCAGTGTCACCTGACAAAACTGTGCAGTGTACGTGAACCATTCTGAGAACCACCTGTGATGGCTTTTCTTCGCACTCCTGTGTCTCTCAACTATCTGAGGCTGGACCAGACTGTTCACAATCTTGGTGTTATATTTGATCCAGAGATGAGCGTCCGACCACATATTTGCACTATCATTATGCTCGCCTACTTCTAACTCTGTAACATTGCCTCACTCTGTCCTTGTCTCATCCCACCTATTGCTGAAACCCTCAAACATACTTTTGGTACCTTCCAGTCATCATTATTCCAATGCACTCCTGTGCAGCCTCCCACATTTTCCATAAACTTGAGATCATCCAAAGATCTGCTGTCTCCAAACTCGCCCCAAGTCCTATTAACCCACCTCCCCTGTGCCTATTGACCAACACTGTCTCCCGACAAAGGAGAGTCTCGGTTTTAAAATTCCCATCCTTGTTTTCAAATCTTTCCACAGCCTTGCCCTTTCCATCTCTTTAATTTCTCCAGCCCTACAACTGTCTGATATCTGCACACCTTCAATCCTGGCTGTTTCAGCGTTCAGGGAAGTCTTCAGCATTGCACCATTGGTGGTCATGCCTTCAGCTGTTTAGGTCCTAAGCTCCCAAACTTCCTCCTAAACTTCTCTGCCTCTCTTCCACTCTTTCTCTATTGAGGCATTCCTTTGCACTTTGACTAAACTTCTCCTCATCTGTCTTAATGTCTCTTCATGTAGCTCCTATGAAGTGCCTTTGTTCATTTTACCATGATAAAGGTGCTACATAAATACAAATTGTTGTTATCTCAGGTTGCCATTGAACATAACACTATCTTTTCTGAAGGTGTACCCAGTTTAGTATTAATAATTTTAGATGCAATGTGCTTGACTGCCAAAGCAAAAATTGTGCCTCTTTAAATCTTCCAAATTAGCATGGTTGAATCCTTTGTTTTTGATAGAAAAAGTTAGACTTTCTGTCTTGTATACTTTATAAAATTATCACCTGGAATTTCACCCACTGTGTTCAGCTGTGCTTTCAGTTCTCAAATAGCTCTGGCCTAGAATTTATCAGTTTACGCAGAAATATTATGACCTTTTGAAATAACTGTCTAGTACTTTGCTGGGCTGCAAAAAAAATGCCAGCAGGCATGAATACACGCATAGATCCACGAGACTTTACCACCACAGAGCTTGAAGCACGGTTGGTTTGGCTGATGCCAACACGAAGTGCTAAAACAGACATCAGTATGCTAAAAATTCCAGTGGACACATACCTTCAATTTTATCACTACAGTCAGAGTACAAGGCATTTAAAAGTGCACCATGTAATAGAAATATAATGATCTAAATGAAGCAGATGCTGAACTGAAAGATTGTCCCTCATCAGGTGATGATAGCTCATTGGGAAAACCAACAGCACTGACCATTGGGATCAGTTTATCGTCGCCCTTTCTGATCCCTCTCTCTTTCTCTGCATTTATTTACCTCACATCCCCATGAAGCACCTTTGGGACATTTTTCTACATTCAAGTTGAGATTAAAAAATGGCAAGACAGTGGACGGAATCGTCCCAGATTTGCACTAAGTGCGGTAGCGGGCTGGTAAAGCCAAGTTTTAGCCGCTGGCCGCCATGGTGGGTTTTCACACCCCATCATCCCAAACCCGCCACATTCCTTTTGCATTCCCGGGAAACACAGCATTCCGATGGCGCACGGGCTCCCATTCACCTGCCACACCATCACCTCGCCGCTTCATCACGCCAGGCACCACATTTAAAGTGCAGCCGCGCTCAGTGATTCCAGCCCAGGACCGCAGCAAGGAAGAAATGGCCCCAAAAGGCAAGAAGACTCCAGCCCTCGAGCACCTTTTGGACATCTTGGAGTCCCGCTGTAATGTCCACTACCCCAGCTCTGGTCACAGGAGGGCAGGTACATTACCACTCCAGCTTGGTAGGTGATGGCAGTGGTGATCAGTGCCAATGCTACACAGAAGAGGTTGGCCATCCAATGCAGATAGAGGATGAATGATCTCATCCGCGCAGCCAGGGTAAGGCAACCATCTCATCACTCTAAACTCACACACTCAAGCCCATCACACATTCACTAGCATCTCACTCACTGCCAGCTCAAGGAACATCACACCCATTCTCACACACAAACCTTCACATCTCCATCTGGCCTCATCTCCTCTGGAGACTGCCTCCTCAGCCTTCACCATCCTGAAGGTACTTGCACAGATCAACGTGCCCCCACACACACCCTGGGATACTCTCCTTCTCCAGTACAGCAGCCTCTTCCCTTGCCTGAGGCCACTTCTCCCCCTTCCCCAAGCAAGCCCTAGCCCTGCAGTCAAGTGCACACCTTATATATTCTGTTGTGAAGCACGTCGGTGTGTTTCCCCGCTGGTGTGAGTGGACAATCCAGCAGTGGGGGATGAGTCCGGCGGGCTGATCTTATAATGATATGCTGATGTATTACAGTGAGATTCCTGATGTCCAATAGCAGGGAACGTGGACGCCATCAGCGGGCAGAGTGGGCAATCGCAAACTGATCTCACGACGTCGGAAAACCGATTATTGGCCTGCTCGCTATATCGTCCGCGCACGCCACTGAGCACGACCAGTGGAAAATCCCAGCCAGTGAATGTCGCCCTTGGAAAGGTCATGATTCCCACAACAATGACGAAACAACAGGCTGGATTTTACTGCCCCACATGAGGAGGGTTTGAAGCCTGCCACCTACCCACCCACCCCAACCTGTCTCCAATTTTACGGGGGATGCCTGGAAGGGTGACCCACCTGTCCTTGGGAATATTAATGGTCACTTACGTGCCTGGTCTCGCCATGGCCGCTATTTTACCCGGGGTAGGGAGACGCCCATGCCAATTGGGTAGCCTAGCAGCTTTAACTACGCTGGCTGGTGTCGGGCAAGATGGGGCTTTAGGGCCCCTGTGTCCATCGGAGGCAACCCCTCACAAGGTCATATGCCCCCTTTAACCCTCCACCCTGGCCTGTCAAACATGCCCCCTCCCACAACGCCCCCCCCCCACCCCCACCCCCCACCTTCTCCCTGGGACTTGTCAGCCTGGCCCCACTGATACCATGGGGTTACCTTCAGTCCATCCTCCATAACTCCATAACCCCCTCTTCTTCAGGGACTGCATGCTGTCCCAGCATTGGCCACCGCTTAAACTTAATTCTGCTGGCTCTGTAAAACTGTTGTCAAATCCTATTGCCCGGCAGCTCTTGAAGGTGGGGCCTCCTCCCCAGGTGGGGCAGGTGTCTCGCCCTTAGCCAATTATCGTCCCACCGAGCGTAAAATGGCTATGGGGCTGCTAGCTTTATCGTGGAGGGGCTCGGGAGCAACGTTTCAGCCGGTGGGGGGGGGGTGGGTGTGGGTAAGGGACACAGTGCCCTGTAAAATCCAGCCCCCAATAATTCGCACTTTAATGAAGTAAAATGTCCTGAGGCACTTCACATGAACAAATGTTGTCGAGCCATATAAGGAGATGTTAAGGCAGATAAACAGAAGCCTGGTCAGTGAGATAGATTTTGAGGAGAATCTAGAAGAGGAGAGAGAGGCAGAGAGGTTTAGGGAGGGAATTCCAGAGCCTAGAGCCCAGGCAACTAAAGGCACGGCCATTAATTATGGAGTGATTAAAATTAGGGCTGCTTAAGAGGCTAGAATTGGAGGAGAACAGATATCTCAGAGGGTTGTAGGATATTAGAGAGATAGGGAGAGGTGAGTCCATGGAGGGATTTGAAAACCAAGACAAAAATTTTAAAATGAAGGTATTGCCAGACCTGGAGTCAATATAGGTCACCCAGCACTGGTGTGATTAGTGTATGTAACTTGATGTGAATTAGGATACCGTTTGGAAGGATCTTTCACGTCCAACTGAGAGGGCAGACAGGGTCTCAGTTTAACGCTTCATTCATCAAGGTTAGTGAGAGTGTTGGTAGCAATGGGGGTTGTTGTTGCAGCACCAATTCCAGTGAGTTTTGTCAGATGCATATATACAAGAGCAAGATGCTGAAGGTGCTGGAAATTTGAAATAAACACAGAAAATGGTGTAAGCACTCAACAGGTCTGGCAGGATCCGTGGAGAGAGAAACAGAGTTAACGTTTCAGGTCAACGATCCCTTATCAGGACTGGAAGAAGTTAGAGAATGGATTGTATGAGTATGTGTGGAGGGGAAACATTGTGGAAGGTGCAGTGCAGTGTTTTGTGTGTATAGATTGTAACTTTGTAGGACCTGAGCTCTCTCTGCTAATATTTATTGACCCCTACGTTAACAGATGGTATGTCAAACTCTCAGATATTGGAGATGGCACCCAGATTCACCAAGCCAGGTGCTTTCGAGAATGCCAGATCGCCTCATTACTCAGTGCTATTTTCCATCCATCTGCTCAGTTCAGTTGTTTTTCACTGGTAGTTGCCTCTGAGTCAGAAGATCATGGGTCCGAGTCCCAGGACCAGAGCATTAAATATTTCAGCAAAGGACTTTAGTGCCGGAGGTGCCATCTTTCAGATAAGCTATTAATCCATGCCCTGTTCAGCTGAATATGAAAGAACCCATGGAAGAATCAGGAGTCCTGGCCAAAATTCATGCTTCATCCAACACCAGCAAAACTGAGCAATTAGTCCTTTAGCACACTTGTTTTTTATGACACCTTATTGCACATAAATACATTTCTCTATAAAACAGCAGTGAGTGCACTTCAAAAAAAGCTCTTTATTTGCTGTGACGCATTGAGGGAATAACCTGAAGATCTGGAAGACGTTTTATATTTGCAAATCTTTCTTACTTCCTGTGATATCCCATTAATTTCCACCCTTTGCTGGATCCTAAATCTTTCTGTAATTTATTGACCCAAGAGATAACCAGCTCACAGGTTGGAGTGATTATTTCGAGCTGTGGTCTACAATGCCCATTTTAGTGAAAAAACTCCTATTAGCACAGTATGCCGTATAGTTAAAATAAGAAATTCAACATAGAGAAGAATTCTCAATCACAATAACACAAACTGTCAATGCTCTATTATACCACTGTGCCATAAGTCATACTCCCTAACTTACATTGATTAAAAGGTTATCCACCTGCTATGTGTTCTTGTTGCCTTTTGGATCCCTAATGGTGGTAATAATTATACTTTAAACTTGGAAAGATGAGAGCTGTTTATGTTTAATATTGGCCATGCTGCCTTGCACAAAAGAAGGACCGGTTTGAACTGGTTCTGTTACACATCACATGACTTTCTAGTGCAGTCATGAAACGTGGCCCCCTGGAACGCCTACACATAATAATTAGTTCCGAGCACTTTACAGATAATTACAGATAATACAACAATACATAACACCCCTCTTTCTTTAAAAGATAATGCCCCTATCAATGTAGCTGTTCCAGTCATTAACTGTTCTAAACCAAAGAAATAAACGGAACCCCTTCTTAGAGTCTTTTATAGCATGTATTCTTTTCTAAGAATATTATTCACGGTATTGCTTAGCGGGTAAGGTGTTGTGCCTCCATCTTGTAGATTTGGCATTCATTGTTGTTGGTGGTGAGTTGGTGTGATGCACAGGCAAAGTTGTGCGTGTTGCCTCTGGTGCTGCAGTTATTGGGCTTGCTGTTGCTAATGTTGTGTCACTTGCTGGTGATGTTGTTAATGTTGTCTCCCTGTCTAATGATGCTTCTGGTGTTGTTGCTGATGGCCTTTTCTATTCTTCCAGCTCTGGTGTAGGTCAAATATGAACTCTGTTTCTTCTCATTTGCTCACAGGTTTTGGTCTGAATTATGTCTGACTTTGGTATCTTGGCTTCAG